>NC_088796.1:48691492-48994522 GCF_011386835.1 Chrysemys picta bellii | reverse complement strand
TATGTTTTTCTGAGTGCTGAATTTAGAGATTAATTATAGTGGTTATTAATGCAACAAGAATTCACTTAGACCACATTCTGATCTGTTAAACCCTTGTATATCCAAAGTAACCCCACTGAGCTCAAAGGGGCTTCAAATTGAGCAGAAGTATATACACCCTGCTCAACAAGTGTTTTAAATCCTATTCAAATTCACTTCTATTGTATGCATTTCTAATGCTGCTGGTAGATGCATTATTTTATTAGAATTTCATTTAGGTTTTTGCTTTGATCTATACATTCACTTTCATTTTCACAAAGCCTACAGGGTCTGATAAAATCTGAAAAAAGTAGAATGGTGCCACAGGACCCTCTGTTGCTTTTTAGAATAAGACTGTTTCTATTAAATTATTTATATTGCTAGGTTTGACTTACTTTGAGGAATGGAGAGATGTGCTATACATACACAAAAGAGAGAGCTGGGTTACACTAGTGTAACTGAGAGCAGAATCTGGCTCATAGATTTCAGGAAACTAGCAGCATGTAAGACTTTCTCTTATTTTACAGGTAATGTGTTGTGTTTTCTGTTAACTCCACGGTGAAAACAAATAGCTTTTTTGTCCAATTCTTGAAGGATTGGAAAAACAATGGGTGGATGAATAGAAAGGCAAGCAAATTCCATCAAGTGGATGTTGATTTTTTTTTTGTAACCTTTCTCTGAACTGTGGCCAGGGAATTAAATAACTCAACCACGATGGGATAATATTTAGACCTAAACATTGTCTTCTCCATTTCTATATATATTTTGCCTTGCAGGCACAAATTAAAGAGTATAAGAAAAAATAATACCTTGATACTTTGTAGAAATAGGGTTATCAGGTTGGGTTTTTTCTTGATAATTATTTTCTTTGGAACAACTGAAATACGTCTCATCAGGAAACTTATCTTTATATATAACAAATATTGTAACTCACTATACTGCAGCTGTCACTGTGTGAGTTGTGATATTCCAGTCCCTTAAATATTTGTAGTGTGCTAGGTATACCATGTGCTCGTGATAAGATGATGTAGGTGCTCCATGCACTAAGCTCTTCAGACTGTAGCCATCACTGAGTTCCTAAAAAAGCTCATAGATTCCCAGGAAATAACAAGATTCCTTTACTAGGGCTGCAAGCAATAAGAGATTCAGTTACATTAGGTATGTTTGCTGTAAGTTTTATCACAAAAATAAACACAACGTAATCATAAGCAGGGCCGGCTCCAGGCACCAGCCCTCCAAGCATGTGCTTGGGGCAGCACCTGGAGGGGGGCGGCACTCACCGGGGGAGAGCGGGGCCACGGCCGGGCCCTCCGCCCTCCTCCCAGCGCTCGGCCGGGTGGGGAGAGCGGGGCCGCGGCTAGGCTCGCTGCCCTCCCCTCCGGCGCTCTGGCTGGCCGGGGAGAGCGGGGCCACGGCCGGGCTCTCCCCCCTCCTCCCGGCACTCCGGCCAGTCGGGGAGAGCAGGGCTGCCCTCCCCTGGTGCTGTGGCCGGCCGGGGAGAGCGGGGCCGTGGCGGGCTTGCCGCCCTCCCCGTGGCGCTCCGGACCCCGGAGAGAGCGGAGCCACGGCCCACCCTCCACCCTCACCCCTGGCGCTCCGGACGGTCGGGGAGAGCGGGGCCCTGGCCGGACTCTCTGCCCTCCTCCTGGCGTTCCGGCCGCCGGGGAGAGCGGGGCAGCGGCCAGGCTCGGCGCCCTCCCCTGCCGCACTTCCCGCCAGGGGGCCGGGGTCGGCGGGAGGCTTTTTTGCCTGGGGCGGCAAAAAAGCCAGAGCCAGCCCTGATCATAAGGGCCAGTACAGTCCAGGAATATTAAAATAATAGTCCCAGTATAACTTCTATATGCTATCTTACGTGCCTGCAGGTTGCAACCCTGAGTGTCCTTCTGCTCTCTAAAGCACTGGCCCCCTGCCAGCAACAGGGTATGTCTCTGGTCATCTCTCAGATTCTCCAGCTTTCAAGGTCCTGCAGTCCTTCCTGGGCCAGATTAACTCTCCAGTGGACCCAGGGCTATTAGATTTTGTAGGGCCCCTGTAGACCATGGGGTGATCTCAGCTGGCGGCGCAGCAGGGTTCAGGCAGGCTGCCTGCATGCCCAGGCCTCACACCGCTCCTGGAAGTGGCTGGCTGCTAGCACGTCACACCCCTAGGGGAGGGGGACAGTGTTTCTCGTGGCACTGCCTGCACCTGCAAGCCCACCTCTGCAGCTCCCATTGGCCGGGAACCAGCCAACAAACTGTGGGAACTGTGCTGGAGGCAGCGCCCCAAGACACACTGTCCCCCGCCAGAGACATGCCAGCAGCCGGCCGCTTCCGGGAGCGGCGTGGGGCCAGAGCATGCAGGCACCCTGACTGAGCTCTGCTGTGCCGCTGGACTTTTAGCAGCCGGGAGATTGCGATCAACGGGTTGGTGACCACTGATTTATTTTTACAGGGCCCCCCTTAGCCTGAGGCCCTGGCCTGCAGCCCCATAAGTCCCTGTATTAATCCAGCCCTGAATCCTTCCATAATCAACTCCCAGGCTGCTGCCTCCAAGCAGCTGCTCTTGCTCTCACATGCAGCCTCTGGCTCCCTCCTGAGCTTGGTCCCTGCTGACCTCTGGGTTTATTTTCCTTTTCTGTACTTTGGAGATTATGGCACTTTCTGCTGGCTGGAGATCAGAACAAGAAGCAATGGACTCAAGTTGCAGTGGGGGAGGTTTAGGTTGGATATTAGGAAAAACTTTTTCACTAGGAGGGTGGTGAAGCACTGGAACGGGTTACCTAGGGAGGTGGTGAAATCTCCTTCCTTAGAGGTTTTTAAGGTCAGGCTTGACAAAGCCCTGGCTGGGATGATTTAGTTGGGGATTAGTCCTGCATTAGGTTGGACTAGATGAACTACTGAGGTCCCTTCCAACCCTGATAGTCTATGATTCTATTATGTTGAACTGGGAGTTAACAGAGTGCCCAGCAAAGAGCCAGCAGGTTCATTTTGTTAATTTCTTTGTATTACTGTACTTACACTAAACAATCTGTTCTACCTTGTATTTAGCTGGGACACTGAGTACGTTTCCCAGACCTGAAGAACAGCTCTGTAAGCTCGAAAGCAGAGCTTGTCTCTCACCAACAGAGGTTGGTCCGGTAAAAGATATTACCTCACCCACCTTGTCTCTGTAATGCACTCATAGATGCATACACTTCCCTCCAGCTTTCTTTTCACAGGGTGAGGAGCGGGGAAGGTGTGGCCCTTGAGCTTCTTACACCTAGAGCAGGGCCAGTTCATCTCCTCTCAACTCCTCTGCATCTGTTCAGCAACAGCAGTGTTAAACTCTCATGAGAGGTGACTTCTAGTCTCCCCTGGCTTCAGTGGGACAGGGATCCACTGCCTGGATCCAAATGGATTGGACTTAGATTTCCCCTAAAAGGTCACACAATATGTACAACTCATGAATTCTGGTGGACATTATGAAGCTGTTACTAAAATTGCTATGTCATAGAGGCATTCAGTGGAAATGTGGAATTCAACAGTGCTGACAGGGCTGAAAGCACATCCCTGCCAGACCAGGAACAAAGGTCAGTCATGAGATCTTAAATGGTCACCTAGTCAGGTGGAAATGCCTGAAGATCAGTAGGCTGGCTAAGGCTGGGAGTAGCTACTTTCTCAAGCTTTTCTGCAGGGGAAGGGGGAAAGGGAGAGAATGGAATATCCCCAAGCAAAACAAAGGGACAAAGGTTACAAACCAGGGGTTTAAAAGGGACTCATATGGGTAAGGCTGGGGGGAGAGAGACAGGGGAAGTGTCTCATAGCAGGGGGAACTGATTTAGCTGCACGATCAACCAAGGTTAAAGCAAACTGAGCTGGAGAGAAGCTCCATGGCTGAGAAGACAAGCCATGTGCTGCAGATGGCCCCTGGATGTTCCAGAGGACTCTGACCATGCCCAAAGAATGCTCTGGAGTGGAGAGGAAATGGAAGCACGAAAATCTGTTTAGGTTTATTATTTTTGTATAGATGTGTAGTTCTTGTGCTATTAAATAAAGAGCGATAGTGTGTTAGAATCACATGCAAAGTCTGTGTGTTATACCTATCACATGGCCTTGAAGAGTTAACCTGTGAACCTAGAGCATCCACATGGCTAGAGTTCTGAGAGACGATGTGTTTAAACTATGAGGGAGCCTGCAGTGTCAGCACTGGTTCCAGAGCTATGTGGTTGGACCAGCAGGTCTCAAGAAAGGGTGATAGAGGACCTGAACCTTGAAAGCATGCCTGGAGATCCCAAGCCAGAGGCAGTGCCTGGACTCTGGTGGCTTAAAGCACATGGGATGAGCATTTGGATCCCCTCATGGAATGTCTAAGAGAGGGCACTTGTGTAGATCTGTGACATCTCATAGTGGACTCCTCTTATCCTTGTGTGGTTCAGCTGTGGAATTTGTCCCAGGCTGTCTCCAGTGTCCCCTATTTATAGCCTCCACCCCAGTGAGCTCCAGCTGGCTATCGGTGTCTCCCACTAGGTGGTTTGCCCACAAGGAAAGCCTCCTATATGTAGTTTCACAATTGCTACTAGCATGCATAGTGACTGCCATACCCCAGATTCTGAAAGTTTCTTGCTCCTCCAGTGGGATCGCCCAATCTACACTCCACATGTCTGCCGCGATACCATATTGCAAACTAATGGAGGAGAAAAGTTATTCCTTCATTGCTTCCATTCCATATTTGAACAACTGAATGCTGCAATGCAAGCATGTGGGCTACAGTAACACCTGAGGACATCAGTCAAGGATCAGAGCACCATTATGCTGAACAAGCTGTAGTAAATAAGGCACATTGTATTCTCCACTTTATTTTTAATTGAAGTTTAATTTCAGCCTTGAAGCTGGGGAGGTCCAGTATATTTTTATCAGTAGTAAAAGCTACAGCAGAGAGAGTGCAAAGAAATGTTCTGATGAGGCTTAAAACAAGATAAATTAACATCGGACATATCCTTATCTGTTCAAATATATATGACTGTATCCAATACAAGAGATCTGTGTCTAAAAAAAAATAAAACAAACAACCCCCTTTCCCAAAAACCCAACATGTTTTGAGAAGAAAAGAATGGTTTCCCTTCATCAGTGAGTGGAAGGGCCCTACTTAATCTCCTTTGGATGACACAGCCCATGACAACTCATGTAGTGATGCTGGAATTTTCAAAAGGTATTATTGGTGTCAGTGGCCTGTTGCTCTCCATGGGACTGAGGCCCAGTGCATGTTTAGCCACCCAGGGATCTTAAAAATGGTTAGTTAGTCCTGCACACATTCCCTGCGTTCTCCAAGAGGGAGGGTCTGAGGTTAAGGGATTGACGGATCTATCAGGATTTTCCAAAACACTTGGAAGCTGACAGGAATTCAGCCAAATGAGGACTGCAGAAATAATATCCCTTGCTGTCATTGCACTACAGTCATTTCATTTATACAAGCTGTTGAGCACAAAATGGCAAAAGTCTGGAGATCAAATCCATTTCTGCTCTATTGAATAAACAGGGCTGGAATTTGTTGCACTGGAAAGAATGATGGGCTGCCCTCAAAAAAGGAGCACAACTTATTTTTGATACAGCCGGGGGCTCTTTTCTTGAAAAGCTGATGTCTCTGAGGATTCTTCAATAGTAATCACTGTTTTCTGTATGCAATGAGAACGAAAATTACTGCCCTGTACAAAATCATATGTGCAGGGCTTGTATGCTGAGGCATAGTTTTATGTACATGCCCTTCAGGATACTTGTTAACATATTGTGCTGTCTTTTTTTTTAAAGGTGAACGAGAGCATGACTACCCAGTGGTGTTCATAGTCTACTTACAGTGAAGTGCTCAACTGCCTTCTTTTTCCAAATGCTCCTGTTTTCTCTGTTCTTTATAACTGTATTAGAAAATCACAAATCCTATCTGCAATAGAGATTTCATAATAAGATAGAAACCAATATTCCTGTGTACTCAGTGCTAGAAAACTAATGCTAACTTTGAGCCTCATTCTTCATCTCTTACTCACAGGCGTGTTATGTATTATTTGTATAGTCCCTGGTGTGCGTTAGATGCCTTTAAGAACATATAACAGACCATCTTTGCCTTGAAGGTTTTGTAATCTAAGTAAAAACAAATAATAAGAAATGAAGATGGACAATAGGACAGATAGGACTAGGGATGACAAGATTGTCTCAAGTAACACTTATTCATGCAAATAGTTCCATTGAAGTTATTGAGCCAGATGGTTCCACCCTATGGGAAAATCCAAAGGTTGAGGCAAGAAGAAAAGTCTCTTTGCAGAACAATCCTCTGGTGAGAGAAGCGGGGGGGTGGGGGGAGGAGAGGCTATGGACTTTGGAACTCAGGCCTCTCCAATCTTTATCAATTCTAGAGATCTAGAGGTAAGTTTGAGAAATACAATTTTTATTGATTGATTTTACATTTTCACAGTGGTGGGAAATTATGGGAGGGTTCAGACAATTTTATTTAATGACAGTGGACACTGAGATCCAAAAAGCTAAACTTTATAACCGTTAAAACACAAATTGTCAACCTCACATGTCAAAATATACCAAGTACCCTTAAATGAAACTCTAGGTTCTCAAGCAGCATTTATCTTACATTGCCCAACTGTAAACTTCAGTTATCAATGGAAATATTTTTTTCTTCGGTTTGTGTGTGTGTGTGGTGAAATCTGTTTACTGACATAAATCTCATTCTTCTAAGACTATCTATTGGAAATGGAACTGTTCTGTAGACATGACTCTAGCTTTACTGGACCCTTTCCCCCTTGGCAGCATGGTTCCTGCAGGTCTCACATAATTGCTCAGTACCTGCCATGGACGGGCCCACACAGATGTACTTCTTCACAGCTTAAGAGCAAGGCAGGGGTGGTGCTGCTCTCCATGGGGTTGTCCTTTGCAGAACTTAGGGACATAAAGCTCTCAGGTATATTACTTCCTTTATGGAAATCCCCAGGTTCTGTCCAAGGCAGTGCCATGGAGCACAGCACCCCATCTTCTTTAGAAGCAGAGATAGAGCTATATATGGAGGGCAAATTCAATTGAAGTCCCTGGTGGGGCTGATGCAAGCCAAGCTCATCATCCCTGTGAGCAAGATTTATAGGGCTGGGTCTTTAGTTTTTCTATACTGCCACAGTTAGTTAATTCAGTGCAGAAATTTGTAATCTTAAAATGAAAGCCTAGATTGAACTCACTGCTTTACTGTATTAAATAATTCTCCCCATTATAGCCCTACCATTTAAAAAAATCTTATGTTTAGCTGGCAATAACTTCATCTTAGTATCATGTTCTTGTCAGATATATTTGATCATGGATAAGAAATTAAGCTCAGTAAAAGCCATGCTAGCATGAGTAATTAATACGATGACTGTCCCTGTGACATTTATTTGAAATAGAAAAATGCTTTTCTTGTAACTAATTTTATGTAACGAATACATTTTATAATCACCAGGAGCTTCATACTGTGCATTTAATGCTATAGATGTTAACTGTGAATAAGAGTACTTGTCAAAGATTATTTTTACACAGACTTGAAATGTGGATACAAATATCATGAAATCTTTTGGAAACAAATTTCAACATCATTTGCAGTGACTACCAGTTATGCATACTGCTGATTTCATAATCGGTGAATCTTATAGAAACAGTAAAAGCAGTAACTTGGATTGCTTCCAGTGCCAGGACCTATGTGCTAATGGATCTGCATCAGATTTCAAAGTTACATTTAGCTTTCAGAGACTGGGATTGGATTGCTTAGAGAACTTGTCCCAGTTCATTTTTGAACCTCATTTCAGTTAGCTAAGACATTTCCCAAAGCCCTGTACATGCCTGCCTCAGCTCCTAGCAGGGCTATGCTACTGTACATGCTAACCACCACTGGCGCGCCTGCCGAAAGTGTTCAAAATCAGAGAGCTTAATCATATAGATACTTTAAGAAACATTGTAGACACAAATAGATGTTCTCTGAGAGATTTTGTGGTGTTTTTGTTTAGTAGGTACATAGTTTAGTTTATCATCTCTAAAGTTATGAAAGATATATTGTACAGTTACTTGATCACTCTTTAAGATCTTATGTGTTACGGAGTAGAGCTGAGGTGCAGGGGAAGGAAGGGTGTTTTTCCAGTGAAATTTTTAATTCTTCATTGAAAACCCCAAAACCTGAAAATCAAAAAATGTTCAGCCAAAATCTGAAAAAAATTAGGTTTTGTCCAAAATATTTCATTTTCCAGATTTTTGATTGAAAAAAGTCAATTTTTTGAGGAAACCAGATGCTTTCCATGAAAACTTTCATTTAGGCAAAAACCCTATTTATTTATTTATTAATTTTACAGAGAGGTTTTTTGAGGCAATTTTGACCCGCGTTATTATGGAATAGTGTAGCCACTCCATAGTTAAATTTCAGATAGCATAGGAAGTGAAAGGGGGCCTGGCCAGAATGATTCGTTGCATCAGCAACCCCAGCTACCAGAGTAGCCTTTAGGGAGCCATTGCAGCTGGCACATTTTAGAGCAGTTTGAGTTTTTGTATATGCTTTTGCAGGTTTTAGGGGATAACTTTAAAATGTGAGTCCACTGGGGTAATAATGAGTGTTGAAAGATTATATGGCAGCAATGAATTGTCTTTATCCCCTAACTACTCATTTCCAGACATTCTAACATTTGGGTTTTCAGAAGGTTTACAAAAGTAAAGAAAGTGCAGTGTTGATCCTGGGTGTTAGCTAAACTCCATTGAAACACATCTCCAACCTTAACTCTTTTTTTTTTTAATGACATTTTAGATCTGAATTCTGTTTATGCTTGCCAATTTTGTTTGGACATATTCCTGGAGATTTCATCACATGACATAATCTTTAATTAAAAATTGATCTTTTGTTCCTGGAGACTCCAGGACAATCCTGGAGGGTTGGCAACCCTAATTCTGTTGCTTGTTAATAAAATTTAGAGCCTGATCCAGTAAACACTATCTTCTAGGTGTAATGCTTACTACCATGATTAATCACATTAATGTTATCCTCATTACATCTTTACTCACTGAAGTCAGTGAAACACCTCACTGTGGAAATCACTATTCTTGGTAGTAAGTGTTGGCCAGATTGGACCCTAAGATCTGTTGTATGTATTTAGATGTAATACATTGACTAAAGGTGTTTGTAGCAGGGTGGTCACCCCGCTCCTGCCCGGAGGGGTTAAAACAGCCCTGGAGACGGCTACAGCTGGGAAAGAAAGGCTGAGTGGGGAAGCAGCCACAGGTGAGGCCATGTCCCAATCAGGCCACAGCTAGCCCTATAAGAGGGCTGAGGGCCAGAGGCTGAAAAAGATACTCTCTCTAGCTTTTCAGACAGAGAAGGACCTGGCTGCCTGGGAAGCTGAGATGGGTACCTAGGGTGGAGCAGTGTTGGGGAAGGGCAGAGGGAGCTGGGGAGCTCCAGCCTAGCAAAGCCCCAGGCTGAGTTAAGGGCCCACAAAGGGTACTGGGGCTGCAGAGGGGCAGCCCAGAGATAGGCAGAGGCAGCTGATCCAACCCCCCCCCTTGGTGATGAGTGGTTTATAGACTGCAGTCTGCCCCAGGGAGCGGGGGCTAGATAATGACTGGTAGTAGCCACTGAGGCAAGGTGGGGATAGAAGGTTGAGGGTTCCCTTGGGAGGGGAGACCCAGAGTGAGACATGGGCCTGCAGAGGGCGCTCTGGGCTGAAGAGCTAATTCCCAGGACAACCAGCAGGAGGTGCCACGCTGGTGAGTCATCGCCTGCCACAGTGTTAAAGTAACCTTGTTACTGTCCAACATTAAACAGTGTTAAGCAAGGTCCCCAGTTTGGCATACAGAGACCTGAGCCTGTTTAGTACCATGGCAAACACACCATTAAAAATCCTTTAAACCTTTTATTAAAGATAATAAAAAGGAACAACAGCTACAGCATTTGAAATGTAAAGTATTAAGGCCTTCATTTTAACAACATCCCTTTCTTTTTAGCTGGAGAGAGTTTTTTAGAAAGAACAAACCCCTTGTTTGACAGTCTCTTATATAGTATCACAGATGGTAACCACGGTCCTTTTGAGGAAAAGAGAAGTTAGTTGAGATGAGCTGGAGCTGCTTCTGTTAAAATTTGATCCCGTTCCAAACTAGATGGTGGTTGCGATTCAGCTAGAGTCAGTAGAGATGGCAATATTGTCTCAGTCCCTCTCTCTGGCTGTGATGGGGCTTACCTAGCCCTTTATAGCCCCGGCTAGAGAGCCTGTGGTCCTACTACACCCCATTGCAGGAAGGAGCATTGGAGGTACGTCTTCCAGGCCTGCCTTGTTACCTGCACCCACTCTAGGGCACCTTGCCTTTACCATTCCATGGGCTCAAGGCATAACCCGATTCATTTAGGCACCCCTATCTTTTCCCAGTTCCTAGGGCTCAGGGCATAATCTTCTGCATGTTTGCTGGGCCTTTTACCAGTGAAAGAGACTTGCACAGTAATATCCTTCACCCCTATTTATTAACAGTTACTAAAGCAGAATACACATGCTAAGCATACAATGCTCACCACTCTCAATAAGGCAGACAAACTTTCCTTCATGATCTGTCAAGATTAGATCATCTGGGGCTTTAGTTTCTTCGTGGTGTGATTGGCAGGGTGTTGAGGTCTGGCATCTCTGATCTTGGGCTGTGTCTAGAATTAGGTTCCAAAGAACTTCCTTTTGGACCCCAGTTTATATAGTTAAACGTGAGTCCTGCTTAGATATACCTTAACCCATCATTTTAAACTAAAGTACTACAAAACAGTATTTTTCATCAATCCTAGTCCATCACAAAACAATTCTTTAACCAATCAGACCCCACCACTTAGTTGATTTAAATCTTGCAAAATTAGTTATGCAACTAACCGACACAATTAAAGAATAAGACAGAAATCATAAGATAAACAATAGAGAAGTAGGGACCACAAAGGCAAAACAATAAAGAAGTATAAATTTCATAATCACAACTGTTGATAAGTGGTTTCTAGCTAGACAGAATGCTATCAAACAAAGTTTTTTTTAAAGATCTTAAGATCTGTTTCTTTATCTGGTGATGGTGAGTACTATTAGGACAGAAGCGCCTCCTTAACAGCCCGATATTACATTGTTTTGATGGAATGTGAGGATGGACTCTCTTATGGTTGCTAGGCATCCAGTTTTCAACCGGAACACCCAGTCAAAAAGAGACCCTGGTGGCTCTGGTCAGCACCACGGACTGGGCCGCTAAAAGTCCAGCCGGCAGTGCAGTGGGGCTAAGGCAGGCTCCTTGTCTCTGCATGGCTCCTGGAAGTGGCCAGCATGTCCGACTCTTAGATGCAGGGGCTAGGGAGGCTCCACGTGCTTGCCAGGCCCTGAGTGCCGGCTCCGCAGCTCCCATTTGCCGGGAACCATGGCCAATGGAAGCTGTGGGGGCAGCACCTGCGGGCAGCACACAGAGCCCCCTGACCCCCATGCCTAACAGTCGGACATGCTGGTTGCTTCTAGGAGCCGCGCAGAGCCAGGGCAGGCAGGGAGCCTGCCTTAACCCCACTGCGCTGCTGACCAGGAGCCCGCCTGAGGTAAGCGCCACCCAGCTGGAGCCCGCACCCCTTCCCGCACCCTAACTCTCTGGCCCAGGTTGGGACTCCCTCCCGCACACTAACTCTCTCCCAGAGCCGGCACCCCAACTCCCTGCCCCAACCCTGAACCTCCTCCTGCACCCAAATTCCCTCCTGGAGTCTGCACCTTATACCCCCTCCCATACCCTTGCCCCAGAGCCTCTTCCTATACCCCAAACCCCTCATTCCTGGCCCCACCCCCAAGCCCGCACCGCCTCCCACACTGCAACCCCCTGCCCCAGTCCTGAGCCCCATTCCTCACTCTGAACCCCTTGGCCCCAGTCCAGAGCCCCCTCCTGCACCCCAAACCCCTCATCCACAGCTCCACCTCAGACCCCACACCCTCAGCCAGAACCCTCACCCTTGCCCCCTTCTGCACCCCAGCCCGGAGCCCCCTCCCGTATCCTGAACCTCTAATTTCTGGCCCCACCCTGTAGCCTCGATGAAGTGAGTGGGAATGGGGCCTCGGAGAAGGAGCAGGGCAAGGTGTTTGGTTTTGTGCGATTAGAAAGTTGGCAACCCTAGATTCTCTGCTTCTTAGCTCATGGCTGCTGTCTCTCAATCTAGCTGCTGTTTCTACTACAGAAAAAAGCCTCAGACCTAACAGCCTATAGAGGCCTCATGGAAGCAGCCAATAAAAGCCCAGCAGGCTCAGATAAAAGGAGCTGCAAGCCTTGCCAGCTCACTTCCTTGCTAGGCCCAGAGGGTGAGAAAGGGTGTCCCTCTCCATCTGCAGGCGTGCCATTGGCGGCATGTACTTAAGCTTGGGAGAAAGGGGACCTGAGAACTTTAACCCTAAAAATAAGGGGCAAAGATAAAGGGATCCAGTGGGAAGAGGCCCAGGGACGTAGCAGCAATCAGCTGAAGGAAGCAGTACGTGTCTGCGGTTTATAGGGTCACCAAGTTGGAACCCAGAGTAGTGGGCAGACCTTTGTTCCTCTAGTCATGGAGTGATCTAAGCCCAGGGGTCATTTAGAAGCCCAAGTTTAGGGTCCAGAGACAGGGCTGAAGACGCTGGTACGGGCAGATAGTTTTGTTGGACTTTTGCTACCCTGGAAGGGGCTCATTCTGACCATGTGACTTGGTTGGAGGGCTGAGCCAATGAAGACCAGCCTGGGAAAGGAAAAGGCCTGCAATACCAGACGCAGCAGCAGGAGGCATTCAAGAGGTGAGACCCCCCGTCACACTGGCCCAGAATGCTCAGGACATCTTTCAGGATCAGGATGACAGTGGCCTGGTGTCCCTGGAGATAGTGGGGGTGACAGCAGTGGAGGTGAAGCTTGCTCCAGTAGCCAATTTTTCTTCCCAAAATCTCTCTATGGACCCCAAAAGAAAGTGATGGGTGGAACAGCCCATCCCCTCATTATTTTGTCCACCAATTAGGCCTAATAGCCAACCAGTTTAGTATCAGGGGGGTAGCTGTGTTAGTCTGGATCTGTAAAAAGCGACAAAGTGTCCTGTGGCACCTTATAGACTAACAGACATATTGGAGCATAAGCTTTCGTGGGTGAATACCCACTTCGTCAGATGCATGTGACAAAGTGGGTATTCACCCATGAAAGCTTATGCTCCAATACATCTGTTAGTCTATAAGGTGCCACAGGACACTTTGTCACTTTCAACCAGTTTAGGTTCATTAATTTCCAGTCCCACATTTTCTTGTTTATCAAGCATGATCTTAACACAGTCCTTGAATTATATCAGTAAGCTTTTTTGTTTGGACTAATTCAGTCTTTCTGTCTCCCTTTCCCATCAACACTTGTTAATGTAGTTTATTGTGACATCTTATGAACTTATACTAATTCTTCACAGCGGAGCTTCCAATAGGGTAAATTTTTAGGCATAATTATCACAACAGATCTCACAAGCTAAGATGGGACATGTTAAAATGGCTTCATGACTAGATGCTTAACAGAATATTAACAATGGGGAAGGAACACAAGCCCTAGTAGGAAAAGAACAGATTAAAAATATTTAGATGAGTTAGATGCAGTCAAATCAGCAGGGCACGATTAAATTCATCCTAGAGTACTTAAAGAACTAACTGAAGCAATCTTGGAACCATCAATGATTTATCTTCAAGAACTCATGGAGGACAGGTGAGGTCCCAGAGGGCTGGAGGAGGGCAAACATAGTACCTATCTTTTAAAAAGCGAACAAATAGGCTGACTGGTCTATAATTCCTAACTTCAATAACTGAAAATATAAATAATATCAATTTGTAAGCACCTAGAGAATAATAGGGTGATAAGTAATAGCCAACATGGATTTGTCAAGAACAAATCATGCCAACCCAACCCAACGTTCTTCTTCAACGACAGGGTTAGTGGCCTAGAAGATAAGGGGAAAGCAGTAGACGTGATACATCTTAATTTTAGTAAGATTTTTGACACATTATGACATGGATAATGGAGTGGAGACTATGCTTATAAAACTTGTGGATGATGCCAAGCTGGGAAAGGTTGAGAGCACTTGGGGGAACAGGATCAGAATTCAAAATGACCTTGACAAATTGTTGAATTGGGTCTGAATTCATCAAGATGAAATTAAATTGACAAGTGCAAAGTACTACACTTAGGAAGGAAAAATCAAATGCACAAATACAAAATGAGGAATAAGTGACTAGGCCAGAGGTGGGCAAACTATGGGCCACATCTGACCCGCGGGACGTCCTGCCTGGCCCTTGAGCTCCTGGCCCGGGAGGCTAGCCCCCAGCCCCCTCCCCTGCTGTTCCCCTTCCCCCGCAGCCTCAGCTCACTGAGCCGCCGGTGCAATGCTCTGGGTGGCGGGGCTGCGAGCTCTTGCCGGGCAGTGCAGCTGCAGAGCCAGGGCCTGACCCGGTGCTCTGTGCTGTGCGGTGGCGTATCTGGTTCCAGCCAGGCAGTGCAGCCAGGGCCGGCTCCAGGCACCAGCTTGGCAAGCAGGTGCTTGGGGCATCCACTCTGGAGAGGGGCAGCAGGTCCAGCTATTCGGCGACAATTTGGCAGACGGTCCCTCACTACCGCTCGGAGCGAAGGTCTTTCCGCCGAATTGCCGCCGCAGATCGTGATTGCGGCTTTTTTTTTTGGCTGCCTGGGTCGGCCAAAACCCTGGAGCCAGCCCTGAGCGTGGCTGCCTGCCCTGGTGCTCTGGGCAGCACGGCTGTAGCGCCGCCAGCCACCGGTGCTCCAGGCAGCGCGGTAAGGGGGCAGGGAGCAGGGGAGGTTGGATAGGGAGCAGGGGAGTTTGGGGTGGTGGTCAGGGGGCGGGGATGTGGATAGGGGTCAGGGTGGTCAGAGGGCAGGGAAGAGGCAGGTTGAATGGAGGCAGGGGTCCCGGGGAGGCAGTCAGGAATGAGAGGGGTTGGATGGGGTGGCAGGGAGCAGTTAGGGATGGGAGGTCTGGGGGCCATCAGGGAGAAGAGCTGGTTGGATGGGGCAGGGATCCCGGGGGGGGGGGGCAGTCAAGAAGGAGACGGGGGGTTGGATGGGGCAGCAGCGGGCAGTCAGGGGCAAAAGGTCCGGGGGTGGTCAGGGGACAGAGAGCGGGGGGAGGGGGGTCAGGGGTCTCTGGGAGGCCATCGGGGGCAAAAAGCAGGAGGGGTCAGATAGGGGGCGGGGGCCAGGCCACATGTGGCTGTTTGGGGAGGCACAACCTCCCCTAACCGGCCCTCCATACAATTTCGGAAACCCGATGTGGCCCTCCGGCCAAAAAGTTTGCTCGCCCCTGGGCTAGGCAGTAGTACTGCAGAACAAGATATGGAGGTTATAGTGGATGACAACTGAATATGAGCCGACAATGTGACACACTTGTGAAAAGGCAAATGTCATTATGGAGTGTATTAACAGGAATGTTGTATCTAAGACACTGGAGATAGTTGTCTTGCTCTACTTGGCACTAGTGAGGCCTTAGCTGAATTATTGTGTTCAGTTTTGAGCACCATACTTCAAGAAGACGTGGACAAATTGGAGAAAGTCCAGAGGAAAACAACAAAAATGATAAAAGGTTTCGAAAACCTGCCCTATGGAGAAAGGTTAAAAAAATGAGCATCTTTAATCTTGAGAAAAGACTGAAGGGGGATCTGGTAAGTCTTCATATATGTTACAGGCTGCTATAAAAAGAACTGTGATCTATTGTTCTCCATGTCTACTGAAGGTATGAAAAGAAGTAATGGGTTTAATCTGCAGCACTGGCAATTTAGGTTAAATATTAGTAAAAACTTTCTAACTATAAGCATAGTTAAGTACTGGAATAGGTTACCAAAGGCGGTTGCGGAATCCTCATCATTGGAGGTTTTAAAGAACATTTAAGAATGTTCTAGGTATATCTGTTCCTGCCTTACTGGGGTGGGGGGATGGACTTGATAATATCTTGAGGTCCCTTCCAGCCCTACCTTTCTATGATTTGATGCTTCATCGGTGCTTGTGTGAAAAGTATATAGGAAGTATCAGGATGCTACAAAATGTGGTAGTGATGAGTTCATAAGTATCACTCTTCCCTGTGAGCCAGCACAGAACCAATGATCCAACCCACTTACAGGGTTGCTTACCGAGGTGTGGTCTTTCAGATGAGATATAAAATCTAAATCCCACCCACTTGTGAGCATTGACTATCCCATGGTACTTTCTGTAGGAGTTAGTGTTAGTCCTGCTGCCCTGACTAAATTCCAGCTGGGATAGATTTGCCTGTTGAAATACCATTGTGTCTCAAATATATATGACATTCTGTTCTTCCTCTAACTGTTGGCTGCTGTGCTGTTGGAAGCGTTGTCTAGGTTCACCCTCAGTATGTAATGGGCAAAACATTTGCTCTTGATAGGGTTTCTGCAATTGTAAAGGTACAAGCTGTCATTATATTAGGGGTGAAATCCTGATGCCATTGACTTAAATAAAACCAGGATTTAATCGTATGTATTTAAATTGTCTTTAAGAAGGTTTAAGAAAAAAAGGAAAGGGACGGGAGCTTTTGAGAGTTTCTAGGTTAATGGAAACACATAGTGCTAGGTTTCTCGGGATTGCTTCAGCAAATCATACCTCTGTTCCTGCTCGTCAGTGGGGAATGAGGTGTCACTGATTAAACTACATCATTTTGCCTTGCTAGTGCAGCCAGTCTAACAGAAATTCTTTCATAACACAAGAGATTTACAGCAACAGCAGCACTGACTGTAACTGAACTAAGACCAGGAACCACTCTCGGTAGTAGCAGCCAAATTCCACAGACCTGTTACAAAATTCACACAACATAGTGATCATCCAAGTGCTTAACATGAGTGTTGTTATACTGGAAAATATATTCAGTTATTCCATTTTAATATGCTGCAAAGCCTTGGCAGAGCTTGAGATGTATTCACCTTCCAGGCACAGAGTCACTACAGCCTAGAAATGGGTGGGAGGCCAGGCTTCATTTGCAGGCTATCTTTCAACACCATCTACATTTTTCCTTGAGTTGTTAAGATCTAATGTGACTGTAGTCTACAGATGGCCTGTCAATTTTAATTTTTCCTGAGCTATCTAGTATGTTTGGAATAAGACACAGTCTCAGATCTTATTTCATTTTTTTCATGCTTCAAAAAAAACACATTATACACTTGAACTGATACAGGGATACCTTGGGTTGAATTTTACTGTTCATTGGGAGAGCCTGAGGTTTTTTAACTCAATGATTTAAACAGGAATTTGCCTGAGGAAGAACTGAATAGCAACAGCACAATTTGGTCCTATGAAATGCAAAGGCTTGTACAGTATTTACAATGAACTCTGAAGCTGTCATATGCACTGTTTGTTCTGCAGAGGTACAGCACAGTAGTGACTTAAGAAATGAGTTTCCACCTTTCACTACTAGTAAGGCTTTTTTCTATTTTCCTACCCTATTGCCCATACCAATACTGTCACTGACTGAATGTGCAAAGCTTTATTCAATTTCAAAATGACTATGCATTAGTCCCTTTAAAGAAAAAAAATCACTTTGGCCAAATCGTTATTATATAATAGCTCTTTTATTCAACCTATCCAACACTCTCATCTTTATAAGTGGAAGCTGAGTTCTGAATAGGGAGTGCGGGTAAAAGGAGGTGACCACTATAGCTTAGTGTATTTGAGAACTGATGTAGATTTAAACAATAAACCAGTTTATGTTTAAATAGTGCCTTTTGGGCTGTAGTCCACGAAAGCTTATGCTCTAATAAATTTGTTAGTCTCTAAGGTGCCACAAGTACTCCTGTTCTTCTTTTATCCAAAGGATCCACAATTACCCTATGTACATGCAGCACCAACGGAATACATCCACTTCCGTGGATGGTGGATATCTACCAATACACTTACACAACTCATACAAACGTCCACATAAGCAGTTTTTTAGAGTCTCCACCAAGAAGAACCCTAACCAATAAATTGAGTTAGACTTAGTTTACTAATGGACATAATGGAGCCTGCTGTGATTTGAACCTGCAATTTCCAGGATAGATAGATGTTTTAGCCATGAAATTTATAACACCATGCCACCCCTCCAGGTGAGACTATGATACTAGAGAGGGCTATGACAAATGTGGCAAATACCTGATCTGAAGTGCTTGAAACAACAAAGTACATATTCAGCAAAGATGTGTATGTGTGATGAATTGGACCAGCATGCAGAATAGCCGAAGTTGAGAAATCCTGGGCCAGACTTTCAAAAGTCAGCTCAGTAACCACAATTTGGGCTATTGAAATGGCCAAAAACTTTCAAAAGTGTTCAGCACCCAGCAGCTTCCTCATTTAGCTACCTAAATGGTAGCTGTTGGATGCTGAGCTATTTTGAAATTCTGCCCTTCTACCCTTACGTAAAACCTAGAGTATATTGGAGGCAGGCTTCTTGTAGTTTTAGTTCTATGTGTAAATGTGACATACCCAGCATACGGTACCTGAAACATTGTGATGATGTGAAAAGACTCTCTGTTTCTAAAACTAAATTGGCTCTTTATTAAGAACTTTTTACAGAGGTGCTGTAACTGCAGCTAGCATGCAGCCGGGGCAGATTAGGGTTTGGTGGGGCCCCTGGGTCAGAGGAAGTGGGGCCCCTCCCCACCCCTTCTGCCTGCAGTCCCCCGTCCCCCTCACCCGCACTCCTGCCAGGGAAATGGAGTCGGGGCAGAGGTACCGCTCCTCTGCAGGAGTGCCGGGCAAAGGGAATCAGGGAGTGGGGGCACCCATTTTTCCAGGGGCCCCCAATTGGCTGGGGCTCCTGGGCATGGACCCCGTTGGCCCAGTGGCTAATCTGCCACTGCATGCAGCCATGTGCTGAGACTGGCTTCCTAGTACTTCCTCCAAACTCTTCCCTTCTGTAACCTGTGCTCCTCCTTGAAGGCTGCTACATTTTTTTTTATTTTTTTGCTCTGTCTTTTGTACCAGCATGACTTGCTGAGCCCAGAAGTTACTAGTGCATAGCCCACCCTTGGGACATAGCCTTTACCAGCTGCCTATTAATGGGGAAGGGATAGCTCAGTGATTTGAGCATTGGCCTGCTAAACCTAGGGTTGTGAGTTCAATCCTTGAGGGGGCAATTTAGGGTAGGGTTACCATACATCCGTTTTTTCCCGGACATGTCCGGCTTTTTGGCAATCCAACCCCCGTCCAGGGGGAATTGCCAAAAAGCCAAACATATCCGGGAAAAATACCGGCCGGGCACTTCCTCTCCCGCGGCTGCCCTGCTCCTCCCCGGACTCAGACTTCGGCTCTGTTTAAGAGCCAAGCTGCCCGAGCCAGCACTACCGGCTTCAGGCAGCCCCCGTGCCGCCGGAGCAGAGCAGCTGGAGCCAGGGAGAAGTGCCCGGCCGGGGGCGCAGGGTCTGGAGGCATAGTGGCTGCCCGAAGCCCAAGTGCTACCGGCTTCATGGTTTGCTGGGCAGCCTCCAGACCCTGCGCCCCCAGCTGGGCGTTTCCCCTCCTGGGCTCCAGCTGCGCTGGGGAAGCGCCAGCCGGGGGCGCAGGGTCTGGAGGCTGCCCGGCAAACCGTAAAGCCGATAGCGCTCGGGCAGCCCTTTTCGCGTGGTTGGGAGGGAGGAGGGGGAGTTAGGGCGGGGACTTTGGGGAAGGGGTGGGGAAAGGGTGGAGTTGGGGCGGGGCCGAGGGTGGGAAAGGGGCGGGCCGGGTGGGAAAGGGGCGGGGCTAGGGCCCATGGAGTGTCCTATTTTTTTATTTTTTTAAATATGTTAACCCTAATTTAGGGATCTGGGGCAAAAATCTGCCTGGGGATTGGTCCTGCTCTGAGCAGGGGGTTAGACTAAATGACCTCCTGAGGTCCTTTCTAACCCTGATATTATAACATCTGTTAGGCCTCACAATCCTCCAAGTATATTGGTCTTTGACCCAGTCTACCACTTCTTATTTGACTTATCACTGTGGGGGATTTGCTTCCATCCTGTTGCTGCTTTCATTTTGTTGGGTGGCATCCTAGTGGTCCTCTATATTGCTCTTATCTCTTGTTTCTTCTGACTCGTTTCTTCTGTCAGCTGACAGTTTAGGCTCTTTCTAAGTCCTCCTTGTCTTAGCTGTGGCCCCATCTATCTGGGTGTGCCAGCTGTCTGCAACTATTGCACAGGCTTCCACTGCTCTCCGGAGTCTATAGCTACATCATGTGATCTGTGTGTTCACTGCAGCTTGGACTGTTGCTTTTTGCTTTTTGTTTGTGTGGCTCTCAATGGCCAGACTCAGATCTACTCACCTGTGCATAAAGGCTTCAGAGCGTTGGCTCCTCTGTAACAGCCTGCCTGCCTCACTTGCCATTCTCTTAATTGATTCTGTTTTCTGACCATCATTCCTCCACTGGACTGTAGAAGACTATCCCTCATGGGAAGCAGAGTCTCGGTTCTTCAGCCCATCAGTCCCTGTGCTGGACTACTGTCTACTCCCTGGGAAGCTGTATTATGATGGCCTAATATTGCCAGGTAGGGATCCCTTCCTGTCTGGTTTGCCTTTGTCTTGGCTGTCTTCCCATTGCTTTGTGGGTACTCCAGGGGAAGATATCTTGTGCTCACATTCCCATATGGTGCAGAATGGTTTCTGCCACAGTGTACTGCAGCCCATTTTCTGGTCATAGAGTGTCAGCTGTACCATACCTTGCAAATGTGCCTTCAGTTTCCTGATCAGTTCTTGCCAAAGCCTACTCTAGATAACTCACCTCCCAGAAGCTGGAGTAGCAATCTGTAAGGCTAGGTTTTAGTCAGGTGTATTTTTAGTAAAAGACATGGACAGGACACAGGCAATAAACAAAAATTAATGGCCCCGACCTGTCCATGACTTGTACTAGATACCCCTAACTAAAACTTGGGCCAGGGGGCCGCGGATGCTGTGGCGGGAGAGGTGGGGGACAGGGGCACTGTGGGTGATGTGGGGGGGGTTGCCCGGAAGCCACGCTGATGCTGGTGGGGAGGCAGGTGGCAGTGTGTGTCCCGGGAGCCCTGCTGGTGCTGCGGGGGGGGGGGGGGGGGGGAGGAGGGTTGGCGAAGCTGTCAGGCTCCCTACCGGCCTCCACGCAGCTCCCCGGAAGTGGCCGGCATGTCCCTGCAGCTCTTAGGGGGAGGAAGGCCAGGGGGCTCAGCACGCTGCCCCCGCCACAAGCTCCGGCTCCATAGCTCCCATTGGCCGGGAACCACAGCCAATGGGAGCTGCGGGAGTGATGCCTCCAGGCAGGGGCAGCGCACAGAGCCCCCTGGCCTCTCTGCCTAGGAGCTGCAGGGACATGCCAGCTGCTTCCAGGGAGCCCCCCCACATGTAAGTGCTGCTCCGCACCCCAACTCCCAGCCCTGAGCCCCCTCCCACACCCAAATTGCCCCAGCAGTGGCTGGTGCGACTGGCCCAGGGGCTGCCTGATCTTCTCGGGCAACCCCAGAGCCAGCCGCACTGGCTGCTGCAGAAGTCACAGAGGTCACGGAATCCATGACCTCTGTGACAGACTTGTACAAAGCCTTAGTAATCTGTGACCATGTAGTTTCTGTCATTAAAAATGAACAGGTTTCTTCTGACCTTTTCCCAGGGTGAGGTTGCGATTTAATGCGTGTAGAAGCTCTTTCTGCATCAATCAGTACTGGGTTTATAATGGCAGCCTGCCACTGACAGGGGAGGGAGGGCGGCAGAGAGGAGCCCACAGCCACTGCCGCTCCTCCAGGCTGCTGGTGACAGATGGGCTGCCACTTAGGGTTCCCCCGGGGTCGGGGAGCCCAAATCCATGGACCATCACTGGCGGCCCGGAGCGGAGTCCCTGTCTTCCTGACACTCAGCTCTGCAGCGAGCGGAACAGTGGCGGGTGGGCGCATAGGCCCCCTCCTCTCCGGGCTCTCCTCTCCCCGAAACACCTTCTTCTCCACCAGCATTGCGACTCCACTGTGGGCAGAAATGGGGCGGGGGGCGAGCAGGGGAAGGGTCCTGTGGGGCTGGGCTGCTCTGTGAGCCCAAGCTTCCCCGACCCACTCGCACTTTGTGGGCGGGTGAGGTGTGAAGCATCCTTGGGGCACCAATTTCGGAGGTCCCCAGGCGCAATTTGCTGGGAACAGGGATCCCTGCTCTGTGCTGCCACGTGGGCTGGGGACATACTATCAGCTGACACCTACAGTCTCCAACCCACCTGGTCAGCACAGAGCTGGGAAAGGGTGGAGTGGGGGTGGGAAGAGGTGGGGCAGGGTGGAAGCTTGGGGGAAGGGGTGAAGTGGGGGTGGCACCGGGAGTGGAGTTGGGGCAGGAAGAGGTGGGGCAGGAGTGGGGCCTTGGGAAAAGGGGTGGAGTGGGGGCAGGGCCTGAGGCTGAGCAAGGGTTGAGCACTCCCAGGGAAAATTAGAAGCCGGTACCTCTGATTAACAGAACTATTTACAGATGTGCTACTACTGCTGCTAGAATTCCAGCCATGTGCTCAGAGACTGGCTTCCTGGTGCCTCTTCCCTCCTGCAACCTATGCTCCTCCCTCCAAGTTTTATGCAGGTTGTTACACAGAGTATTAAGGCAATGAATTTTATTTCCTGGATCCAGTAATGTGACCTAGTTGAAGTTGCAATATTTAATACCCCTGTGACATGCCAAGATAAGGTATCAATTAAGTCTGGTGCTAGCTGTTTCACTGTTAGAAAACTAGCCACAATAAAGTACCAGAGGGGTAGCTGTGTTAGTCTGAATCTGTAAAAAGCAACAGAGGGTCTTGTGGCACCTTGAAGACTAACAGAAGTATTGGAGCACAAGCTTTCGTGGGTGAATGCCCACTTCATCAGACGCAAGACCCCATTCACCCACGAAAGCTTATGCTCCAATACTTCTGTTAGTCTTAAAGGTGCCACAGGACCCTCTGTTGCTTTTAGCCACAATAAAGGTGTTCTCTGAAGCTGCTAGAGTTTTGTTTCAAGTTCTCAGTGACCTGAGACAGAGCAAGGTACAAGCAGAAAATTATCTGATGTAGTGAATTGCCAGTCAGAATAGTAGACTATTCCATCTGACTATATGTTAATAACAAATGAAAAGATCTGCAATATTAAATTAATTAAGTACTTAATGTCTGTACAGTTCTTTCAGAGCCTGCGAGGGAAAAAGCTTTCGTATACAAGTCCTAAATAGTTAATTGTTGTTATTGCATTATGCTGACAGTCTGATTGATAGTCACACACTTTAGCCTTTTTCTTCTAACATGCTGCATGCTTTCTATAGTGTTTCAGGAAGCATTTCCAAGCTATACTTGGTGTAGAACTTCACAAAAAGAAATTGTGAATAATTTTTCTTAGATACGTATAATAAGCTGTCTATACATTAGTCTGTTGTTACATCGTCAATTGCTTCAGCTTCCAAGATTACAAAAGCAATTTTTTGGGCAGCATAAGTGGGAGTGTTGTTAAATGCTTTAATTGTTTTTAGCACTTAAAAACCTTCCAGAACAAGTTGTCATAGAATAATCTTGGAATCTGATAATGTCTTTTAAAAAAAAAAACTACTCAAGCCACACACTTCTCAGCTATATGGAGAAAAGCATCAAAGCTCATTACTACAATCTCTGATGGCCATTTAATAGCAAATTGCTATCCTGCTGCCAACAGTGTAACAGCTATTTTTTAAAGTATCATTTTAAAATATATATTTTTCAGACCAACAACATTCATTTTTGGGGTGTTTTTTTTTTATTTTTATATCAACTTCTGAAGTCCCAGTTAGCTACAGCCAGCCCCAAATAAAGCATTTTCAAACTACAGCTATTATAGAATAGAACTGGGGAGTGTTGCAAAGCCCTTTTCACAGTACAAAAGCAAGATAAAGTGTTATAGCATCCTTGCTCATGCTCTCTAAGTCTGGAGGGAAAACTGCTGTGTGCAAGACAGTGACTTCCATTTTCTTGCAACAGACTGGTATTTAAGTCAATTTCAAAGGGACATAACTGAACCAGTATCCCTTAACTGGGTGACAGTTCTCAGCAGAAATTTATCTCTACGATGCGCAAACAATGTACTATCAGTCTAAAATACTTCTTTGATTAAGGAAAACAACACAAGCACCATGTTTCTTCTGTTACAGGTTACAGCAACTCTCTACTGAGCTCTACATAGGGAAAATTCTCAAAACGTCAGGGTGCAGTAACAGACAACAAAAGGGGTCATAATTTCATAGCTACATGCACCACCTGGATTCAATCCAAAGCACATGCGATTTGGAGAAGTAAGGAGTCCAATCCAGATTTCCAGCCCCTAAATTTGGGGTTGTGTGAATGAGAGGTTTTGGAGCAGGCTCTTTTGGGGCCACAAAGTTCAAATCCAGCTTTCTTACCTGGAGTTTTAGCCCCTGTGTCCAATCTAATCATTTATGGGCTTTTGCTGTTGCTTTACAAAGCATTGCAGATCATTTTTGTTAGATTCAAAATGTGGTCAAGTGTCAAACCTGATTTTTCTCTCACTTTCTGCTTGCCAGTGCTATGCTCTTATAACAGCTATTGGACTGAGCCATTGCACTATCTATCATCAAAATGAAAAAGATGATTTAAGGGATCATCTCCAAACAGATGGAAAATGCTTCTAAGGAGGGCAACACTAAGTGCTTAAACAACATGGAATACTGTTGTGAGTTTCACGGTCATTGTTAAGATTTATGGGGGTGCTTATATTTTATGATAATTGCTTACAAAATCTAGAGAGTCATGGTGAATTTAAAGTCACTGTGGAAAACTCATGCTTGATCCATTGTCAGTAATCTGTGATCACTTGTAAAGAATTTCAGCAGGTACCTATTACCTAATTCACTACATAGAAGCCTTCAAAATTCTCCTGTGAATCCTCATATTTGAACTCTAGCTAGTAAAGGGCCATAGCAGTGCTAAAAATCCTGCTTGCAGCTAATGCACTGAGTGTGCATATGTGTGAGCAATTTCCCTTGACAAGCAACAAGGGTTGCCAAACAGACTGCTGAGAAGTACACCTCTACCCCGATATAACACGACCCGATATAACACGAATTCGGATATAACATGGTAAAGAAGTGCTCAGGGGGGGAGGGGGCAGGGCTGCACGCTCCGGCGGATGAAAGCAAGTTCGATATAACGCGGTTTCACCTATAACGCGGTAAGATTTTTTGGCTCCCGAGGACAGCGTTATATCGGGGTAGAGGTGTATTTTGGACTTGGAAAATAAGCAATAACACCTCAGGTAGTTGTAGTTCTCATGCCTTGTATAACTACACATCTTGGTGTGTGCATATGGAGAGAAGGGGTAATCTATTGGGAAGATAGGATAAAGTGAGACACAATTGTTGGATTAGATAGACAATACCAAACAATTGCTATGGTTTATATTAAAACAGAGTAAATAGCTAACAAATAGTAAGCCGACAAAGCTGTAAAGGTGCATGGGGGAAGAACAGATTGCTACAAAAGGAGGGATGGTTCAATGGCTGGGGCACTAACCTGTACTTGGGAGGCTCATATTTGATTCCTTGCTTTGCCATGGGCTTCCTATGTGACCTTGGACAAATCACTGAGGGCTGGATCTTTAAAGGTATTTAAACAAAAAGTCCTTCACACAATGCATAGTCAACCTGTGGAACTCATTGCCAGGAGATATCGGGAAGGTCAAAAGTATAACTGAGTTCAAAAAAGAATTACATAGATACATTTGTAGAGGATAGGTCCATCAATAGCTATTGGCCAACATGGTTGAGGAATTCAACCCATGCTCTGAGTGTCCCTAGCCTCTGATTGCCAGAAGCTGGGACTGGACTGGGGCTGGGGCAGGGAAGACCAAGCTCCTGCTGGGATGGGGTAAAGATCGAGCTCCTTCCGGGGCCCAGGCAGGGAGAAAGAGGGAGTTCCTTCTGTGGCTGGGGTGGGTGGGAAGAGTGAGCTCCTGCTGGGGTGGGGGAAAGAGTGAGCTTCTGCCAGGGGCCGGGCGGGGGGAGGTTGGGGGAGAGAGAAGAGCAAGCTCTGCCAGGGCGGGGGCAGCGAGTTCCTCCCAGGGTCGGGTGGGGAGCGTGGACAGTGAGCTCCTGGGGGAGCACAGAATGTGCCCCTCTGTGATGGGGTGTACTTACCCCACCCTGGCCCCACAATGGTTAACTGTGCATTGTAGGCTGAGGAAGCATGCCTGTGACCTCTGCTGGGCATGCTCAGCCTGGAGGCAAGATATAAAAGGAAGCAGCCAGCTCAGTCTGCGCAGGGAGAGGATTCAGACTGCAGGCTCTTTCCAGTGAGCTGCTACAGGCCCCAACTCCAGGGCCAAGGCAAACAGAGCCCCAGATGGATTCCAGGCTACCTGACGAACATAGAGGCTGTGCTGTCAGGAGCTATGCTACCTGAGGACACTAGAGACCCATGGAGTTGTGGACCATTGCTGGTGAAGACAGGGTAGGAAACAGCCCAGGGGATTTAGACTTTGATCCAGTGGGTGAACCGGGGAACCAGTCAGCATGTTTCGGGAGAATCCCCGCTGACTCATGGCGAGTAACCCTGCCACTGCCATGGCCCTGGGCTGGGGCTTGGAGGGGCAAGGAGGGCCCAATTCCCCCTACCCTGGGTGCCACACACCCCTGAGTGGTGCTCCACTTCCCCAATGGGCCAATAGGGCACACAATCCCACAGAGGGGTGCAACTTTATTGTCTCTGGCCATTAGGCCATGCTGTCCAGAGCAGCAGGGTGACTTTATTGACTTCAGCCACTAGGTTGTACTACCATGTTTTTTAGTAAGGGTCATCAGCATATCATGTGGTACAGCTTCTTCCCTTTTTTTTGACCACATATGACTTGACCCTGTGACGACGTGTACCTATCTCAAAACACCCTCCAGAAGGGGTCAAATTTAAATTCCTGCGCATGCCCTAGTTTAACCATTACTGATTTAAGAGAGGACCTCTTATCCCATGACTGCTTACTTTGCTTAAGAGCCTTGTCAAAGCCTTTCTGAAAGTCCAAGTACACTATATTGACTGTATCACCCTTGTCAACATGTTTGACACCTTCAAAGAATTCTAACAGATTGGCGAGGCATGGTTTTCCTTTACAAAAGTCATTTTGACACTTCACCAACAAGTCCTGTTCATCTATGTGTCTGATAATTCTGTTCTTCACTATAGTTTCAACCAGTTTGCCTAGTACTGAAGTTAGGCTTATTAGTTTGTAATTGCCAGGATTGCTTCTGGGGCCTTTTTTAAAAACTGGCGTTACATTAGCTATCCTCTAGTCATCTGGTACAGAGGCTGATTTAAGTGTTAAGTTACATACTAGTAGTTCTACAATTTCATATTTGAGTTCCTTCAGAACTCTTGGGTGAATACCGTCTGATCCTGGTGACTTATTACTGTTTGTTTTATCAATTTGTTCCAAAATCTTCTCTATTGACAACTCAATCTGGGACCGTTCCTCAGATTTGTTATCTAAAAAGAATGGCTCAGGTGTGGGAATCTCCCTCTCATCCTTTGTAGTGAAAACCAATGCAAAGAATTCAGCGTTCAGTTTGTCTTTCCTCAGTGGTCCTTTAGCACCTTAGTCACCCAGTGGCCCCACTGATTGTTTGGCAGGCTTCCTCACTTAAACTAACAGCAATTTTTTTTAAAGCTTTTCTTGCTAGTTGCTCTTCAAATTCCTTTTTGGCCTTCCTAATTTATACTTTTACACTTGACTTGCCAGAGTTTATGCTCCTTTCTATTTTCCTCACTAGGACTTGACTTCCAGTCTTTAAAGGATGTCTTTTTGCCTCTAACTGCCTTTTTTACTATGTAGTCATGGTCTCCTTTTTTGTGGTCTTACTGTAGTTTTTGATTTGGGGTATAGATTTAGTTTGAGCCTCTATTATGGTGTTTTTTAAATGGTTTCTGTGCAGCTTGCAGGCATTTCATTCTAGTGATTGTTCCTTTTAATTTCTGTTTAACTGGCTTCCTCATTTTTGTGGAGTTCCCCTTTTTGAAGTTAAACACTACTGTGGTGGGTTTCTTTGATATTTTCACCCCTACAAGGATGCTAAATTATATTATGGTAGCTATTATTGAGTTTGTCAGCTATACTCACCTCTTGGACCAGATCCTATGCTCCACTTAAAACTAAATCAAGAACTGCCTGTCCTCATGTGGGTTCCAGGACTAGCTGTTCCAAGAAGCAGTCATTAATGGTATATAGAAACTTTATTTCTGCATCCTGTCCTGAGGTGACATGTACCCAGTCAATGTGGGGATAGTTGCAATCCCTCATTATTATTGGATTTTCTGTTTTTATAGCCTTTCTAATCCCCCTGAACATTTCCTAATCACAATACTGGTCAGGTGGTCGGTAGTATATTCCTACTGCTATACTCTTATTGTCGTATTCATAGCGATTGTATGGTATTGTTTGATTCATTTAAGATTTTTACTATATTTAACTCTGTGCTTTCTTTCACATATAGTGCCACTCCCCCACCAACTACTCTCATTCCTATATATTTTGTACCCTGATATTACTGTGTCCCCTTTATTATCATCATTCCACCAAATTTCTAGGATGCCTATTATATCAGGATCCTCATGTAATACCAGGCAGTCAAGTTCATCCATCTTAGTATTTAGACTTCTTGGATTTGTATACAAGCACTTATAAAATTGGTCAATATTTAGTTGTCTTCCTTCATGGATGTAATTGAATGGGACTTTTTTTTTTTGTTTGACTCTTTATCTGCAGTTCCAGCTTGTACTTTATCAACTTCTGTCTTTCCTCTTCTCTAGAATACAGAGAATCCCCTTTAATAAATCCTCGCCTAAGGAATGTCTCTGTCTGAACTGTGTGCTCCTCTGTACCTGTCGACTTTCCTCCAGCTCTTAGTTTAAAAACTTCTCTACAACCTTTTTAATTTTTTGTGCCAGCAATCTAGTTAAATTGCAATTTAGGTAGAGCCCATACTGCTTCTGTTGGCTGCTTCTTTCCCAAAAGGTTCCCCATTTCCTAATAATGCTTCCTCTGAACACCATCATCTCTTCCATGCATTGAGACCCTGCAGTTTTACCTGTCTTTCTGGCCCTGCACATGGAACTGGAAGCATTTCAGAGAATGCTAACATGGAGGTCCTGGACTTTAATCTCTTACCTAGCAATCTAAATTTGGTCTCTTTGACCTCTCTCCTCCCTTTCCTATGTCACTGATACCTACACATACCACGGCCACCAGATCCTCCCCAACAGTGCGCATATGTCTTTCTAGATGTCTGGAGAGGGCTGCAATCTTCACACCCAGCAGGCAATTCACCAGGCAGTTCTCCTGGTCATTACAAACCCAGCTATCTATAATTCTAATAATTGAATCCCCCTTCAATATTGCCTATCTTTCTAATAACTGGGTCCCTCCCCAGGAGACACATCCTCTGTGCAAAGATACAATGATGTCATCTGGAAGTAGGGTCCCAAATATGAGATTCTTTGCCTCTGCTCCAACTTGATGTTCTCCTTCCCTGAGACTTTCATCCTCCTTGACAGCACAGAGGCATCAGACTGGGAATAGGACAGCTCTACTGAGTCATGGAAAGTCTCCTCTATATACCTCTGTCTCCCTTCACTCCTCCAGTTCAGCCACTGTAGTCTCAAGAGCCTGTACTTGGTCTCTGAGGATCATGAGTTGCTTGCACCAAATGCACACAGGTGCCACCTGCCCACAAGACAGGTAATATTTGCTGCATTCAGAGCAATAAATGGAATAGCCCCATTCTGCTGCTGGACTTCTGCTGGTATTATTTTGTGTGTGTTTTGTGTTTATTGGCATAAGATTAGAGAATGTTTGTTAGGTGCATCTGGCTCTCGCGCTCCCTCTCTAAACTCCCTAGCAAAACTCCCATTCACTAGGTCCTCTGGTCGCTTAGGAGCTGGCTTTTCAAATCCCTGTTCTCCTTGAGATAGCGTGACCAGATGTCCCATTTTTAATGGGACAGTCCCATTTTTTAGGACTTTTTCTTATATAGGCACCTATTACCCCCCCTCCCTCGTCCCATTTTTTCACAGTTGCTGTCTGGTCACCCTACCCTGAGACATTGTGCCATGGGCATGCTGCTGGTGTCAGGGCTCTGAGCCAAAGCTGCACAGCACAGAAGCACCCAGAGTTATGGGCAGATGGTGACACAGCCCATTCTGGTCTGGGGAACCCACAAAGTCTCACAACCTGTTACCTGCCAGCCAGCCCCCACATCAGGAGAGCCAGATGCAGGCCATTGATAGGTAGAGGGGCAACAGAGCACCTGCACAAAAGACAGTAGTGGGCACAGGGAAACAAAAGGCTAGCATGAGAGTTATCTAGACAGAGCAGGAGACATTGTTATGGCTGTTAGGGCAGCTGTTCTGGCTTAGGTTAGCAGTTCTCAACCAGGGATCCACAGCCCACTGGGGATCTGTGAGCTGGTTTCAGGGATCCTCAGGGCCCCACAGCTAAAGCCCAGAGCCTGAGCCCTGGCACTGCCACAGGGCTGAAGCGGGACTGAAACATGGAGCCCTGAGCCCTGGCACCCCCATGGGTCTATGGGGCTGCACTGATGTACACAAAAGTGGGTTTGCATGGGTGTAGATGAATGCACAATTGACCCAGATGGCCATTACTCATCTAAAACCCAGAACCTGGTGCATCCCTGGGGCTGAAGTCTGGAGCTGTAGGGCTGAAGCCCAGAGTCCCAAGCCCACACACAGGGCTTAAGCCCTGAACCACCCCACCATCCCCCCTGGGCCCTGGAGTTTTTACAGCATGTTGCGGGTGAGGGGGGCAGCTCTCAGAAAGAAAAAGGTTGAGAACCCCTGGCTTAAGTAACTAACTGCAGGAGAGGACTCATGGCTGAAGATCCTGAGTGGAGAGAGGCACCCATCTCTGGCCCATCAGTCAGGTGCGGCAGGTCAGCCACTTAAGTACAGTACTCAAGCCACTTTTCCTAGCTCTCGCCTTGGCATTTCACCTCTGTCTAGCTTAGGTGGCTCCCTGTTCAACTGGATGGCTTCTGAAAGTCCTCTCCTTAGGTGCCTAACTCTCCCCAAATGTTGTAGGGAACCCTGGGCACCTAGCTTGAGGCTGAAAATTCCACTGGGCAGCAGACTGCCTAAGCGTTGCAACACTGAGCCTAACTCCTAAGTCCCTTTGTGGATCTAGCCCTAAGTACCTTGATGGATCTGGTCTTTAGGAGCATAAGACCCACTGACTTTCAATGAGATTTAGGCTCCTAAGTCACTTTTGAAAATGGAACTTAGCCATCTAAGTCACATAGGCATTGCAACACTGAGCGAAGCAATGCCTAAACACCTTTACAAATCTGGGCCCTTGTGTGTCCATTTCCCATTTGTAAAAGGGGGATAAATAATATTTCCCTACCTCACAGGAGTGTTGAGGATAGATACACTAAATGATCGTGAGGCACTTAGATATTACAGTGATGGGGACCATATAAGTACCTAATCTAGACAGAAAAGCATAAAGGTGAATTTATTGCATAAATAACTATAAAAAAATTTGATTATGGATCAATAGCAAAATATAGCTGTAGATTTAAAGGGATGCATTTTTAAAGGGTTGGTATCTAAACTGCACCTGCGATACTGGTACATGCAAATCCATATTTGTTCAAGCTCTGAGTATTTGTATGTACTAAATAGGGATGAAGCATGCAGATACTCACTTCACAAACACACGATTTGTAGCTATCTTTTATATCCAATTTCTGAAAATTTGGCTCTAACACTACAAATACAGATGTATCTTAAATCCAAAATATTTGAAAATCATTTTCTCCTTCACAACTTAGCTGCAAATGTGCTGGCTTGGGTAGCAAAAATCATAGGCGGCGAGTTATATGGGCCCATGGTGCCTGTGCTCCACCAATATTTAGGAACGTGGGTCTGGCTCCACCAATGTTTGGGCCTACCGTGCTTTGGGGTGCCCCACGCTTCAGGGGGACGCAGGGTCCAGTATTCCTTGGGGGGTTAGTGGGGATGCTGGCGCTGGCAGCAGCTAGCGAGCAACCCGTCCCCAGCCCTCCCTGCCCCGCCAGCTCCCGGCGTCGCACAGGGGAGGAGGTGGAAGCTGGAAAGAGGCAGGGCGGGGGCTTGGGAGAAGGGGTGGAATGGGGGTGGGGAGGGGGCAGAGCAGGGGTGGGCTGGCAGCCGGGTTGCTCACTGCTGCCACTGCCAGGCCCCCCACTAACCCTCCAGGCTGCCCTGGACCCTGTGTCCCCCTGAAGCGCAGGATCCCCAAAGTGCGGGGCCTGGGGCGGTTGCCTTGGTCCGTCCTGTGAACGGGATGGCTCTGGGTTCAGGGTGGTCTGGGGGATTAGCAGGGGGTCTGGCTCCATCCCCTCCCTGCCCCCATTCCACCCCTTCCCCCAAACCCCCGCCGCACCTCTTTCAGGCTTCTGCCCCCTTCTCCCAGTGATGCCAGGAGCCATCTGGGCCCAGGTCACTAGACCCAGGGCCGGTGCAACCACTAGGCGAACTAGGCAGTGGCCTAGGGCGGCAAGTGGTTGGGGGCGCCCAGGGCTGTCCTTAGGCATAGGCAGCTGGGTAGTGCACCTGAAAATTTGGGGCACCACTGGGTCTTAGTGTCCACCCTACTGGTTTTCCTATCCCTGTTCTGAGTCTTCCTGAGAAGGGGATCTAGTAGTTAAAAGAGAAAAAGTCTCCAGCCTGCCAGACCTATTAGCACAACACCGGAACTGATAAAGAGCCATTCTAGGGGTAATGAAGACATTTAACATGCATTTGCCAACCCCCAGGTATCTACTGTCAGTTTCTGAATGTACTGACAAAAACAGTTGTGCATGACTGTAATAATTACTTAGAACATGTCAGCCTACAGGACCTTCGTTTAAAGTTTGCTTTTAAAATATTTCATTAGTGAGTTGGTGAAGATCATAAAATCACATCTCTAAAAAATCCTTGCATAGATTTTTAGATGCACAATCATCTTTAGCCTTAAATGCTTGGATCTTCAGACATATGGTTTTTTAAATAAATTTTTCAAAAGACCACCCTTACCTAAAATAAACGATTTAATTACTATAGTAAAAAAACTTACTTCCAAAGTCTTCCTGTCCTTTCTGTCCATCCATTTCTCCCTTCACCCCTTCCCCCCCTCTTAAAGCTTACAAATATATACCCACCCCTCACTGAAGGAAGCAACAGCCCTTTGCTTCCAGATAGCTGGACAAAGAGTTTCCCTTTCTTTACTTCTGACTATCTGATGAACTAGTTTTAAGCAAAATCAGTACCTTAGTAAGATATAAAATCCTTTATGCCTAAAATCTTTGGAAACATATTTTTTAAAGTTGGTGAAATTTCATAAACATGTGTATTGTTATGGAGATCACACACAGTAAATTAGTGTTCCCTTTTTCTAAAAGCAATGAAGATTGTTATGAACACACTAAACCTCTGTGACTGATTAATTTAAAATAATGTCTGTTTCACTGAGTTAAATATGTAGTAATCTGGAATGAGTACATTTAAGAGTACATTTAAAATATAAAATCAGCTTAGAAATACTGATTAAGAAAATGTAAAACAGAGAAGAGCTGCATCATGTATTCCATAATATTTAATGTTGTATTCAGCAAGACAGCTCACTCACCCTTACTACAAAGTTTTTGCAAATAAATGTCTAACAAACTTCAAGGCATATCAAAAAACCTGTGACTGACATTTTTTTATTCCCAAGTTTAGTGCTTTTAATTAGGTACTTTCTGCATGTCCATTCTGCATGAGGGAGAGGGTACAAGGGTCTCTGTGGGGAACTGTGACTCTCTGCCACCGTGAGGTGGGCCGGGCATCTTGTTATTCTTTCTGCCTTTGTCCTCCGCCTCTGCCCCCACCCCTGCCAGGCTGCAAGCTCAGGCTGCCATCAGGCATAGGGGCACCAGTTTAATAATACTGCACAGGGCCCCATAAATCCTAAGGACGGCCCTGGGGTGCCAAAAAGCGGTTCCCTGGCTCAGCAGGGAGGAGCCGCCTTCCGGAGGCACCGGAGAGCCAGAGTGTCCTGCTTGCGGCGGCGGCAAGCCCCAGCCATGGAGGAGCCGGCGCGGTGCAGGAGGGGTGGGGTGGGGTGGGGAGGGCTCACGGGGAGGGCTGTGCACCCTCCAGTGGAGTTCAGGGGGCGGGGAGGGGGGAACCTGGTCTGGGGAGCAGCCCCTGGGCATGGCTGGCCCCTGGGGTCAATAAAGGCTCGTCGGGATTTGCCCCTCAATGAACCGATGTTTGGGGGGGGGGCGCAAGGTGGAAGTTTCGCCTAGGGCGCAAAATATCCTTGCACCAGCCCTGGCTAGACCCCATGTACCCCTGAAGTGCAGGGCCCCCCAAAGCGTTGGGCCTGGGGTGGTTGCCCCGGTCCAGCCTATGGACGGGACAGCTCTGCTTGGACCCATTCTGGGCACCACCAAAAATTATACAAACCTGGCACCCATGGCAAGAATTGAGGATTTCACAAACTATTACAGCAGAGCAAGCGTGAACGGAACTGTTCTGCTATATGGGGGGACAGTTCTAGACTCTGGCCTTAATGGCAAGTGAGGAAAGGAGTAACTGACTTTTTTTTTTTTTTAATTTTCTTGTTAAAATTTAGTTAAAAATTTAAAGCTTACAAATATATACCAGGTCTTAATCACTGGCTTCTGTTTTCCTGAAGCAAATAATTATGGGTATAATTTGTCATTAGATTTCTGACTGAATTCTTAAATTAAGAGCTAGGGTACATCTACCCAGGGATGAAAGCCCCATGGTATGGCTGCGGCATGCCCGGGTCCGCTGACTCAGGCTCGCAGGGCTCGTGCTGCAGGGCTAAAAATTGCTGTGTAGATGTCTGGGTTCATGCTGGAGTCTGAGCTCTGGGATCCTCCACACCCACAGGGTCCCAGAGCTCAGGATCCAGCCTGAGCCCAAATATCTACACAGCAATTTTTCAGCCCCAAAACCCAAGCCCTGCAAACCTGAGTCATCTGATCCAGGCCAGCCGTGGGTTATTCAATCCCATGTAGACATACCCTTAAGAGTAAGGGCCAGATTTTTAAAGGTGTGTAAGGGCCTGAAGATGCAGATAGGTGACAACTTGCAGATAGGTCTAAGTATCTTTGAAAATCTGGCCCTAAGTCATCTAAACTGCATGTGCAAAATAATTGCAAGTGCAGTGATTTGAGCCTGCATAACTGTGGTACAAAACAAACCAAGAACAACAAAAACAAATTAAGAAAATTCATCTCTGGTGTAGTTATGCCAGGAAAAAAAAGCTGGTCCGTTTTCTTTTGCTGATTATTATTATTTTTTTTAATTCGTTTAACTTTTTAATGCAGCCCAGACTTGTCTTCATATGACTTATTTGGTTTCCAGTACTCCCAGCTAAAAATACATGCCTCTCATGGTAAAGCAAAAGAGAGGAGCATTACTGGAACCAGAAGTAAATAAGGAATTTGAAAAAAAAATTAAAAGGAAAAAAGAATGGGGGGGAGGGGGAGACGGGACTTATGACAGGAGAGGAGCTGTGTGTGTGTTTCCACTTGATGGTACCAGGAAGAAAGAAAATGAAGGACAAGTGCATTGGCAAAGAATCTAATCCAGTCAAGAGAGCTTTAATTATACAAATACATATTTCACAGTTTCATTGATGGGAGAGAGACTGTGGTGATGTGTGTGGGATATTAGACAGGGACTCAGGAGACTTGGGTATTGGTCCTTGCCCTGCCATGGCCTTGCTGTCTGACCTTGGCAAATCTCTGTGTTTCCCCACCCACTTTTTGTCTTGCATTTGTTTTCTATTTAGATTGTAAAATCTTCAGGGCCGAGACTCTCTCACTATATATTTGTACAGCCTGTAGCACAATAGGATTGGTTGGGACCTCTAGGCACTTCTGTAATATTAATAATAATGAATATAAAAGTGATTATAGTTTTTAAAATGTCCACTGTCTGCTCAGCAAAGCGCACATACAAGCCCAACTATTTTTAAAGAATTAAATCTATTTTTTTCTCTCCATGCTTTTCTGACAAGCATTGTGGCAAGCTTCCTAATTTTACCTTCTATTTGCCAAAATCTTTGTTACAGCCATGCAGCCCTATGGGGCTGCACTGATGTACACAAAAGTGGGTTTGCATGGGTGTAGATGAATGCACAATTGACCCAGATGGCCATTAGTCATCCCTAATATAACTCCACAAGAAATTAATTTGCTCAGTACCTTTTAGGGACTCAGCATAGGAGCCTGCCTTGCTTTAAGTACTGTAGTACCTTACTCTGAGTAGCTCTACTGAAATCAGTGAGACTATTCATGAAGTAAGATACTTCTGATAGTGAAGAAGAGAAGCAGAATTAGAACCTTAGTACTATGTGAAGAATAATTTACCTATATTAAAAATAATAATAACCATACTGGGACACATTCTCTTCTGGGTTTACTGGTATTCCTCCAGTTGAGGTCAATGTGAGCACTATATATGCATTCAAGGGCAGACTTTGGTTTAATGTTTTTTTTTTAATTAAAATATTTATAACTTTTATACCTGTTTTTTTTAAACATGGTCTTTTCTAAAAGCTTTTTTGGCATCTTCTGTTTCTTTTGGTGGTAATTATCAGGTCTGTTATCAAGCTCCAGAAGCTGCACTGAAAGAAAGTATAAAGTACTGTCTGGTTTCTTAACAAATATAGGATTCATGCCCCTTTGGAGCAGTCAGAGGAAATTGAGTAAAAACTGGGAACCTGAAGAAGAATTCATATGACTCAGACTTTTCATTCTGGATTAATACCTAGTAAAAACTGTAGTACTTATAAAGAGTTCTCTGCCCTTTATCAAGGTGCTTAGAGAACTGTACAAGACAATATAATTAAAATACACCCTCAGTAAAAGTGAAACAAAACTGACAGGAAGCAAAAAAAAAAAAAAAAAAAAAAAAGGTGGGGGCAGGGGGGAAGAAAAATTAATCCATGGAAAAGCCCTGCATACTCTGTGGCAAGCAAGGCCTAAACTCAGCAGCAAGGTGTTGACGGGCCACTTCATTCTGAATGAAGCAACAAAGAGTCCTGTGGCACCTTAAAGACTAACAGATGTATTGGAGCATAAGCTTTCATGGGTGAATACCCACTTTGTCAGACACATGACGAAGTGGGTATTCACCCATGAAAGCTTATGCTCCAATACATCTGTTAGTCTTTAAGGTGCCACAGGACTCTTAGTCTGGAGCTGTAAAAAGCAACAAACACGGCTATCCCTCTGATACTTCATTCTGAATGGTCCCTTAGAATATGTCCTAACTACTTATGCTAAACTAGCTGTTTGGCCTTGTATTTAGCTGTGACACTCTGATTGCTTTTCCCATACCTGAAGAAGCACACTGTGTAATTCAAAAGCTTGTCTCTCTCACTAACAGCTGACATGGGCCAGTCACAGGTGTTTAATTGCAGTGAAGACACACCCTGTATGGACAAAGTGTACAGTTCCTATGCCAGAGAGTGTACAGTGTCTCCACATTTGTTTCTGAACTGCTGCAGATTTTTCTCTTGACAATGCAATAGCTGCACTGTACAGATTGTCAGAGAGGAACCTGAAAATTTTGGAACTTGGGGCTTTGGGCACTTGAGGAGGCACACAAGGCAGTTTGGGACTGTGGGGCATGGATGTTAGCTGGATAATAATGCTAAGCTGTTCTGCAGTGATGTAGTTAAAATGACAATATTAACAACCCATTAAAACAATAGAGTAGAGCTTTTGATTTAGGCTTTTGGAAGACTCAAGACGACAACATTGAATTTGTTTGCCCTCAGTTCATGTTTTCATGGTTTTCTTTGCAACCATAATACAATTTTTAAAAAATATAATCATGGATATGGTGCCCACAGAGTCATGGAATATATGGGAGCAGCAATAGTAATTCTTTGGCAACAACAAAAACCTTTGAAATAAAAATGTTTTGAGATTATCATAGGTCATAATGGTAGAAGTGGATTTGGAGAGATGTCTAGTAGCAGCAAAAGTATGAAGTTGTCTCTAAATTAGACAGGACCTAAGCAGTTTACATTTGGATCTTCTATTTGTGTTGGTTTTCCCTGTGAGAGGATACAACCTGTACTTCTCTGACTGGTCAGGAGATATCTTGCATCTGTGGCTTTAAGAATCTCTTAATTCAAGTGACTGCCTTGAAAGCTAAGAACTCTTCCAGGCTTGCTCAGAAAGGAAGGCATTCTCACAGGGTGATGTCAGTGACTATAGACTTTAGAGGGAGGGAGCCCATTCCAGGGTAGTGTGCGTGGGAGGGAAGAATGAAGGAATGCTGGAGAAGGGTGCTCCTAATGCAGTCTCCAAAGTGGGGCCTCCTCAATGTTAATAAAAAAAGGAGGAAAAGGATCATCTCTCTATCTCAGGACTTGGCACACACTACATTTTTCATCCACATTGTTGTTTTCCAACTGCTTTGCAGATACTGTGCCTGAATGCAGATATGATAAGAGAAAGATCTGCTCTATTGCATGACCTGGTGCAATCCGTATGTGATGCACTGGCTTGGCAGGATAAGTTCATTATGTCCACAATCTGACATATCATTATAACACCAGATTTCTATTAGCTACATTTTGATACCCAGATAATCCTCACCACATGAAACTTGCTGCTGACACTTACCTTGCAATAAGTACATTCTTTGGGCCATATTTACCTCTATAGAACGCAGGCTGTGGCTCCAGTATGAGAAAATCCACCTGGGGAAGGGTGTAAGCTGCATGTAAACCTTTCTCTGCCAGAGAAGTGGGGCTAGAGCTGTCTGAGCAAGCACATCATGCATGGAGCTTCTATTGGTGGGGCGTCTATGGAACTACCCTCCACTTGCAGAACCCCACAGGTATAGCAGTCACTGGTACTACTGCCTCTCATCCCCCAGGATGAATCCCTCCAGCAGTACAGTCACTCCTCCTGGCACAAAATGCACAGTTTATAATCCTCTGCACTTGCTCAGCTGAATCTGGCTGTTATCCCTAGAGCAGTGATGGCATGAAATGAAAGTTACACTTTGAGCAAGAGATGTAATTCCCAGCTCAAGGAAACATACCTGAGCTAGCTCTGATCCAGCTAAGTCTGAGACACTAGGACATATTTGGGGTGGCTAGTCCCGCTCATAACTCACACTGCCACATCTACAGTGCATTAGCTTGATCAGAGCTACCACGGGTATGTCTTATTGAGCTGGAAACTACACCCCCCAGCTCAAAGTGTAGACACACCCCAAGAGTATGTCTTTTAGTTTGCACAATTTGCTTTTAGTTGTATTAATATTAAAGATGCTTCCATTACTGCATCTGTTATTTCAGCAGCACTGTGATAGTGAACAAATGACTTCTTGATACATTCGTTAGAGTTGACAGAGAGCCAACTCCCTCTACAGGAGTGTTATAGTCATTTACGAGTCCTAGATATAGCATACCAGTAACTACCTTCTTAGCCTTTTATACCGTACTTTTCATAGTGTGCAATTTCTGTTTCTCTGACAATTGATAGCCCATAATATATCTGAATTGACTATTTCAGAAAACCCTCTAGAAGTCATTTGTGGCATTTTATCATCTCCTCTGATAACTATACTATATCAAATATCCATTATGTACCAAGTATTGATTTCATGTGGTTAATTTCAGCACCATATTTAGGCTAAATTCTATCCTCGCCACTAATTATTGTAATCAAATGCCAACTATATAATTTCCTTTAAATTAGACAGGATTACAGATTACTCTCTCATGACTATTTTTTACATGCAAAACTAAGGGAAGGTTTCATAACTGCTGCACCATTGTTGGTGCAGGTATTTCTGGAGAAGTATGAGTTACAGCATGAGACCAAGGGAGATCAGGGAGTGAGTGCAGCTGTACTTCCCACATCTGGCCTCAAATGTAGAACCCCCTCAATGATATCTGGGCATAAATGTGTCCTCTTGATTTGTGAGTGCCAGAAAGAGGTTAGGATTGGAATCTACAGTGGGGCAGGGTACCATGTGTAAGCAGGGTCTGAATGAATGCTTCCAGGACAGCTAGCTGGGGGAGAGACTTGGGTGTGTTTATGTGAATACAGTTTGCTCCTGCTTTGCTTACATATTCAGCAAAAAGTGATCAACTTTGGCTGGTGTTGGGTACAAATCACCTTTGTACTGAATGCAGGGGTAGTGAAATATGGTTACCAATGTTGTAATTATTGTAGGAATACAGGAAAGCAGGACTGTGCTTAACCTGTCCCAAATGACTCAGCTTAACCTGTCACCCTCAGTTGAAAGAACCTCGTTAAGTCAGGGACTCGATTGTCAGAGCCCTGTGAATATAAAAAGTATGGGAACAGGTATCCCCAGCATGGAGGCTGCACACTCTCAAGGGTTCTCTCTAGACTGGTTTAATCTGTTCCTCTCCACTGTTCAAAGAATAGAGCTAAATAGGCTTCATTAGGAGCCTCTTTGTTATGTTAAATACAATCAGAGCTGAAATCAGTTGCGGTAGGATTGTGGTTCTGCCCTGCCTGCTAAGAGCTAAAAATAATTGAGAGCTGAAATCACTTGAGATGGGGCAGTGTAAGAGACTGATGTGCAGAGGTCACAGCAGAGAGGCAGGTAGCAGCAGAAGGCAACTGACAGCTGGTGAATAAGTGGCTGGTGCAGTGGAGTGATGTGATGAGCGCCAGCAAGGTGGTTGGTGGAGAGGTGTGACGAGAGTGGTGAGCAGGTAGCCAGCAGGGCGGCAGCAGAGAGGCATGATAAGCGGCCAGCAGGGCGGCTGGTGGAGAGGTGTGACGTGAGCAGGTGGCCGGTGGAAGCAGTGAGCAGGCAGCTGGTGTGAGAAGCCAGCAAGGTGTCCAGTAAAGTATCTCTTTACCCCACCTGGGTGGGGAGGTGAACTATGCAGATGCACCTCTGAACTCTGGGTCTGCACTGATTAAGGACAGCAACTGTGAGTGGGGTGCAGAGAAGGGTTGGGCATGTGAAAGGGACTTTTGGGTTGCTGGACTTAAGAACCTGAGGGGAAAAAGACACTGCCCAACCTACTTGGGGGTGGTCTTTTAGTCATGGTTTATGTTTATGAACCCTATTTGCGGTGTTTTCCCAAATTAATGCCGAGTTACTTCCCTCCTTTAATTAAAAGTTTATTTTCTACACTCCGACTCTGTGCTTGCAAGTGGGGAAGTATTGCCTCTCAGAGGCGCCCGGGGTGGTGTGTAAATTTACCAGGTTACTGGGTGGGCTTGAGCTGGTTCTGCGTTATTAATGGAAAGGAATCCCTAGATATTGAACCCAGCCCTGATTGCTGCTGGCCGGTCTGAGCTGATAGTTTTTGGTGAGTTCAGTTTCTGTATAGATTCTTTTGATTTAGCTCAGCCATAGGACTGATGCAAATGGTTGTAGCTTCCACTCAGTCTGGTGACTGGGTCAGGAACACTGTTAAGTGTATGTGATGCACTGATGGTGGTTTCGGGAGAGAAGGGAGCACAAAAGTACCTTTTGCACTTTCCTGATTCTGAGCCATTCTGTGCTGGGCTGGTCCCCTACAAACAGTCTGGCTGCTTTAACCTGTATCAGCTGCCAGTGGCTCCAAAGGACTGTTAAAACGAATCTTCAGTCCAGGCAGTAAGCCAAGGAATCAGTACTAGACAATACTACAATCTAATCTAGGACCCAGGCAGACTTCTAATATTTTACCTGGCTAAATTGGTATAGATGTGATATGACATGTATGTATATGTGTGTATAGGCAGTGTGGTCTAGTGCAGTGGCTCTCAACCTTTCCAGACTACTGTGCCCCTTTCAGGAGTCTCTGTCTTGCATATCCCAGCTTTCACTTCACTTAAAAACTACTTGCTTACAAAATCAGACATAAAAATAGAAAAGTGTTACAGCCATTATTAATGAAAAATTGCTTTCTCATTTTTGCCATATAATTATAAAATAAATTAATTGGAATATAAATATTGTACTTAACATTTAGTGTATGGTGTATAAACAAGTCATTATCTGTATGAAATTTTAGTTTGTACTGACTTTGCTAGTGCTTTTTATGTAGTCTGTTGTAAAACTAGGCAAATATCTAGATGAGTTGATGTACCCTCTGTGTGCCCCTAGGGGTATGCGTATCCCTGGTTGAGAACTACTGGTCTAGTGTAGTGGTTCTCAACCAGGGGTCTGGAGCCCCTTAGGGGGGCCTTCAAGCAGGACCAGCATTAGACTTGCTGGGGCCCAGGGCAGAAAGCCAAAGCCCCACTGCATGGGACTGAAGCCCAGGTCCCTGAAACCCACCACATGGGACTCAAGCTGCAGCCTGAGCAATGTAGCTTTGTGGGGGGCCCCTGTGGCATGGGGCCCCAGGCAATTGCCCTGCTTGCTACCTCCTAATGCCGGCCTTGGCTTTTATATGCAGGAAATCAGTTATTGTGGCACAGGTGGGTCATGGAGTTTTTATAGCATGGTGGAGGTGGATGGATGGGTGGGTTGGGGGACTCAGAAGGAAAAAGGTTGAGAACCTCTGGTCTAGTGAATTAAGCAGATAGCTGACAGCCAAGAATTAGTAATTTGGAGAAAGAAGGGAAGGACTTAATTGAACTCCAAGCTAGGGAGTTTCTGTATATTTTTCTAGTTGTATTAAGCTGTTGTACACACCTCTCACTACCTTCTTGTGGAAGAGACTGTTCTCACTTTTTTTTTGTTTTTGCTATTGAACCATCCCACCGCCCCAGCTAGAGACATTAACTTTGAATTTTCTATCTTTCAGATGTATTGGGATTTATTAAAATACATTCCAACTTTCTTCAAGGTCCACTACAACTCTACCTCAGATCTCATACTAGTCCTCATACCCCCTTTGCTCTGCCAAAGATCCCAGCATTGCCACCCCATTTGTTTTCTTCTCCCATTCCCGTCTCTGTGCCATCTTCCATGCTGCACATAGGCCTGCAACACCTTTCTTATTTTTTGCCCTTTTCCCATTCAAATCCCTCCCAAAGATGTGCTCATTCTGTAAGGCTTACTTGAGTCACCATAGAATATTTTACAGAAGGATGATGGGAAGAATTAAAAAAAATTATCACCTTCATCTGGTAGCTTCAGGGTATCTTCTGGGTGTATTTTAAACTGGCCACGGCAGGGACTCCATTTTTGTGGGGTTTTTACACCACAAAGTGCATTTTCAGTTCTTAGCAAATGATAATAATGTATTGCTATTACTTAAATTGCAGTAGCTTAAAAACGTGCTAGCTACTGTACACACATACGCCATACAGAAAAACATCAGCAAAGAAACCCCTGGCCCAAAGAGCTTACAGGCTGAAGTTATGTTAAGGGTTTTTTTTATTGATACATTCACATATTTACAACTTTAACACTAGCCTAACCAAAGAGGGTGGGGCTGTAATATGAATGAGGTGGGTGGGAATTTTTCATCCAAGTCTTCTCAGAGCTGGGGACCTCCTAGTATATGTCCTCAAAGCTACATATCACAGCAACTCTCCTTTCAGTGGAGTAGGGAATAATTTGGATCCCTCCAGAGTCCATCACATACTATTCCTTGAGACCACCAGAAACTACTACTAGAGAGCAACACAAGGGCTTGTACTGAATGTATGTTTGTCTGATAGTCCCCTTCCTCCTTGTGGTCTGAGCTCATTGTTGCCATAGGATGACATATTGCAGCTTCCTCCCCCACCCCTCTATATGCTGACATGGCACATGCCCTTTGGAACCACATTGGCTCTGCTGAATTTGGGTGACAGATTGTGGAAAGCCATGTACAGAGAGTCCAATCCCCTATTTACACCCCCTCTCTCTGTGACGCCACAAGGGAGTGTCTACTGAAACAAGGGAGAACAAGGCCAAATAGGTTCCATGTCTAACTCTCTAAAAACACAAACTTGAAAATACTGAAACTTATTTTAAAAAGTTCTTTCTACTCTGTATTTTTTTTCAATGTTCTATTCTGGGAGATAGCTTTCCCTCAAGTGTTCCTGTTTGTCTAATGCACTTGCTGAAAGATGGGATATTATCTGCCTACATGGAAAATGCAGTAGCGGTGTTATTTCTCTAATTTGCATTATTCATCCAGCACAAGAAAGCTTTGCTTGTCAAGAGGAAGCTCCTTGGGCTGGCTTGCTCAGCCTATTAATAAATAACAGAAATAGCACTTAAATATCTAAGCGCAGAACTTGGGGGGTGGGGGTGGTATTTATTTATACTGTGCTGATTGACTGTTTTCTGCAACCCCCTCCCTATCAGTCTCATCCTCTATGACAGCAGTTCTTAAACCTGAGCTACCCAAGGACCTCCATTTTGATTTACAATTTTTCGCAGACCCCAAAGCTGGCTTCTAATTTCCCCTGAGGTTGCGCCATCCCTGCTCAGGCCCTGCCCCCCTCCACCCCTGCCCCTCTTCTTCCCTACCCCTTCTGTCCCCTGCCCCGAGTGCGCCCGCCCCTTCTCCTCTCCCTCCCTCCCAGTGCCTCCTTCACACAGCTCAACAGCTGTTCTGCAGTTTGCAGGAGGCACTGGGAGGGAGGGGAAGGAGTTGATCAGCAGGGCCAGTAGTCCCGGATATGACTCCGTGGACCCCAGTTTGAGAACCGCTGCTCTATGCGTCACTCCACACTGCCCATCTTACCCTCTTCTCACCTGCCCTGTTCCCCCTCATTCCCCTTGCTAAAAAAAAGTGGAACTAATATGACACTTAATGCCATTGCATTGTTCTTTGCTTGTGTTATACAAGCTCTCTCTGTCTATCTTGTCCGTTTAGATAGTAAGCTTTTCAGAGCAGGGAGCAACTGCTATGAGTTTGTACAGTGCCTTGCACAATGGAGCATGATTCTTGGTGACCGTTAGCCACTACCATAATAAACATAATGATTAATAAAAGTATTTGTTTAAAAACCAGAGCCAAGAGGCAGCGGCGGCTCCAGGCACCAGCGCTTCAAGCGCGTGCCTGGGGCGGCAAGCCCTGAGGGGCGGCCTGCCGGTCGCCGTGAGGGTGGCAGTCAGGCAGCCTTCAGCGGCATGCCTACGGGAGGTCCACCGGTCCCACGGATTCAGCAGCAATTCGGCGGCGGGTACGCCGAAGCCGCGGGACCAGCGGACCTCCCACAGGCATGCTGCCGAATCCACATTTCTAAAGATTGTATTCCTTAATGCCAGTGTCTACTAGTAAATAGGTCTTCAACAGAGCAGAGTAGGGTCAATAGCACATCTGGCAGGACCATGAGACTGGCACTGAGCTAGTTTAATGGTCCTAGCATGCTTATCATTACTTTTTATATTTATAAACCTGGAAATCAATAACATACCTTGGTATGTCAATTGCAATTACACATACAAATTAAATATATCCTTGTTGTTTTTATATTGTTGACATTGTTTTTTTACTACTCTGCTTTAACTAATTAATTCATACAATTAAGACTTGAAACTCTGGTGCAGAAGCCCTCCAAAAGGCATAAAACACATTTATAATTTATTCAGGAAAAATGTGTCTTGCCAACGTGTCTGATTTTGTGTGTGTGTTCAGCCAGTTTTACTAGGACTTGAGAGCAGAAAGGGAATGAGGAGTCAGATTTCACTATATATGTCATTCAAATAGCAGCACATTTTTCCATCTGTAAACTATTAACCTCTCTCTGATGAGAACACGAGTTTTGATTTATTGTACAAACCAGCCATGGATTCTGTTTTCTTCCATTACACAGGTAAGAGTTTAAGTTGTGAAGGATTGGTCTAGTGGATAGAGCAGTTTGGAGATCTTGGTTTTATTTACAACTCTGCCACCAACTTGCTATTTGACCTGAGACAGGTCATTTTATCTCCATGTTCATTATCCAATCTGTAAAATGGCGATAATAGCTAGTCACCTGTTGTAAAGTGATTTGATATTTATGGACGAAACATCAGTATACACAGGCAAAGTAATTGTCATTATTATTTGATGCTTCAACATGGAAGCTCAGGACAAACTGCTGGCCAAGAATCTTGCCCTTAGCATGTGTATTATGTATTTTCTACAATTTGATGTACATATGTGATTATGCAGCTCTAGTCATAATGATGTGTTCTGATGACATTATGCCTGTTAACAACTTTCATTTGACACCCATGCCAAAAAATGTTTAATGTGGATGAGCAGCTATCCCAAGCCTGCATGTACCATCTTTCCTCTGGGAAGTCCCTTCTGCTAATGTCACTTTGTTCTTCCATGCCTTTGACTGTGGCTAGGCATGTTCATATGCCAATAGATATTTGTGAGGCGAAAGAGACCGAACTCATGGACTTCTGCAGATTACAGATAGCCAGGTCTTATTTCAGCAGATATCTGGAAAATCTATTAAGAAAATATAAAGTGGCAAAATACATAATGTATTCTGTTTACTCTGTATGGAGAGGTAAGATCATTTCAACCAATGGCTATAAAAAACAGCTCGAGCATATACCTAGAACCTAAACACACAAGATATGCACTCATCGAGGGATGTAGTGAGAGCTAAAAATAGATAATTCTGTCAAGATGCCATTTGATATTTAATAATTGTTTACAAGAAGATAAAAATTAGACTAATATGTTGTTCCTTCAGCAGATACTTTTTTTTTCTCTGTCTTGTGTGAAAATGGATCTGCTTATGCCTAGCCTCAAGAAGACACTGAATAGAAGTATACCATCAAAATATGATGGAGGTATCACATTCCAGAACATGATAGTGGCTGTTAGCAGCCGTGACAGTTCTGCTTTTGAGGCCTATGGGTCACTGTTCCATTCAGAAAAATATGAAAATAAATGTAATGTAAATTAGATGCAGATTCATCATAATGTGAGCTATCAATTGCAGCTGTTAATTTAACAGTATAGAGTTTCCATTTTGTTCCATGAAATATCTGTGCCTGGGCAGTTGCTGCAGTGTCCTAGAAGTGTACTACACATTCCAATAGACAGTGGGGAGTGTTCCCAAGGCAGCACTAGGCATTTAAGCGGGGGCACCTGCGCTCACCTCACTAACCAGTCTACAGAGGGGGACCGGGGGTGGGAGGGCAATTTCAAAATTCCCTTGTCAAAAAAATATTGCATGAACTAGGGTTACCATATTTAAAAAATAAAAAAAGAGGACACTCCACGGGCCCTAGCCCTGCCCCTTTCCCATCCCCAGCCCCGCCTCTTTCCCACCCCCAGCCCCGCCCTAACTCCCCCTCCTACCTCCCACCCACGCGAAAAGGGCTGCCTGAGCACTACCGGCTTTACGGTTTGCCGGGCAGCCTCCAGATCCTGCGCCCCCCGGCCGGCGCTTCCCCAGCACAGCTGGAGCCCGGGAGGGGAAGCGCCCAGCCAGGGGCGCAGGGTCTGGAGGCTGCCCGGCAAACCATGAAGCCGGTAGCACTCGGGCTTCGGGCAGCCCCTATGCCTCCAGACCCTGCGCCCCCGGCCGGGCACTTCTCCTCCCCAGCTCCAGCTGCTCTGCTCCTCCCCGGACTCAGACTTCGGCTCTGTTTAAGAGCCAAGCTGCCCGAGCCAGCGCTACCGGCTTCGGGCAGCCCCCGTGCCTCCGGACCCCAGCCGCCGGCTGGGCACTTCTCCTCCCCGGTTATGGTGCCCCATCTAAAATTTTGACCTACGGTTAATGGTTGGCAAATCCCTGACCAGCACTTACTCTAAACCATTGTGTTTCCGTATAAAATATGTGTATATTCCTCCACCCCCACATTAGCAGATCTGTAACATTTCGTTGTAGAAAAACATTAACATTCATTAGTTAAAAAAATTCATCAGTTAAACAATTTCTTTTTCCAGACTAACCTTTAGTTTCTGACTAGAGGCAGGTCACAGTGGGTATTCTCTTGTTTGCTCTGCTGGTAGTAATTTGCCTGTATTTAATGTTGTGTTCTATCAGCAATGCTGGAAGCACTTCAACTGGTGGACTTACTCGCCCCTCATCCTTCTCTAAGATCCAGTTCAAGGTGGCTAAAGTGGCCAGTGGTTGGAGCACTTAATGTGGTGGTGGAGTGAAGCATGAGTGCCAATGGCCCAGAAGCTGTTTGAACAGATATATTGGTTTGGTGCATCAAACGCTATACTTTTCAAGAGAGCATGGGAGTTGTGGAGGTACACTTCATCAACACAAAGCTACCAACAATGCCAGCAGAAGCAGACTTCTTCCTCCAGTGGCAGTGTTAATTCTCCACTGGCTTCTCATCCATGAAGCTGGTTCTTGCTGGGAGAGGCTCTGAGCAGAGAAAAAGAGTTAATGAAGAGGGATAATGTTGGCACCAGGTGAAGGAGCTAACTTTTACTATGCTCATGACAAACATCTCTTGCATGCTTGAAGACAATTAGATTCAGTAAACTTTCTGACTCAATCTTTTGTTTCTCTATCTATTAAAACAGTCTTCTGGCCTGTCAACATTCCTGCCTCCTTTCCCCCAATCAGTTGTTCAGATCCTTGTCCATTTGACTCTGGATTCTTAGAGCAGAAGGCTGGGGGCAGGGAAACAAAATGCAGTTACCTGTTAAAGGTTCCACTATATCAGTTGGAACACAGTGTAATGTGCTTGTTTTACTGTCTTGTTGCACCACCACCTGCGCATCCTGATCATCTATCCTCAGTCATTAATCAGATCAGCACAGAAAGGCCACGTGGAGCAACTTCTTGGATCAAAATGAACCTGGTTTGATTCACCTATTGGGTGAACCAAGCTCAAGGGCTAGGCAGAATTTCCATTTCTTCTGTCTCCTATTCATTCCAAAGGAGACCTGTAAATGCCCAAGCCTTTTTGGTCAGAGAGGACTTTGGTAACATAAGATACCAGAGTTTCTGAATATATTCTAGACCCACTGACATGGTCTTTTAGAAGCAATTTAGTAATAAGGACGAGGGGAAGAATTTTATTTTGTAATCTCAAATTGAAAGTTTTCCTTTTCCCATTCATCCTGTGATGCAAGGCCAGATATGAGTAGAAAGAACATTCACATCCCAGTGTCTGGATCTTATTGTTTGCTGATATCTGTGGAGGAAGAATGTGGCCTGCCTTTGTATGCCTGGGAGTACCAGTGCTGAAGTAGCAGCATTTGTGTCTGTTATTCTGGTAATCACAAAAGAGCAGTTTCTATTGTCAGTATTTTGCAGCCCAAAAGGACCTACACCTGGTCTGACTGCTATACTCCTCCTTTTCTTCCAGCAGATTCTTGGCATCTTTGCTTGAGGATATTGTGTTTCCTTTGGGCATCAAAGGAAACTAAAGCCTTTAAAGCTGTTAGGGCAGGAAGTTTTTGAGAGTTTTTACCTAAGACAGGGTAACCCAGAGCACAATCCATGACCACCCAGGGATGGGGGAAGGCTGCTCTTTATTTTCTGAAAACACCCACTCAATGTGCAGTGGCAGTCAAAAAAGCGAACAATGTTGAAAATCGTTAAGAAAGGGATAGATAAGAAAACAGAAAATACTATATTGCCTCTATATAAATCCATAGTACGTCCACATCTGCACACAGTATTCAAGATTTGGTCGCCCCATCTCAAAAAAGATATATTGGAATTGGAAAAGGTTCAGAAAAGGGCAACAAAAAGATTAGGGCTGCCATACGAGGAGAGATTAATAAGACTGGGACTTTTCAGCTTGGAAAGGAGATGACTAAGTGGGGGCGGGTATGATAGAGGTCTATAAAATCATGACTTGTGTGGAGAAAGTAAATAAGGAAGTGTTATTTTCTCCTCATAACACAAGAACTAGGGGTCACCAAATGAAATTAATAGGCAGCAGATTTAAAACAAAAGGAAGTATTTTTTCACACAAATCACAGTCAACCTGTGGAACTCCTTGCCAGAGGATGTTGTGAAGGCCAAGACTATAACAGGGTTCAAAAAATAACTAGATAAGTTCATGGAGGATAGGTTTATCAATGGTTATTAGCTAGGATGGGCAGGTGTAGGGATATAAAAGAAGGTACTGACAGTGATTCCCCCAAGTGACAGTGACCCCCTCATAATTTGTCCCCCACACTTTAAAATCCAACAGTTTCACCAAGTACAAAAATCTCTTGGGTCTTCTGTTAAAACTTGTAAGCTACTGTCTGTAGAAACCATTGATTATATCTATCCTGTGAAAGATACTTTATTACTATGTAAAACTTACAAACAAGTTAATTGACTTTGTTCTTGAAGTAATTGATACAATGTAAACAAACACTATAAGCTGTTAAGTGACTTTCACTTCATTCAACGGCTCCTAGGACAGACCCCCACCCTCTGTGATTAAAGGGCCGAGAGTCTCAAATGAATTAGCACACACCCCGAAAGTGGTGGAGACAGTAAATTAAAATATGGTTAAGATATGGAATGTATGTTGATGAATGCTTGATGTACATAAATGGTTAGGGAGGTGCCAGACTAGAAAGGGAGTATCCATCGGCCGAAGAATGTGTCAAGTAGGACCACCAGACAACCCCCTGAGGGTAAATTGGGATCCACCCCATCACCTGGAAGGATGAGAAACAAACTTTGGACAGTGTGGAGCCACCAGGAATGTGCCACTTTGGACAGGAATGTGCCATCTGCTGATTGAGTCAGCAACAGCAGGATGAAACAGTTCCCATAGACTAACATAGGAATTAATTCCTATAAGAATGGACTCTAAAGACTGATGACTTTGAGTCTCTGGTTCTGCTGCCAACCTCCAGGAGCATCTGGTGCACCTGACACAGACTCGGCTCCATCCTCATGACCAAGATACCTGGCCAGTAACTTGGCATGACAATTTCTAGGCTGGTAACTATAACACCTATACAGAACTTGAATGAATGATTGTGTGAATGAATCTCTCTCTCTCTCTCTCTCTCTCTCTCTCTCTCTCTCTCTCTCTCTCTCTATATATATATATATATATATATATATATATATATATATATAAAATGTGTGTGTGTATAAGAAATAAGTAGTCAAACAACGTTGTTTACTTTTGTCTTTTGCTTTATCAGTATATTTACAATATAAATGTGGCATCTTTGCCTTATCCCTCTTAATAAGATCCTGCTGGTTTTTATTCTATTGATATAACACAGGGATGGTGTCCCTAGCCTCTATTTGCCAGAAACTGGGAATGGATGACAGGGGATGGATCACTTGATGATTACCTGTTCTGTTCATTCCTCTTGGGGCACCTGGTATTGGCCATGGTCAGAAGACAGGATAATGGGCTAGATGGACTTTTGGTCTCACCCACTATGGCCATTCTTATGTTCTTATATTCCAAAGGCAGCTGAAGATGTGGGTACATGTGGGGGAGAGGAGTGAGTGAAAGAGTTGAGTGCAAAAGAGGGGAAACTACAATAGTCAGTAAGGCAATTAGCTGTATGTTAGCCAGCCTTAATAGCCTTCCGAGGAGAAAGAACTATTTTTTTTTTATGGTCCATTAAGCCTATGGAATTATGTAAGGCTGCATTAAGGTCTCTTATTCTATCTCATTTACTTTCAACCCTTCCTTTCCAGAATGGCTTTCCACAGATGAAAAGCTTATACCTTCTAAATTTTAACAGTTTTCTGTGTCTTCTCAAATCTTTTCTTGTTCATTGGCCACATGTGATTCCCTCTCCACTGGGCCTATGCAAACCTTTTTACGTACGAAGTTAAAGCAGCAAATTAAAATTTGTTTAAAACTGCTTTTGCATGTTCATGATCAAGAGTAACTTTCACAGATGATCCAAAGTCATCCCCTTGTAACAAGCAGCTGGTATTTCCTAAGTGTGTATACACTTGCTCTAGTTGCATTAGTCATACAAATGATCAGATCACTGTCATAAATTAGAAGAACTATGCGATCATCAGCTGCTGGAATTCTATTACTAGAAATAGGTAATAGAAGTGCCATAGAATTTACAGAATCTTGCCATTGCCTTTCTGTTACTCATGCCACGGAAATAAATTCCCAGACATATCTAGAAATCTCAGAGTAAAAAAATAATAGTTTTTTAAAAGTGCAGAGTGATAAAACTATTGATAAAACTTTTTCAACAAAGTTGCTGAAATTCTTATCCAAGAAACAAATTAAACCACACAAAAAATTCAGTAACATTAACTGAGCACATTATAATTATGGGAATTAATGGCAAAATTCAGACTACTAAAAAAGGCAATTATTTTTGTAATTCCCCCCCCCCTCCCTTTATTTAAAAAAAATTATTCAGGTCTTGAAAGTGGAAAGAGTCCAGCAGAGGGCAACAAAAATTATTAAGGGGCTGGAACATATGACTTATGAGGAGAGGCTGAGGGAACTGGGATTGTTTAGTCAGCAGAAGAGAAGAATGAGGGGGGATTTAATAGCTGCTTTCAACTACCTGAAAGGGGGTTCCAAAGAGGATCGATCTAGATTGTTCTCAGTGGTACCAGAACAAGGAGCAATGGTCTCAAGTTGCACTGGGGGAGGTTTAGGTTGGATATTAGGAAAAACTTTTTCACTAGGAGGGTGGTGAAGCACTGGAATGGGTTACCTAGGGAGGTGGTGGAATCTCCTTCCTTAGAGGTTTTTAAGGTCAGGCTTGACAAAGCCCTGGCTGGGATGATTTAGTTGGGGATTGGTCCTGCTTTGAGCAGAGGGTTGGGCTAGATGACCTCCTGAGGTCCCTTCCAACCCTCATATTCTAAGACTTTTCTCCCTATTTTTAATATGCTATTCAGTGTTCTATTTCTAAATACTTTAAAAAAGAAAACATTAATCACTCTTAGGTTTGCTACTGTATAGCACTCTTAGAAGCCCGCATACATCCAGGAATTAGGCCACCTTGGCTGTATGTGTCTGCTCTGAAAAAGGGAAGAGGGATTAATTGTAAACAATGAGATAATTCTCCTCACCTGGCCAATTATCCTTTTCACCTGCCCTGAAATTTAAGTACCACTGAGTAGAAAAAGTAAATTATAATATAACATAACCTATGATTTTCTTCAGCTAATGGAATGTGACAGAGGGCCTTTTGTTAGGAATACAAAAATATTAACATTTCTGATTCTGTCATTTGATTATTTACTTGATTAAATCAGTATAAACCTACTTTAACCACATGAAAAACCTAAGCCCTTGTCTTTATTTACCGTGGAGTTTGTTTTTCCAAGCACGTCATTAAAAATAACTTCCTGAACAGACAGAAGCACTGAATATAACACAGTACAGTCTAGGTTAAGGGCCATCAACAGATAATCTGCAGATAATCTGGATTATATGATTACCACTGTGAAATGTAGGTGTGTTACAAATTAAAAATTAATCAGATCTTACAAAATCTATTATTAAATCAGGATAACTGTTGTCCTACTTTAAAAAAAAAGTTGGGAAACATTTTAGTGATTCTATAGTTAATAGAATGAAGTGTGAAAGGACTAACACAAATGCTTAGATTTTGTTTAAAAACCTCATGCACTGAATGCACTAAATACTGTTTGAGAGATTTCATTGTTGTTACTCAATTCATTTTCAAATGAATTTCAAATATGTCTGTCTGTGACTACTTTCCCCTCTTTGGACATTCCACCAGTTTTGATAAAGCTGACTGAACATGTATTTGGCAAACTAATTTTGCTCTTCTAGGGATATGTTGCAGATATAGGGCCATATCCTGCCCTCCACTATATGAAGCCAAATGCAATATGATGGATCAAAACCATGGTAATGGGAGAACAGTGAGGCCACAGTTTTCTCATGAGGTTGGGGCTTTGCTGCTTGGAAGAGGGGGAAGCAGTCCCACTCCATGGTATACTCCCCATAGGTCTGCAAGGTTAAATTACTACTGAGCACCAGCAGCAATTCTCCTGTGTAGCTGTAAAATCTACCAGTCCCAAAAGACAACTGCGGGGGAGGGGATGTGATATGATGCAGCTGATTTGGGAGAGGAAGGAGGGTAAGTGGGAGCATAGTTCCTGTACAGTCATTGGCAGGAGGAAAGTTCGGAGAGCAGTGTGGAGGCTCTGGGACCCCAAGTGGGTGCTTTTTGCCTCCTGCAGGCATCTCAAGATCTTCAGGATTAGAACATTGAATCTTCTACTATTTCCATAAGGGAACTGAGAGATTGACTTCCAGCCTGAAATCTGCATACCACTATTCCCAGTGCATGCACCCTAAGTGCATAACGATACCACTGCTAGTACCATCATGTCGTGAAAAGAGACAGGAAATGTGCAGAAAAATAGCCTGGATGTGCAAATCATCAATGTTGATCTGTCCCCATCATGGAGCCATTGGTCCTTGAGAATGACCAAGTATATATATTGACTTAAAAATTACAAATAAAAGATCAAACCTTACTCATGTAAACTCACATGAGTAACAGTGAAGTCAAATGGACCACTCAACAAAAAAAATAAGGAAAGGAGAATTTGGTCCAAATAACGTATCAGAAAACGTATTTGAAAATCAGGCCTTCTTTTGCTTAACTGCTAACTGCTTTTGAGTTAAAGGTTTTGTGTTTCTTCTGCTACAGATAATGGCATACCAATATTTAAAGCAGTGTAAAGATTGAAGCTCCCTGAACTATTTAGGTATTAACAATGTTAACATTTGCAAGGGAAGCACATTCTATGGAATTCATGACTTGGGAAGGTGGAAACTTTTTCAGTTCACCTTTAAAATTCATTTATTTGTGAAGTCTACATATGTATGCTGATAGTGATTTAAGATTTCAAACAGCTGATTTTTAAAGCAAGTTGATTCATTTTTAAACATTTGCCTACTTATGTTTCTGTGTCTCTTAAAATTACATTCTGCCTGGTGGGGTTTTGCAAAATATACTTCTCCCGTAGGCAGCAGTTTCATGATGTGTTGGTTGTGAATTACTCTGTCAGCAGATTCAGCCTTCAGGAGCTACCTTGGGATGGGAGGGGAAAAGAATGCTGTGTTACTGACAATGACGTGGGTGATTCAAGCACCCACAATCTGTACAAGTAGCAGTAGCAATGGTGATGATTACATTGGTACAGATTATGCATCTTACTTTTCCAATTTGAGGAAAGGTCCTTTGTTTATTATTGTCTAATATAAGAGCCTAATATTGCAAAGGGCTGAGAGCCCTCAACTTTGGTCAACTCAGTGCCTTGAAAGATGGGGCTGCAACTTTTCAGTTATTAAGCATAGAAAATGCCCCCTGACTTACATGGGCATTATTGAGCCTATTCCTGCAAGGTGCTGGCCTACTTTGAGAAATACTAGGTAATTACTCTCAATTCCTATTTACTTCAGTGAGAGCTGAGGGCACTCAGCAGATTGCAGGAGTCTGAGCCCTGTGTGTATATAAAGACTACAGTGTCTGTCTTTTATTAGCATTTTGGTCATTATGTGTTTCATTTTATACTGGGGCGGGGAGGGGGGGGAAGCAATCATTCTTTTACCAATATTAAATACTAATTACTGGAAGTTAATGACCAGGTTTTAGTGTTAACTGTAAAAGTTGTTTCTAACTGGCTTGTTTGCCACTTTGATGGCTTTTAACTGAAAAGAAAACATATAATTGGAAATCTCATAGATTTCCTTAATTATCCTTTAGTTGCGCCTATGTACAGCAATACTGATATCATGCCATGGCACCAGCATGTATGTCTCTAGGATTTATTACTAGGCTTATGTCTGCTCTTTTATGGATTTCATCCAAGAGATGCTTGAACACAGAGCTCTTGGAATGTCTCCCTTGTGGGGGTTCAGAGGCAGTGAGCTGTATCAGCAAATAGCTCTGACACTCAGCAAGGCAGCAACTGTTACATTCCAGCATAGTTTGATTTAGTGCAGAATTTTATACATTTATTCTGCTGTAACCCTTTTATTCCCATTGTTTTACATGATCCAAATCTAAAAATCAATTCTGCAGAGGTTTAGAGATTGCAGTACTCTCCTGGGATTTTATATGGCAAATATTGCATATCTCAGTGGTGATATCCCTTTTGTATAGAGAACAACCACTATTTTCCTGTAGCTGTTAAACATGAAACATCTTAGATATAGAGGTGGAAAAGGCTTTTGATCAAATTTCCAGAAAGGGCAGCCTGAGGTCCGTGCACCTACATTTAAATGCACAATTACAGTGATTAAAAACATGCAAATCGGGTAACTATACATGCAAATAGCTAGCTAGGCACCTAACCCTTTAATTCAGGGGTGGGCAAACTATGGCCTGTGGGCCGTATCTGGCCCACCAGCCATTTTAATCCGGCCCTCAAGCTTCCACTGGGGAGCGGGGTCTGGTGCTTGTCCTGCTCTGGCACTCCAGCCGGGAAGCAGGGTTGGGGGCTGTGCCACGCAGCTCCTGGAAGCAGCAGCATAGCCTCCCCTCCGGCTCCTACATGTAGGGGCAGCCAGAGGCCTTAGCTCTGCACACTGCTCCCACCCCAAGCACCGCCCCTGCAGCTCCCATTGACTGGGAACCTCAGCCAATGAGAGGTGCGGGGCGGTGCCTGTGGACGGGGCAGCGTGCAAAGCTCCCGGACCGTGCCTCGCGTAAGAGCCAGAGAAGGTACATGCCAATGCTTCTGGGAGCCGCTTGCGGTAAGCACTGCCAGGAGCCTGCACCCCTGAGCCTCTCCCCATGCCTCTATCCCCTGCCCCGGCCCTGATCCCCCTCTGAACCCATCGATCCCAGCCTAGTGCATCCTCCTGCACCCCAAGCCCCTCATCCCCTGTCCCAGCCCAGAGCCTGCACCCCCAGCCGGATCCTTCAGCCCCCCTCACCACACCCCAACCCGGAGCCCCCTCCCGCACTCTGAACTTCTCTTTTCTGGCCCCACTCTGGAGCCCGCACCCCCAACCAGAGTCCTCACCCCTTCCCGCATCCCAACCCCAATTTTGTGAGCATTCATGGCCCGCCATACAATTTCTTTTGCCAGATGTGGCCCTCGGGCCGAAAAGTTTGCCCACCCCTGCTTTAGTTGTATGCAAAAAAGTAATTGTGTGTGACAACACAGTTGTGCAACTATGCAAAATTTCATTAAAATAAAAGTGTGGCCTAATGCTCTTATTTTTGGCATATCAATATATAGTCAATAAAAATCAGGTGGTTGTGTATTGGGGGGGGGGTGAGTACATTGCTAATTCACTAATCAGAGCTTGACCTTTAACCAAACACAGCTGTCAAATCTCATTAAACTGTTCTTTATCTAGGCGGGGGAAGAATGTATATCAACTGCCTTTACAGAAGGACAAAGAGTACAGGCATTACTGGTGTTAATGCCTTCCAATGCTGAAAAGGAAGAATTAATATCCAGAAATTAGTTCAAACAGAAAGAAATAGCTGGCGGGTGGGGTTTTTCCACTCATCTGATTGACAATAGTGTTTACATGGAACAAGAGAAACAAGCTGAATACATTAGTGATATTTAAGAAGGATAGAATGACTCTCAATCTTGTGGTTAAAGTACATCTGGGAGTCAGGATATGTGAGTGCTGTTCCTGGCTCTGCCACAGAGTTCCTGTGACCTTAGACAAGTCATTTTGGGTGGGCTCTGTGAGAGGACTTAAGCATTGCAATGCTGAGTGGCACAGCACCTAACTTTTAGATGCCTAGAAAATCACAGGAACAACGCTGTGATCCAGAAAGCTGAGTAAAACACCTAGGCTCCCTGTACAATGCATGGGGGGTGGGAGTCTAAGAATGTGATCCACAAAAGCCATCAAACTGGGCAGGGAGCCTCCTAAACTAACCAATGGGACATGGCAAGGAGAAGGGTGTGTGCTAAGCCTTGCGCCTCTCAGAGAGAGGTGCCTAGCTCTGTTTAGTGATCCACAAATGGGCACCTGCTACCTACAGCAAACAACATAGACAGGTCAGGCATTTCTTTTGTGGGAATGAGGTAGGCACATGCCTTGCTCCACAAAAAGGTGGAGAAGGGATACCTGCATTTATGATGTTTATCCTAGTGGTTAGAGCACTTATCTGGGATGTGGGAGATCCAAGTTCAGTTCCTTGTTCAAATCCTTGCTCTCTGTCAGGCAGAAAAGTGGGGGGACCTCCTACCTCTCAGGAGAGTGCTCTAACCTTTAGTTATTACAGTGGTTCTCAAACTTTTGTACTGGTGACCCCTTTCACATAGCAAGCCTCTGAGTGTGACCCCCTCTTATAAATTAAAAACACTTTTTTATATATTTAATACTATTATAAATGCTGGAGGCAAAGCAGGGTTTGGGGTGGAGGCTGACAGCTTGTGACCCCCCCCATGTAATAGCCTTGAGGGGTCCTGACCCCGTTAATTTGAGAACCCCTATTATAGGATATTCTGATGTGGGGCTCCTTTTGTCAGGAATCAGGACCTGCAGCAGACCCAGTCTCTGGACAATCTAACAAACGAGCACAGCTGGCCTGTAGTAGGCTGCCTGATTGGCTGCACTGCCAGATTGGTTGGAAGGGAAAGCAGACTTTCTCTTAATCTCAGCAGAAGCAGTAGTTCAGCTGTGATAGTGCCTGCTTGTTTCCAGTCCATTCCTGTCTTTCCCCTGTCATCCTCCAGCTTTAGCCCAAGCTTTGATTCACTCCAGGTAACCAGGCTCTGACCCTAAGGCTTAGACTCCTGATTCCAGCTGTGACCCTGGGCTCTGATTCCTGGCTACTCACTCCTGCACTGACCATTAAGCATGACTGCCTATGCCCCAGTCATCTGACACCCTCCATCTCTTCTGTTGAAGCTGTCCCACTCTGAATAAATAATGAATCGTTGGAGAAGAAGGACTGGACCCTGAGTCTCCTAGGTCCCAGGCAAGTTTTCTAACAACTAGGCTGAAAGTTATAAGATGGATGGGGTGGGTGAGTTGTGGATTGCAGTGGAGTGAAAATAGGGACTTAGGAGCCTAAGTATTTTTGTGGATTCCACCCTTTGCCTAGATTTTCAAATCTCTTCACTTAATTTGGGCTTGAAGCAGCAGGGGGTGACTTCCAGAGGTGATGAGCACCCATATCTCCAATTGACATCAGTGAGAACTCTGGGTGCTCAGCATCTCTGAACATCGGGATTAAGTGAGACCCCTACAGGTACATTCTGAGGCTACATGTATTAGTTTGTAAATGGCTGAGCTTCTTGGATAGAAGGAGCTACAGAAGTACAAACTATTATTTAGAATTCTGACAAATCAAAGTTAGATTATGGTTCAAATTAAAAAAGAATAAACCCACCTTTGCCCATTTTAGAATCCAACTTTAACTGAACCTGTTTTGAGAGTCTGTGTTTGGGTAAATGTGTTCCCTCCCAACCCCTTCTGGTTTCCAGCGAGGACCAAACATGGAAGTTCCAAATGCCTCAAGAGAGTTTCTTCAGCAGAGAGACAAGACCAAACGTTAATTGCCCCCAGAAGGGAGATTGGTGGAGAGAAGACTTATTGGTCAGCCCCACTGATGGCTGCAGAGGAAGGAGCAGGCTAGCCCAGTTGCCATCAAAAGGATTGGGATTAACTTGCCTTACAGCTGGCTCCCTAAATCCAGTAGAAGGGAGCAGTTATTGCCACCCGAAGAAGACACTAGACTATGAAGAGAGGCAGGCCAGTACAGAGCCTTTCCTCAGTAAGGTACTGTTAAAGGTACTGGGGCCTACTGAAAAAGGTTGTTGTGTCTATGGGGAGAGGCCTGGAATTTGCTGGGGGAAGAGACTGTATGGGGACATGGAAAAGAGGGTTTGCAGTTTAAGGAGAAGGGAAGGAGTAGAACATTCAGTTAATTCATGATTCAGAAGAACTATTAGATGTTCCTATACATATTTAGAATTAATCCAGGCTGTGAACCATTTGAAGTTTGCCCATCACTAAACTGAGGCCTAAATTATCCTCTCAGGTGCCTATGGTGGTTCCCAACTCTGATATTTTGGAGTCGTCTCATTACATGCATGGAACTCTAAGGTACTTAAGATGAGATTGTGAAAGTCCAGCTTCTGTTTTTGCACTTGGGAGAGTTGCAGTTATTCAGGTGAGGCAGGACCAGATCAGGGCCGGGGGCTAATGTGATGGTTGCATGAAGTAGGCCTCAGATTGAGGGTGGAAGAAGACCTGGTTTGTGTATGGGAAGTGCAGGTGGGAGGGGTAATCAGAAGAAGGAATGTTAGGCTCCTAGGGGGTCTATGAATATGACCTGTTGATATGGCCAGGAGAAGGCACAAGTGCCCATGTTAGTAAATGCAGGGAAAGAAACACTGCTCAGGGGCCTTCATTTTTCTCTTAAGGGTAACACAAATTGTACCAGTTCAGTACTATTGCACCTTACGCACCATTTCGTCATCTGATATCTATACTGAGTATCAAGATGGTCCATGGGATTAGGTACATATCCCCTCTTTGTCCTGTAACCCTACCCCCTGTATCAACATCACACAGAGTGGTGGATCTTATGCAGGAACAAGTAGTGCTCTTCTTGTTCTCCTTTCACAGTAAATCAGAGTAGTTGCTGGATGTAGTGTTCACCTCACTGCCTTTGCTAACTTGGGGTCTGATAGGAACATCCTTACTGACATTATATTGATAGTCAATGGGACTACTTGCATCTGTGAGACCTACAAATGGGAATAAGTGTGCAGGATTGGGATCTTAAAAATCGAATACGTACACATCAGCATTTTGCCCAGAATTTCTTCTGTTCCATTCAGGGTCTTATTCTGTGCTCACCACCATGGTACAGATTTCCCAACTACAATGCTAAAGAACTCACATTGTAGGGAGCATTTTCTATTAAACTCAATACAGTGTGAATCTCAATGATCATTCATTTATTCCTGGGTTTTGTTCTGTGAGATTACTAGTTGTGCTGAACTGTGACAAATCTGGAAACTTGGTAAGAGTGTAGGTTTTTATTTTTTAAGGTATTAAAATCAATACATCATTTAGGAATGATCAGTGACTTCCTCAAATTAAATAGATAAAGGAGGTCATTTTATGGATAATTTAGGATGACTGTTGGCTTCCATTTTTATAATTAAATTTTCTCTCCCCACATTGTCAATGAGGAAACTATATCAATACTAATGATTGTTTTGTATTGGAACAGGGTTTTTTTCGATAAAAGTTTTATCAACAGTAATAATTCCAGGATGTGACTTTCTATGTACACAAAACACTGATTAGACAAAGGACAAAAATCCCAAAGAAAATAAAGCAATTTCTGAGATTATGCACTCATGATACACCATTTGTTCAGAATTTTTCTTACATATAACACTGACAGTCTGTACCTCTCTGTTCACCCCTTTTTAGTGGATTATGGTAAAACTTGTACAAAACATGACTTGTTATGCATCTTTTGAAAACTCGTGATTTGCTGATCATTATTGTCTTGGTAAAATGTGTGGCAACATTGTATGTAAAGTTATAAGATTCCACTGCGTGATATCACTGAGACATGTTCTGGAGGGCAGTGACAAACCAGTTCACCAGAGACAAAGGCTAGCCAACGCCTCAGCTAGGTGTCAATGAGATCATATGGACCATCATCTGATTAAGTGGCCACAAAGAAGCTGCTTGAGGTTCCTGTCCATGCAGACTTCCTGTCACCTGAACCTCAACTGGAGATGATTCTCATGCAAGAGAAATGACTAAGATAAGAGCAAACTCCACTCTTCCCCCCCCCCCCCCAACCACCTCTCCCTTTCTCTCTACCAACAGTATCAACAACACCTGAAGAACAAAGGAAGCAGCACTGGACTGGGGGATAGATTGTGACTGAAAGGAGTACAGCCAGTAAGACTGATGAGATATGTGGTGAGAGAGACCTTTGCTTTGAATTCCCTCTAACTTGTTAAGTTAGTCATTAGTTGTGATTTGCTTCCATTTTCTTGTAACCAATTCTGACTTTTATACCTCATTACTTGTAATAACTGAATCTATCTTTCTGTAGTTAATAAATTAGTTTTTACTGTTTTAGCTAAACCGGTGTGTTTGGATTAAGTATTTGGGAAACTCCATTTGAGATAAGATTGGTGCATATTTCTGTTAATAAATGATGGACTTTATATGAGCTTGTATTGTCCAGGAGGGTGCTGGGCAGTACAAGGTGCACATTTCGGGGGGGAAAGTCTGGGACTGGGAGTTTGCTTGTGTTGCCCTGCAGTGTAATTCATGAGTGGCTGGCTATAGCACTCATACAGTATAACTGGGAGAAACTTACATGCTGGAGGCTGTGTGAGAGCAGACCAAGAGTAGTTGTCTCACGGCAAAGCAGTGTAAAAAGTCCCCTAGGTTGGAGAATTGAAAGAACACAGCTGTCCATCACAAACCCTCTATAGCTGCTGATCCTCCAGTCAGTTTCAAAATTCAACATTCTGAAGGAATAAACAAAATAAGATGAAAATATATCTTAGCTTATCATACTCAAAAATATTTTTGTGGTTAATAACTTTTTATCTTAAACATTTATTGCATTTTCTAATGTTCCATAAAACATAGGATAATGTCAAACATGAGCTAGTCCCTAAGGGTTATATAAATAACAACAAAAACACCATTAACCTACCTCTTCCAAATAAAATTAAAGGAAATACTGCCCCAAAACTACAAATAAACTGTAGGAAGGAAAACGTATTAGATAACAAAGAAATAAATTTCATTCATGGTACTTAGTCTTCAGAAATTCCCTTAAATAAATATATAATATATTAGTAGGAAAACTGTTAAGATACTGTGGTGTGGTTATCTAAAAGTGACAAGCAAAAAGGACCCCAGTCTCCCTGAATGGATTTACAAGGAAGATGTGCCTTCTAATAAACAAGTACTTCATACAAGTGAAGGAGATTGGCGCCAGAAGGTTGCCAGCCAAATGCTGTCTATGGTATTGCCAGGGAATCAAAAAATTCAGATTTTAAGTCCAGAAGGAACCATTGTGATCATCTAGTCTAACTTCCTGTAGAACACAGGCCACAAAATACACACCACAGTCCCCAAAATAATTCTGAGAGCATGTTTTTTAGAAAAACATCCAATCTTGATTAAAAAATTGTCAGTGATGGAGAATCCGCCATGACACTTGGTACATTGTTCTAATACTTAATTACCCTTACTGTCAAATGTATGCCTATTTCCAGTCTGAATTTGTTTACCTTCAAGTGCTACACATTGAATCACATTATACTTTTCTCTCTGTCTTTATTTATTTTATTTGTTCCCCATGTAGGTACTTATAGACTGTAACCAAATCACCCTTCTAAATAGATTGATTAGAAAACATGACTTATGGTTAAGGCTACAAGTCTGTCACGGAAGTCACAGACTCTGACTTTCTGGGACCTGCTGATTTCTGCACTGGTCGATGCAGCTGGCCCTGGGGCCGCCCGAGCAGCTCGGGCAGCCCCATGGCCATCTGCACCGGCCACTGCTAGAGCAGTCTTGGGCCACTTCACCACCCCCCAGCAGCAGCGGGATTGCTGGGCTGCCATGGCCCCCTCTCCCCCGAGACACTCCCTTCCCCAGAGCACCCAAGATTTAGTTATGGATATACAGTGTATATATAGTACAAGTCCTGGACAGATCATGAGCCACGAATTTTTCTTTACTGCCTGTGACCTGTCCATGACTTTTACTAAAAATACCCATGACTAAAATGTAGCCGTACTCATGGTGATAGATTCAAGGAGCTCATCCTGGTGGCTCTTCTCTGAACTCTATCCAATTTATCAACATCCTTCTAGAACTGCAGACACTACCAGAACTGGACACTGTATTTCAGCCATGGTCACACCAGTGCCAAACAGAGGTAAAATAACCTCACTACTCCTACTTGAGATTGCCCTGCTTATACATTGCATTAGGTCTTTTGGCCACAGCATCACATTGTGGATAATGAGTTGAATAGGAGCTCCCAATGACCCCCAAATCTTTCAGAGTCATTGCTTTCCAGGATAAAGTCCTTAGTCCTGAAAGTATATCCTACATTCTTTGTTCCTGAATGTAAATATTTAAATTTAGTCAATTAAAATTAATATTGTTTGGCTGCACCCAGTTTATGAAGTGAATCCAGATTGCTTTGAGTCAGTGACCTGTCCTCTTCTTTATTTACCACTCCCCCAATTTTTATGTCATCTGCAATCTTTATCAGTGATTATTTTTTCTTCCATGTCATTAACAAAAAAAAGTACCACTGGGCCAAGAACCAATCCTGCAGGACTACACTGGAAAGATACCTGCTTGATGGCTCTTTCCCATTTTAAAATTACATTTTGAGGCCTATCAGTTTGCCAGTTTTTAACCCATTTAAAGTGTGCCAGGTTAATCTTATATCATTCTAGTTTTTAATCAAAATGTTGTGCGGTACCAAGTAAAGGTATATTATGTCAACACTATTACCCTTATCAACCAAACTTGTAACCTCATCAGAAAAAGATATCTAGTTAGTTGACTGGCATAAATTACACTACCCTCCTTGAATTCTTTATTAATTGAGTCCTGTATCAGCTGCTCCATTTTCTTTCCCAGGATCGATATCAAGCTGACAGTCCAATAATTAACCGGGTCATCCTGTTTATCCTTTTTAAAATTGGCACTACATTAGCTATTGTCCAGTTGTCTGTACCTTCCCCAGTGCTCCAAGATTTATTGAAAATCAACATTAACTGTCCAATGAGCTCCCCAGCCAGCAATCTTTAAAACTCTTGGCTGCAAGTTATCTGGACCTGCTGATTTTAAAAATGTCTAACTTTTCAGCGGCTGCTTAACATTCATTCTCTAGAGATACTAGTGGAATGATGAGACTACACAGATTTTGACAGAGCAGAAATAGTCATTTGAATGGTCTGCCTTTTCTGCATTATTGATAATTCTACTATTTCCATCTAGTAATGGACCAATACCATTAGGGGGGACATAAGATCTGCATAAGTAGTATATAGGATCAAGAGAAATTTGAAATGCCTTTATAATGAGAGAGAATAGATGTAAAGACCACATGTGACACAGTGCAGAGGCACTGCTGAACAAGGGCTTACCTTCAGCTCAGTTTCCCTTCTCCTTGTACAAGTGCTCAGACCGATAGAGTAGAGAAGAAGGGCTTTCCTCCCTAGAAGTTTTGTATTACATCTTATCTTGCTTATGTCATCTTATTTTGACTTTATAAAAGCTATTCCCTAATTTTAAAACATTGCTGTGTCTGTTTTTCTGCTGTTTTTTTTTTAATTCTACCAGTTTACACTACAAAATATCATTTGAGGGGGCTCATGTGAGCTCCTTAGTAACAGAGCTATCCTTTTAATATGGCCCCATAAAGGAGCATCCACGCCTGTATTTAAAAATAGATTGTTTGTTTGTAGACCTTTTGCTTGTAATGATACAAAGTCTTTGCTAAGATTGAAAGAAACAAGTAGCTGAGTGTGACCCAAAGATCCCTCAATGCTAGCTGGAAAGGGGGTTACAAGAATATCCTGATTCTGATATGTACATTCTGGTTCACCAAAGGATGTCCTGTGAGGTCTTAAATGAAAGCAGGGTCATGCTGGTCCTTAATATTGTTGTGAAATGTACATGTATAGATACTTGGTAAGGAGTTAAGTATGTATACTGAAAATGGTTTTTTTTTTAAAGTCTCTGTATCAAGGCAGAGTTGACAAACAGGTTTTCTGTCAGACAAAAGATATTTACCTGTTTCCATCTCAGGATGTAAATTAAGCATTGTAAGCTAATGCAATGGCTACATTCAAAGTCAATAGGGCAGCAGCACACAGGAAAATAAGCCACAGGGGTTATTCTGACTCTGAGCACAGACAATTAGTTTTGGGGATATAATCAGAAGGCAAAAAGACAATCTTTATCCTGCACCTTGGAAGTAAATGGACAATGCATTTACATTCATGAAAACGGGATCTCTGCCAACCTTGGAAGAGGATGTTGCAAAAGACTCTAAGTGAGAGAGGACTACATTAGACAGGAGATTAGCCTATTATGATTTTGTTTTATATGTAACCCTTTTGTTTCAATACTCAAGAGATAGTGAGTAAGGATAATGGAATCTGTGATCAACTTATTGTTTTCACTGCAGAGATATAATCTCACTGTGTGGTACTAAGCAAGGGTATGATCCTCAAGTTAAATCATACAAGTTGGTGTGTACACTGTTCCCTTGGACAGCAGACCTGGTATTTCTGTTAGTGTTCAGAGGAGAAGGGGATGGACACAACAGGGAATGCTTCAAAAGAACTGAAACTATCAGCAAAGTAAGATTTGCATAGCCCGGAGGAGAGTGTTGGGTTGTTAAACAGGCTGGTGGTGTCAGCAAGCTGACACCCAGTTCAGCACAAGCAAGTCTCTCCCATGGGGTGAGGGAGTGGGTTAACAAGGTGAGTCATGGTGCTGGGTACCCCAAGACCTGTCACACTAGTTTCATTCCTCAAGAGGCACAATCCTTGCCTCAGTTCCCTAGTCTGCAGGGGGGACTGTGCATGGCACACCATTGATAGTGGAATCTGCTGTCCTTGAAGAACTAAGCTAGGTGTAAGGCTAGTGCACAAGGGTGGGACAGTACCATGGTCCCATGTCCTCCCCCCTTCCAGCTTTGGGGTCACTTGTACCCTGGGTTGGTGCTGGGAGGTGGTAGACTATCTAGTGCCCCAAGCACAGGGACATGTAAAGGGGATGGGAAAGACTGTTCCATCCACCTCCCCTTCACAATCACATTGGGACCAAGTTATGTCTGATCTAAACTACTACTATATTGTGGCTTTCAAGATACAGTAAGGAGGGGAGTACTTGTGGCACCTTAGAGACTAACAAATTTATTTGAGCATAAGCTTTCGTGGCCTAAAACCCACTTCATCGGATGTATGCAGTGGAAAATACAGTAGGAAGATATATAGATATATATATATATATATATATATATATATATAGACAACTACAATACCCACCTGCTGAAGTGAAGAAACAGATTGACAGAGCCAGAAGAGTACCCAGAAGTCATCTACTAGAGGACAGGCCCAACAAAGAAATTAACAGAACGCCACTAGCCGTCACCTTCAGGCCCCAACTAAAACCTCTCCAGCGCATCATCAAGGATCTACAACCTATCCTGAAGGACGATCCCTAACTCTCACAGACTTTGGGAGACAGGCCAGTCCTCGCTTACAGACAGCCCCCCAACCTGAAGCAAATACTCACCAACAACCACACAACAAAAACACTAACCCAGGAACCTATCCTTGCAACAAAGCCCGTTGCTAACTTTGTTCACATATCTATTCAGGGGACACCATTTATAGGACCTAATCACATCAGCCACACTATCAGAGGCTCGTTCATGTGCCAGCAATGCCCCTCTGCCATGTACATTGGCCAAACCAGACAGTCTCTACGCAAAAGAATAAATGGACATCAATCACACATCAAGAATTATAACATTCAGAAACCAGTCAGAGAACACTTCAACCTCCCTGGTCACTCAATTACAGATTTCAGAGTCACAATACTCAACAAAAAAACTTCAAAAACAGACTCCAATGAGAAACTGTAGAACTGGAATTAATTTGCAAACTAGACACCGTTACATTAGGCTTGAATAAAGACTGGGAGTGGATTGGTCATTGCACAAAGTAAAAACTGTTTCCCCATGCTAATTGTTTCCCCCCTACTGTTACTCACACCTTCTTGTCAACTGTTGGAAATGGGCCATCCTGATTATCACTACAAAAGTTTTTTTTTTCCTCCTGTTGATAATAGCTCACCTTAATTAATTACTCTCATTACAGTTGGTATGGCAATACCCATTTTTTCATGTTCTCTGTGTATATAGTATCAGAGGGGTAGCCGTGTTAGTCTGAATCTGTAAAAAGCAACAGAGGGTCCTGTGGCACCTTTAAGACTAACAGAAGTATTGGGAGCATAAGCTTTCGTGGGTAAGAACCTCACTTCTTCAGATGCCTTGCAAGGTGAGATTCTTACCCACGAAAGCTTATGCTCCCAATACTTCTGTTAGTCTTAAAGGTGCCACAGGACCCTCTGTGTATATAATCTTCCTACTGTATTTTCCACTGCATGCATCCGATGAAGTGGGTTTTAGCCCACAAAAGCTTATGCTCAAATAAATTTGTTAGTCTCGAAGGTGCCACAAGTACTCCTCGTTCTTTTTGCTGATAAAGACTGACATGGCTACCACTCTGAAACCAGTTAGGAGGGGCTGTCCAACAAAAGTAATCTTCCAAGGGCTTTTCGCTAACACAGCCACAATGCCTCTGGGACCATCAGGGAGAGTCCAGACTAAATGTGAGACTAGGAGCTGTGCCGCTATTTAACAGGGTTCAGTGTGGAATCCCCAAACTCTCATACAAACTTACTCCAAATTTGGGAGAGTTTGGATCCATGGTTTTATTTTGGGCCTATCTCTACTTACAGTTTTTTAGCTACGAAATGTTGACAACGCTCATTTGAAATGTGCATCCTTATAAAGAATGTTTACAGCCTGTACTGGAATACTTTTCAGGGATGGCTGGCATTTGATAAATATCCAATATCTAAATAAAGATAAGTCTAATTATTTCTTTTTTTTGCAAGCTAATCAGTGTTCTGTATGCCTAAAATGCACACCATGCTCTGCTTTGAAATCAATTTTGAATTGGCTATGAATACTACCCATTTTCATTGGAAGGAAGAGTAGATGACTGGTGGTTTTAAAAAAATATATTTATGAAACTTTTTAGGAGGAAGCTTAGTCTATCATAGGCACCTTTTGGGGGTGGGGGGAAATCCTTAAGCACTAAGTGTTCCCTTTGGAGAACCCTTTTTCAACTGAAGCAGAGTGCTTTTTATTAAATATTTTACCTCAAGATTATGCCTGAGTGGAAAGTTTCAGTGGCACCAACAAATAAAGAGATAAAATATTAGGGAAACTCCATTCCTCAGCTCTTTTGTGTAAAAGGGCTTTCCTGACAAACATTCCTTATCCTCCATTGGAGTACATGTGGGAAAGCAAATGCTTGGGGTGAAATCTTGTCCCATATAAGTCAATGGGAGTTTTGTCATTGGCTTCGGTGGGTTAGGATTTCACCAATGTTTAGTGATTACATTATAATTTAATATTAACCATACGTCTTCTATAGCAATGGTTTTATATATTGCAAGTTGTAATGGTTAATTGTAAGTTGTATATGTTTTACTTTGTACTTATAATGAAAAAAACTTATCGATAACATTGAAGTATTTTGTATCCGTTTTAGTACTTTGTGCAATTTACTTTTGTCGTGCCATTTTTTGACTTATAGTATTAAGAAATTATTTATAAATATCACTCATTGAAAAACAAGGAATCAATTTATCTATTTTTGTATGGCAATGACTCTGCACTTTGGGACTGTGCCTTAATGCATCAGTAATCATATTTTTCCTCATACACACAGTCTGAGCAGTCACACTCAAATCCAATCTCGACCAAAAATTACAACTCTAACTGAGCTGATTATATATTGAAAGAGTTTGGGTTTTAGTTCCTGAGGTAAAGAATGTTTTGCCATGTCTCTGAGCTGAAAAGAAATTGGGTCAATAATATAGCAAAAACACAGTAGTATGTTTTTATTAGTGTAGCCCCCTCCTGGGACACCCCCAATCCCTAAGGGTGTTAAAGTCCCTTATTCTTGCCTTTTCAAGGGCTTGGTGACCCATATTAGGATGAATGGACCCTGGTTATTTGTGGGCCATGCTTCCATTTACTGGCTGGGTATTTAAATTAATTACCCCTATAGCCTCTAGGACAGTGGTTGTCAACCTGTGGTCCATGGACACTAGGGGTCCACAGATTAAGATTTCCAAAGGAGTCTGCACCGCCATTCAAAATTATTTAGGTTCCGACAAATAAAAGATGGTTGAAAACCACTGCTCTAGGATGTTGGCCCTTAACTTCCTATATAAAATGACAAACACCAAGGATAAACACTTCCTTCCTGAAAAGGATGGGGTAAATTAAAAGAAGGGGATGAAAATTGGCAAAGAAGTCATAGAATCATAGAATATCAGGGTTGGAAGGGACCTCAGGAGTCAAGGGAATCAAATAAAATTAAGGATTAACAAATCCCACTGCAATAAACGTTGAAAGCCCACAAGCTAAATTAATATAATGGGAGAGATTTCCCAAAGCACCGTGTATGGAAGGCCTGTGTGGAGAGAGTTGGAGTTTGATGTGAAGGCCCTGATCCCCTTCCCACCCTCTGAACCCCTCGGTCCCAGCCCGGATCCCCCTTCTGCACCCTCAGCCCCAGCCAGAGCCCGCACCCCCAGTGAGAGCCCTCACCTTCCCCCCCGCTCCATACCCCAATGCCCTGTCCCAGTCCTGATCTCCCTCCAAACCCCTCAACCCCAGCCCGGAGCCCCCTCCTGCACCCCAAATCCCTCATCCCCAGCCCCACACTAGTGCTTGTTACAGCCACTAGCTTCAACCAGATGTAACCCAACCCATAACAATATAGAAACATGAGCAAAAATTACCACAGTGTGGTTTTTTTTAATTCAATTTTCCCATTTCTTTATTCTTTTCTCACTCATTCAAGCTCCTGGTTTAAATCTTTTGTCCCTATTCTGTTTATACAGCATCCCTCACCTCTTTATTTATTTCTTCCTTATCTGCATCTCCAGACCTCTCATGTCCTTCTCCACATTCTCCTCCTTACTTCATTCTCCGGTCTCCCACCCCCCAATCCCTCCAGTCTCTCCTTCTTTCCTGTGCCTCTAGATGGTCTTCCAGGAGCGCTGGAACAATTTGTATACTGCAGGTGCTGAGAGCCATTGAACCAAACTGTAAACCCTGTATATAATGGAAACTACTTCAAATCCAGGGTATGGCAGTATCCCCAGTAGACCCTAGTTCCAGCACCTTTGCTCCCTTGAGTATCCTTGAACCTCCGCCTGAACTCGTATCTATTCTCCTCACAGTCCCCAAAATACCCACCTCTCCTCTGATTCTTTTTCTCCACCAAGGCCTATTTATCCCTACTGGTATCTTAATCCTTTGAATCAACCTTATTGCCTTTCCCACTATTTCATTTATTCCTGAACTGGTACCCCTGCTGCCCTAGGAGATAAGATCCAGATCAGACAAAGAGATCTTCAGGGTCACTGCCCAACTGAATGCAGCCTAACTCGGCTGCAGCTCCTCCTGGAAATAAGAGAAGGGACCTTCAGGACTGCTAATGGATTTGGCTCCTCTGGTTAGGTCTGCCCTCCTTCTTGTTGTTGACATCACCCACTTGGTCTGGAAGAAATAGAGCAGGGAATCTTCAGCCTTTCTAGGCTGCCCCATGCTATTCATGCCACCCTCCTGCTTCATGAGATCGCCATACTTGAGTGATGCAGGAGTGGGGAATTTGCATTTAATAAATGTGCTTTGCTCTAGTTAGAGAACACTATGCTATTTGTTGGCTGGCCTCCCCTCCCTCTCTCTTTGTCTTCACTTCTGACACTTTCTGCTCGCAGAGTGGTGATAATGGCAGTACTGGAGATCTTTAGTGGAATTCATTAGATTCCTTCAGCTTCTGCAGGTCTCTGCTTTCTACTGTATTTAGTTGGAAGACAGTACCCCATAAAGCAGTAGTTCATTGCTCTGTTCTACAAAAGAACTGGTCAACTGGAACCAACGGGAACCAGTTGAATGTATTCAACTAGAATTTCCAGGATATATGGTGCCTCCTAGACTATGGCACCTAAAACACTGACCAGTTCATTGATGCCTGCAGCTACCACCAATCTAGGTTCAAAAGTTCATGGTCTATTTCACCAAATATTCACTTATTTAACACTGTAATCTTGAAAACCTCTGCAATCGTCTAAAGTTTCAAATCCACTCAAAATGGGCCGGGTTTTTTATGATTTTGAGGAAGGGTACCTAGCCCTGCCAAACAATACAAAACAGGATGAAACTCACCAGTGGATCTCACCAATGAAATATTAAACATGGTCTTGCCTCTGAGAAGGTGACGAGACTATTGTTGATATTTTTTGTTCTTTGGTGGGGAAGGTGGGGGTGATGACCCAAATGTAAAGTTCAGCTTTCAGTTCTATCTACAGAGTGTAGTTTCAGGCACCAGTCTGAAAGTTCATGAGCTTGACTGAAAATAGTTTTGGGATAGACAATTTAAAGATACTATATTTTCCTTACAAAGAGGGCCAAATTTTGCACTGATTTACAGCCTATGGCATTTCATTGAGGTCAGTGAGTTTCCTCAGGCCATAAATCAGTGCAAAATTTGGTCCAGGAAGTCGATTCACATGACCCGCATTGCCCAGATAATCATATGTTTTAGACATTTAGTGGTGTGATGTTTGCAGGTTTTAATTGCATTGTTCCTCCAACCTCCTTATTATTCATAAAAGTTCCAAAAATGTTATCTATTTAACTATTCACATAAGCCAGAAAAATCAATTTTAGTCTTATAGGTTTATAAACCATATATAAATAAAATTTCTCAGATTTGTTCTTGCGTCTCCCTGGATGGGAGTGAGAGGCTCTGTTTGATTCCTTGGGCTTGGCTTCTTCCTGATTTTGTGTGTGTGTGGGTAAGTGGCGGTACCCTCCCAAATCCACGCACTGAAATGAAATGCCACTCGCAGTACATTGGGCATACCTTCGTAATATGATCCTCCTCTTTCTTTCTTCTATATTTTAAGCAGTAAAGTAGTCAACAATGTTAACATTTAAAGTAACTCAGATTGATGATAACACCTCACTGTTATGAATGGGACATTTAACACCTATTATATATATTAGAATCATAGAAGATTAGGGTTGGAAGAGAACTCAGGAGTCATCTAGTCCAATGCCCTGCTCAAAGCAGGACCAACACCAACCAAATCATCCCAGCCAGGGCTTTGTCAAGCTGGGCCTTAAAAATCTCTAAGGATGGAGATCCACCACCTCCTTAGGTAACCCATTCCAGTGCTTCACCACCCTCCTAGTGAAATAGTGTTTCCTAATATCCAACCTAGACCTCCCGCACTAAAACTTGAGACCATTGCTCCTTGTTTTGTCATCTGCCACCACCTAGAACAGCCGCGCTCCATCCTCTTTGGAATCCCCTTCAGATAATTGAAGGATGCTATGAAATCCCCCCTCACTCTTCTCTTCTGCAGACTAAGCAAGCCCAGTTCCCTCAGCCTCCCCTCATAAGTCATGTGCCCCAGCCCCCTGATCATTTTCATTGCCCTTTGCTGGACTCTCTCCAATTTGTCCACATCCTTTCTGTAGTGGGGGCCCCAAAACTGGACGCAATACTCCAGATATGGCCTCACCAGTGCCGAATAGAGGGGAATAATCACGTTCCTTGATCTGCTGTCAGTGCTCCTACTAATGCAGCCCAATATGTCGTTAGCCTTCTTGGCAACAAGGGCACACTGCTGACTCATATCCAGCTTCTCATCCATTGTAATCCCCTGGTGCTTTTCTGCAGAACTGCTGCTTAACCAGTGGGTCCCCAGCCTGTAGCGGTGCATGGTATTCTTTATTCCTTAGAGCTGGACTCTGCACTTGTCCTTGTTGAATCTCATCAGATTTCTTTTGGCCCAATCCTCCAATTTGTCCAGGTCATTCTGTACCCTATCCCTACCCTCCAGCTTATCTACCTCTCCCCCCAGCTTAGTGTCATCTGCAAACTTGCTGAGGGTGCAATCTATCCCATCACCCAGATCCTTAAAAAGATGTTGAACAAAATTGGCCCCAGGATTGACCCCTGGGGCACTCCGTTTGATACCGGTTGCCAACTAAACATTGAACTGTTGATCACTACCCGTTGAGCCTGACAATCTAGCCAGCTTTCTATCCACCTTATAGTCCATTCATCCAATCCATAATTTTTTAACTTGCTGGTAAGAACACTGTGGGAGACCATATCAAAAGCGTTGCTAAAGCCAAGATATATCACATCCACTGCTTTCCCCATATCCACAGAGCCATCATAGAAAGCAATCTCATCATAGAAAGCAATCAGGTTGGTCAGGCATGACTTGTCCTTGGTGAATCCATGTTGACTGTTCATGATCACCTTCCTCTCCTCCAAGTGCTTCAAAATGGTTTCCTTGAGGACCTGCTCCATGATTTTTCCAGGGACTGAGGTGAGGCTGACTGGTCTATAGTTCCCCATGTTCTCCTTCTTCCTTTTTTTTAAAATGGGCACTATATTTGCCTTTTTCCAATTGGCCGGGACATCCCCCGATCGCCACGAGTTTTCAAAGATAATGGCCAATGGCTCTGCAATCACATCAGCCAATTCCCTCAGCACCCTCGGATGCATTAAATTTGAACCCATGGATGTGTGCATGTCCAGCTTTTCTAAATAGTCCTTAACCTGTTCTTTCACCACTGAGGGCTGCTCACCTCCACCCCATACTGTGTTGCCCAGAACAGCAGTGTGGGAGCTGACCTTGTCTGTGAAGACCGAGGCAAAAAAAAGCATATTGTTTCAGACTCTCTGCAAACTCAGGCAGACCTTTGTTTTTGTTACACTCAGGTCATGATTTCAAAGTTTTCTTTACAACCACAGATTTACTTGGGAGGGAGGGATATATGTGCTGGCACAGAGTACCACCATTTTGTATTCCAGAATCTAAGCTTTACATAGAATATCAGGGTTGGAAGGGACCTCAGGAGATCATCTAGTCCAACCCCTTGCTCAAAGCTGGACCAATCCCCAGACAGATTTTTGCCCCAGATCCCTAAATGGCCCCCTCCAGGATTGAACTCACAACCCTGGGTTTAGCAGGCCCATGCTCAAACCACTGAGCTATCCCTCCCTTCTGGAGTACAAAATGGTGGTACTCTGTGCCAGCCCATATATCCCTTCCCCCCAAGTTGAGCACTGTCTTTCTGTCTAAGAAGACACACTCAACCAAGGGCATTCATTGTAAATTAAAGGACAAATTTTCATGAGAAAACTGCTTTTGCATCTGGATGACTTGATCTACAGTTCAATATCTTGCCAAAGGAAATCAGATGTTTAAAAGAGAGCTGAGTGAGATTAAATCACTAATAACAAACACCAGTGAAAGTAACTAAAGCTACCCCACAGAAGTTTTTGAAATGATGATGTAAAATGTACATACAACAGGGCCTCTGACTTGTAAACTAAATCAGAATTCAGTTCACATAAGATTTTTGCTTCAGCAACACATTTCCTTCACACATTCACGATACTAATCAGGAGAAGTCAGCTTGATCTGAAAGGGTCCATCAAGGTTATAATCTCCTATGTTCATTATATAGCTGAAAACAGAAGATATAACACATGTTGAAGCTGTTCATGGTGACATTAAAAGGGAATATAGTCTTATTAGTATTAGTATTAGTATTTGCCTTGTGTAGGTACAGCTGACTAAAATATTATTCCCAAACAAAGAAGAGTTAAGATTGAAGGTGTATGTCAATGGAGTCCAGCTAATAGCCACTCACAATATATTACTTTATAAAAATTCTATGTGGAAAAAAAAGTTATAGAAATATTCACAAAGCTACAAAGAAAATTTTTTAAATACTGTGTCCTAGATATCTGGGTCCAGTTGAACTATGATTAGGGCAGGGGAATAGTGGCTTTTATTGTCTTCAATCTGCCCCCAAAGTTGCTATAATTGGGTTTGATTTATATTCTAAGATGCTCAGCAACAGCCTGCAAAGGGCTATTCTGGCAGCAGGTGATTGCTGAGTACAAGGGCACTCTAGCCATGCTTTCCCCCCAATCATTGTTCCCATACCCCTGAACAGTTTCCTATGTCAGCAGGAATCCTTGAGCAGTTGGCTTAACTGATATTTGTGCCCCTAGATTGGCTCAAAGCAGCTGGTGAAGGGACCAAGATTTGGCCCACATAACCATAAAACTCCTTTACTTATTTTTTCCAGACTTCACAGGAAATATTCTAATTTTGAATGACATATGGAATGTGAAATTTCAGGGGGATTTTTTTCCTTTGGTGGGGAAGCAAGATCAGAAGTGTGGAAATCTGCAATTTCCCCTTATTTTCTTATGCAACTAGTGCAATTTTGGTGGCTGTTAAGACCTCCTATCTGACTTTTTTTACATTAAACATTAAGAGGCAGAAAACCAAAAAGGAACAGAACAGAGTATGTAAAATGTACAACCTGTGTATATAATAGGTTTTCAGCATATATGGAACATGTATTTTTATTACACCACTGTTTAATCTCTTTTTGATTAGGATGTTTGCTTTGTTTATTTCTTAGCGTAAACTATTAATAAACAATTTAAAACATGTAAAACTGCTGCAGGGAGATTTTATCATGTGTGTTGAGAGGAGGATTTTAGTATACACCGGTACCTCGATATAATGCGACCCGATATAACACGAATTCGGATATAATGCGGTAAAGGAGTGCTCCGGGGGTGCGGGGCTGCGCACTCCGGTGGATCAAAGCAAGTTCAATATAGCGCGGTTTCACCTATAATGCGGTAAGATTTTTTGGCTCCCGAGGACAGCGTTATATTGAGGTAGAAGTGTAACTGTGTGAAACTAAGTCTTAGAATTGAGCAATGCCTGAGAAAATGAGGGGGCTGTGATGGCATGTGGCAGCCTTTACTGGGCAGGGGGGCAATAGGGTTGTATGTGCATTTCCCTCAGTCAGAGTGCAGTGACTGGGTGTGCGGGAGCTGTGTGCATGAGTGTGGAACCCTTTCTCAAGGGGCAGAGGCTTGGGGATGGAGCTGTTGCAGTATTGCCAAAAATCAAGTGTTCAAAAATCATGAAACTGGCTTAAAAATCAAAGGATTTTAAAAATATGTTTTGTATGTGTTTTTATTTACCATCTGGGTTTTGAGCCTTTAAGGTTCACTTGGATCATATTTTCAAGTTTTTCTCTGCAACATGAGGGCCAGAAAGTTACATTTTAAAAAGAGATGAGAATCTCATGTAATCACATGAAGCTGGGTCCTTAAGAAACAGACCACATATTGCAGGACTCATGATAAAAATCTCAAGAGTTGGCAACAATCCAGGGTTGTGGGACTCTCTTAGGCTTGGTCTACACTACCCCCCTAATTCGAACTAAGGTACGCAACTTCAGCTACGTGAATAACGTAGCTGAAGTCGAAGTACCTTAGTTCGAACTTACCTTGGTCCACACTCGGCAGGCAGGCTCCCCCGTCGACTCCGCGGTACTCCTCTCGCCGAGCTGGAGTACCGCAGTCGACGGCGAGCACTTCCGGGTTCGACTTATCGCGTCCAGACTAGACGCGATAAGTCGAACCCAGAAGTTCGATTGCCAGCCGCCGAACTAGCGGGTAAGTGTAGCCAAGGCCTTAGAACAGTGTCTGGAAGAAAAGGAAGCTCTGTGTGGGAGACCCTTAAGGGGATCAGTGGCTGGGAGAGAAGGGAAAAGTGTGTGTGTGTGAGCGCTTCTGATGAGGACAGTGGCTGAGAGAGGAGGACTGTTTGTAGGTGGGACTCAAGGGGCGTGGGGTGACATTGTCTAGTAGAGGGGACTTTGTGTAAGGACGCAGTGTTGTCAATTCTCCTGATTTTATCAAGACTTTCACAATCTTAAAGCCTCAACTCTTGGAGGCAAGTGACTATGTGAGAATCTCAGCTTTAAAAATCATCTAGCTCTCATGATCACGTAGAAAACATGAGCCAAGTGTCTCCTAAAGACTCAGAAACCAGAAGGCAAATAAAAAGTACCCCAAACTGATTTTCTTTTAAATATCAGGATTCTGGGGGCCTGATTCATGATTTTTTAACACTTGGGGTTGGCAATACTGTGATTCTCTGAGGGGAGATACTGGCTGGGAGACAGGGGAGTGGGCTTTGTGTGTGTGACTGTGCAGGGGGCTGGAGCTGGGAGTGAGGGGAGTGGGCTGTGTGTGATGGTGCAGGGGGCAATGGTTGGGAGAGAGGGGAGTGGGCTGTGTGGTGTGTGTGTGATGGTGCAGGGGGCAATGGCTGGGAGAGAGGGGAGTGGGCACAGTTGCCAGCTTTCACGGGGTAAATAAGCACCCTGACTTTCACAATAAGCCAAAAATCAAGCTAATCCCATTTCAAAACAAGGCAAAAACAAGCCAATCCTTAAGAACCCCAACACTATATGACTAGATTCCCCCCAGCATGCAGTCTGGGACTGTGGTGGGCCCACTGTCCACCCCTGACTCTCTCCACGACTTGCCCCTGCTTGCCGGGAGCAGATCAAAGAAAGAAAGAAAGAAGCAACAAGCTGCAACAAGCTAAAAACTAGCTAACAAGCAACTCACAAGTCAATTAAGCTAAAAACAAGCCGAATTTCTGCGTTTTTTTCGTGGATTTGGTAAGTCTGGGAGTGGGGTGTGTGTGTGTGTGTGACTGCAGGTGGCGGGAGCAAGGGGCATGGGCTGTGTGTGTGTGACTGTGCGGGGCAGTGGCTGGGAGAAAGGAGAGTTGGCTGTGTCTGTTTGTGACTCTGAGGGATGGGGGCAGAAGCTGGGGTAAGGGTATGGGATTGGGGCGGGGCAGCCATTCCACTGTTGTCTCCAGCACACACCAGGCCACATGTCCCAGCTGGAGCCACCGTTGCCAGGGTTACAGGGATGTGGAGCCCCCGTCGTGCCAGGCCCCGCCCCAATCCCGCCCCCCGACCAATGGGATGGGTGGTGGCGGCGAAGCCAGGTTCCCTTTGTTCAGCCATTTCAGGGGACGGAGTCGCGTTTTCTTGTCGGGCGCTGAGACGCAGCGGGAGAGGACGGGCCGCTCCCGTCCCTCGCCACTCCCCTGCCGCCGGGCTCTGGGATGGTGGGTAGGTGTCTGAGCGCCGCGAGGGGCGGGCGGGGGCATCGCCCCCAAGCCGTCATCGCCTGCTTGCGGGGATAAGGGCGGCGGCAGTGCAGACACCCCGGGATGCTTCCTCCTCCGGGCCTAAAGGGTGAGTGGCCCTAGCGCCCCCAAGGCGGGGGGCGGGGAGCTGGGCATGTCTAGTCCCGCGCTCTGCCCTCCCCCCGGCTTTGGGTTCCAGTCACCGCGCTGCTTAACGACAGTGATGCACTGCCCGTGTCTTTGCTCCCGGAGGCTGGGGGCCCTTAAGGGCTGGGGTTGTGTGCTAAGTACCAGCCATCGCGAGGCTGTAGCTCAGGTTAATACAATACCCAGGCTTCACGCGTAAGCTACACAGTCAAGAAATGAAAGTTTCCTCTGTAACATAAACTTTACCATATTTTTTTTTGCCTTGCTCCCTTCATCGTGGGTCTCTGTGTCCTCCCGCTCTATAGATTTGGTTGTGTGGTTTTTTTCCTTTAAAGAAAAGCTAAGAGAGGCAGAAAAGTCCAGCACTGATATGGCTTATATATTCAGCAGGCTTAACTGTTGGGACTTGTAAATCCTTTGCGCTAATGGAGCAGTGGAAATACTGAGGGCTGGTAGGCTTTTAGGTTTGGTACTAAGTGGCTTGCTCCATTTGTAATCTCTACAGCTCTTCCTTGCTCTGAAGATATTATTCTCTCTTTCTCTCAATCGAATTTGCAATCTCCAGTTTCAGGAGTGGAGTTGGAAAATTGTAACCAAAATGCTGTACATCTGTGTACACATATGGACTGTATATTATCTAAGTGAGCAGGTAGCAGTTTAAGGAATTTTCCACTGCAATTCTTCCTTATAACTTTGCCTATTTAATTTTTTATCCAGTGCTTATCTCCATAGCATTTGAGCACTTCACATATATTATTTAGTGCCCAAGGACACATAAGGAGCCTGTGGCAGAACTGGGAATTAAACCCAGAGCCCTTGACCAGTGTTTTAACCACAGTTTAAAAAAATTGGCAATATTTGTTCTGTTCATGAAAATCCTTTTTGCATGCCATATTTGAAATGTTGACAATCAGCTGTTTTTGAGTTATGACTGGGAGAATGGGTGGAAAGAGGGTCATATTTTTTTACAACGGGAGCAAACTATGCTCTTGTAATTATTTTTTGTTTATAAAATGGCTGGAGAATGTGCCCATCTTTTCCCCAAAATTAATCAGTAGTCAGACAAAACTCAAAAATATTTAAACACAAAAGTTAATTATTTGGAAAATTATGAGCATGTGAAATGGGTTAGAAAGTAATGTTTTTAATCTTTAAGTACAGAAGTTGTGGCTGGCATGAATATTGATTTAAGAACAAATTCTACCATCACATATATGCAGAGTTCTCAATGACTTCCAACTCCAGTCCTGAATCGGGGCTGCAGCTGAATTTTGCTTGGGGTAGCCTGAGGGAAAGTGACTTTATGGTATCTTGGCACCTCCCAGATTCAGGAGGAAGCTGGGGACCTTAGTGGTCCCTGGTATAAATTAGAGTAACCCCAGGGACAGTGCTAACTTGTAGCCAGCTGCTGTGCCTCCCTATGGAGCTGTCCAGCAGCCCTGAATAGCTTGAGTGCTGTGCAATTTGGCCATGTTTCCACCTTTCCCATATCTGTGCCTTCCCAGTCATGCCTCTGGTGCACCCCAATGCCAGGACTACAAGGAGAGGTGACATAAGCCCATTTGCTCTGCACCACTGGGAAATCCTTCCAGAGCTGGTGTACAGGGGCTGCAGTGGAAGCCAAAATCCTTGTCACTCTGTCTGCAGTGAGCTTTTACTTTAAAATCTCCCATGGGTGCAGCTGCACTAATGTAGTGCAGGTGCTGAAGATCTAGACAACAGGATGGTACAAATGACAGGGGTCGGCAATCTTTCAGAAGTGGTGTGCCGAGTCTTCATTTATTCACTCTAATTTAAGGTTTCGCGTGCCAGTTAATACATTTTAACGTTTTTTGGAAGGTCTCTCTCTATAAGTCTATAATAAATAACTAAACTATTGTTATTTGTAAAGTAAATAAGGTTTTTAAAATGTTTAAGAAGCTTCATTTAAAATTAAATTAAAATGCAGAGCCCCCCCAGACTGGTGGCCAGGACCTGGACAGTGTGAGTGCCACTGAAAATCAGCTCATGTGCCGCCTTCGGCACACATGCCATAGGTTGCCTACCCCTTTGTTAGCACTATCATCAATGGGGCTTTACCAGTGGTAATGCAACAATGGGGATTTAAAATATAGATATTTAAAGTTAGGTGTAGACAAGGCCTGGGAGCCCAATTATTGCATCTGAAGGAAGAATTTTGCTGTAACTCTGTCTTGTCACTCCTATCCCCGTGGAGGTGATTATTTATTAAATTAATCCACTCTTGCAGGCTGTCTGGGCAGGTAAAATTAAAATACATCTAAAAATTCTTTCCGCTGTCTTATGGTAGTGGTGTGGGAAATCTTGAGTATTGTGCATGAAATATCTTATTGACCTATTTAGCCTCACAAACAAGTAGAAAATGGCATATTTTAATGAGGGTAGAGAAGTAAACTGATAGAGCTAATTTCTAGCCATCAAAAGAATGCATTCTTTTTTACTAACCAGCCTCAGTGTCAGTGTTATCAGTTAATTAACAAATTGTTGAAATAAATATGTAGCCTACTATAGAGTGGATGATTCTGAAGCTGAGGCTGAGTCTAGATTTTGTATTTTCAAATCTGACACATGGCATACAATTAAAAACCTTTAAATAAAAGTGCATTTTGTTTGAGTATAATATGGAAGCTTACTGTTAAACTATTTCCCTATTACACAGTTTAGTTATGTATAGCATATTTCATACAAACTATTGTAAATTACCTTATAAGGTTGAAATGTGTACAGCACTGTATACAATGGAAGACCAGGGGCCTGCCCTGAAGATTTTACAAGCTAAATAATTTACCGGTAATCAAAATTAAATACAAAAGGAGAAAGAAAAACTGAGAGGTCAAAGCAAAACTTTTTTTGGCTGAGATTAGAAAATAGATGGGAGATGACGAGGGGAAGAAATGCAGAAAGACTGTTCCAGTATCAGGATCTGGAAAGAAGGCCCTTGTACAAATGGTGGTGAGATGGTAAGAAGAGACTAAGGAGCCAATGGTAGACATGAGATCTGATTCGCGTCAAAGACTGTTTACAAACAAACTTGCAGTAGTTTTACTAAAGGTACGTTTTTTTAAACCAAACCAGTTAAACAAGAGCAAATCCCTGTATAGACCTACTGAGGCCAGGTCTATAGTGGCATAGCTGTGGTGTAACTGTTCTGGCATTACCCTGTAGTGTAGATGCAGCCTACAGTGATAGAAGGAGGTTTTCTGTCGCTGTAGGATCACCACCTCATCTAGCAATGGTAGCTAGGTCAACAGAACAGAAACATTCTTCTGTTCATCTAGCTACTTTTACACTGGGGAGTTAGGTTAGATTTTTCACACCCCTGAGCATCGTAGCTATGTTGAGCAGGCCTTATTTAGGTGTAAGAGTGGCTTCTATCATTTAGCTTAAGTCAAATCCTTACTCACTCACATAAACTACTTTTAAACTGAAATGACTATGTCTACACAGGGCTTTGCACCCATTTAACCAAACTGATTTTTAAATAGATTTGAGTTAAACCGGTGCAACTGTCTGGTGTAGACAAGCCCTAAGGTACACTAGTGGAAATCAGGAGTGACTCCAGTGAATCCCATTGGGTTACAGAATATGAGATCAGCATAAAGGATGAAGGTCTGAATGGCTGAAGGATGTCCATAAACAGTAGTTAACAAAAAGAGGAGGTTTGAACTGTCTCTCAAAATAAATGGAGACCCAAATGAGTAACTTTAGTATGAGGGTGATGTGATTGCACTTCTTTTTATGTGTGGAGAAACTAGTCATCATCAGTATTTTGAAAATACTGCAATCTGGAAAGCTGGGACTTCAGGAGGCCACAGGAAAAAATATTTGTAATAATCAAACTGAGAGGAGAGAGTTATTTTGAATGTATTAGTGATCTCTATTTACCATATTGACATATTAAATATAAATTAGTTATCGCTGTGTAGCGCATATGAAAATAAGAATGGCCATACTGGATCAAACCAATAGTCCAGCCAGCCCAGTGTTCTGTCTTCTAACAGTGACCGATGCCAGATGCTTCAGAGGGAATGAACAGAACAGGATAATTATTGAGTGATACATCCCCTCTCATCCAGTCCCAGCATCTGGCAGTTGGAGACTTAGGGACATCAGTTGCATGATGTTGCATCCCTGACTGTCTGAGCTAGTAACCATTGATGGATCTGTCCTCCGTGAACTTACCTAATTCTCTTTTGAACCCAGTTATTCTTTTGGCCTTCACATCCCTGGCAACGAGTTCCACAGATTTCTAGTGCATTGTGTGAAGAACTTCCATATGTTTTGTTTTAAACCTGCTGCCTATGAATTTGATGGGATGACCCCTGGTTCTTGTGTTATGTGAAGGGATAAATAACTCTTCCTTATTCACTTTCTCCACACTGTTCATGATTTTATAGACCTCTATCATAGCACCTTTAGTCATCTCTTTTCCAAGTTGAACAGTCCAATCTTTTTAATCTCTCCTCGTATGGAATCTGTTCCATAACCCTAATTATTTTGTTGTCCTTCTCTGTACCTTTTCCAATTCTAATGTATCTTTTTTGAGATGGGGTGACCAGAACTACACACAGTAGTCAAGATGCGGGTGTATCTTGGCTTTATACTGTGACGTTATGATTTTTTCTGTCTTCTTATCTATGCCTTTCTTAAGAGTTCCTAACATTCTATTAGCTTTTTTCCTGCTTCTGCACATTGAGCGCATGTTTTCAGAGAATTATCCACAATGATTCTAAGATCCCTTTCGTGAGTGGTAACAACTAATTTAGACCCCCATCATTTTGTATATAGAGGGATTATGTTTTCCAATGTGCATTACTTTGCTTTTATCAATATTTAATCTCATCTGCCATTTTGTTGCCCAGTCACCCAGTTTGTGAGATCCCTTTGTAACTCTTTGCAGTCTGCTTTGGACTTAACTGTGTTGAGTAATTTCTTATCACCTACAAACTTTGGCACCTCCCTGTTTACCCCTTTTTCGAGATCATTTATGAATATGTTGAACAGCACTGATCCCAGTACAGATCTCTGGGGGATCCTGCTGTTTACTTCTCTCCACAGTGAAAACTGGCTATTTATTCCCACCCTTTGTTTCCTGTCTTTTAACCAGTTACTGATCCATGAGAGGACCTTCCCTCTTATCCCATGACTGTGTACTTTGCATAAGAGCCTTTAGTGTGGGACCTTGTCAAAGACTTTCTGAAGGTCCAAGTACACTATATCCACTGGATCACCCTTGTCCACATATTTGCTGGCACCTTCAAAGAATTCTAATAGATTGGTAAGTCATGATTTCCCTTTACAAATGCCCTGTTAACTCTTTCCCAACAAATCGTGTTCCTCTTTGTGTCTGAGAATTCTGTTTTATACTACAGTTTCAAACAATTTGCCTGGTACTGAAGTTAGGCTTACCAGTCTGTAATTGCCAGGGTTGCCTCTGGAGCATTTTATAAAAATTGGCATTATGCTATCTATCTTCCAGTCATCTGGTATGAAGACTGATTTAAGTGATAGTTTACATATCACAATTAGTATTTCTGCAATTTTATATTTGAGTTCCTTCAGAACTCTTGAGTGCATACCATCTGGTCCTGGTGATTTATTACTGTTTAATTTATCAATTGTTCCATGACCTCCAGTGTGTATATATTTATGATTGCTTTGAGGACACTATGCAGTGTCTGTATCATGAAATGCGTTAACCTTACTAAATTTCCACAATATATGATTATAGTATACATTTCAAACCATTGTATAAATTCGTTTATGCTGCAGTGGAAGATGGTATTAAGATCTGCCCATTCCATTGATTACAGTAGTTCCGTAGTAACTAAAACACCTATTGCCCTGGTATTTAAGTAATGAACAACAATTAATTATTGCACAATGTGGTCAACCTCCCTTATTTGCGATGTGGATGATTAGGTGTTTGTTTTTTTGTTTTGCTTCCTTCTTTCTTTCTTTCTTTCCTTTGTACTTTCTACTTTCTCCCCTCTAATCTCTCATATTGTAGGTTGGTTCTGGGAAGATGCCAATACTAAGGGAAGGCCTCATTAAAGAGGTGAATCTTGCACTCAGCCAAGGTTGAGATCAACCGTTACATTTTCTGTTAATGTGTTCTACAGCTGGAGTCATAGAATCATAGAATATCAGGGTTGGAAGGGACCTCAGGAGGTCATTTAGTCCAACCCCCTGCTCAAAGCAGGACCAATCCCCAACTAAATCAGTCCAGTGTACTTGGAAGACAGGAAAAAACTAAACAGAATATGTAGTGCCATAAAAAGTTTCCTTGTTTGGGAATACTTTTATAAGTATAAACATAAAAACAAATATTACATTAGAGCACCAGACTTAGGGTTACCATCTTTTAGTTTTTAAAAAGGAGGACACCCCGCCCCTTCCCCGCCCTCACCCCCGCCCCTTCCCCGCCCTCACCCCCGCCCCAACTCTGCCCCTCCCCTGAACGCTCCGCCCCCTGCTCCTCCCCCTCCCCTGCTTCCCGCGAATCAAATGTTCGCGGGAAGCCTGAAACAGGGAAGCAGCAGGTAAGCTGGGGCGGGGTGCGGCGCGGCTCAGTCCGGCCCTCCTGGCCGAGCGGCTCCCTTCGGCGGCCGGCTGGCCGGCCCAGGACAAGAGGCTCTGGCCCTGGCGTCTCCCGCCCGGCTTGGCTCGGGCCCTGGGGCACTGGCTCCCGGCCCGGCACCGCGACTCCGGCTCCCGGCCCGGCCCCGCGACCCCGGCTCCTGGCCCGGCCTGGCCCCTGGCCCGGCCCCGCGACCCCGGCTCCTGGCCCGGCCCGGCACCGCGCCCCCGGTTCCCGGCCCGGCACCGCGCCCCCGGCTCCCGGCCTGGCACCGTGCCCCTGGCCCTGCGACCCCAACACCGCACCGGCACCGGCCCCACACCCCAGCTCCTGCCGAGCACCGTCGGCCCCGCACCGCCGATCCAAGCCCCAGAGGCCCCGGCCGAGCACCACCGAGCCCTCCCTCCCTCCCTATTTTCCCGGACATGTCCGGCTTTTTGGGATTTCCCCCTGGACGGGGATTTGAGCCCCAAAAAGCCGGACATGTCCGGGAAAATCCGGACGTATGGTAACCCTACCAGACTGAGATTTAGGAGACCTGGGATGAGATCCTTACCCCTGCATAGGCCCCTTTCTACTTGGTAAAAGGGCCGGAACAATGTTGCAGGTCTGTAAAAGCCTCAGTTCAATTTGTGGGAGGATTCCCCCCCTAAAGACACTGTGGAAGACAGCAATAAGACTGCCTTCTGAGGACCCTCCTGAAGGCGTAGGGTGGGACAAGGTTGTGCAGTGGGAGGAATATGTTGAGGGCTGGGGCCACACATGCAGCCCTGCTAAGATTCTAACTACCACTGCAACCCACAGGCCAAACTCAAAAAGGTTGTAGTAATTTATATAGGCCCCCAGGGTTGTCTAAGTTAAATTGATGGCCTCTCCAACTCCTGGAGCAGCCCAAGGTCGGGAGGGCATAAAGGTGAAAAAGCTATACTAGCACCACATTCTCCCTTCCCCCTCTCCTGGGCTGTCAGTTCTTTGCTGTGTGTCTCAGAGTTGCAGCACAGAATCTCACCCCGATCTCTACCATATTTCCACCTTGGTTACTGACTTACTATTGTGCATTGGGCAAAGTCACTTTGCCTCTCATTACCTTTGTATTTTTATCTGTAAAATAGGTACACAAAACTTATCCTCCCTTGTAAATCTTATGGAAATCTATGGATAAAAAGCACTCTATAAATGCCAAGTATTTTTATTTTATTACTATTACTCTCGTGGTGCTGTCTCCTGTTAGTAAGTGGTCATCCCAATTTTGTAGCACTTTGCACATGGTAATATCTACTGTCATTGCATTCTTTCTACCTATGATGTAGAATTGAACATTCAGAATGTACATTCTGAATTGCAGATTTTAAGGAATATATTTTCTGAGCTAGTGGATTTATGCTATATTAATGGTTCTAAAATGTGATCTCTAGACTACTGGTGGTCTGCAGAGCTGCTGCCATCACAAATCATATTTAGGCAGATTTGATACTAATGTAAATCTCTACAAATTGCAGGGAGAAGGAATTTAACAAGTAGAAGATGCAAAACATAACCATATGCATTGCATTGTATCAAGTTAATCTGTATGGCTACTTTGTTTGTTCATTTAATCTTTTTGATGCTCTTTTTGTGAAACCAAGCACTAGATCAGGTGCCACAGGAAAGTTGTAGAGTTGAGAGGGTGGTGGTGAACAAGAGGATCTCTGTTTTCAGATATGGTCCACTGTATGAAAAAGCTTGGGAACCATTATAATATTATACCTAACAGGCAACTGTCAGATGTAACTGGAAAAATTTGTAACATTGTGCCATATTGAGTTCTGAAATGCCTCTTAAAAATATCTGTTCAGAGAAGCTACAAAAATGTTATATATCATGTACAGAGGAAATATAGATCAGTGGACTTGGAAAACTTAATAAATTCAATGCAATTAACTTTATTGGAGTGTCCAGAATATGAGATTTAATTTGAGGATAAAATTCATAGCACTTTTGGTTGTGAAGTTGTATAAATAAATTAATTGCTGTCATTTGTCTTGTTGAATCTGCAGCTAGGCAGAATGGAATAAAGGCACCTGAAGTGTCCTCTTAGTGGAGTAAAAGTATAGCTTTTACCTTCTAAGTCCCATGTACATTTTAGACACTGCTATATGAAAGAAGTCTGGTTATAATACAGTAGTCCCTTGACATGGTATTAACCTAATTTCGTTTTGTAATGCAGAATGAACTCTGCATTAAGTCTTGAGCTTGATATTTTGGGGAAATGATTAAAAACACACTTTGCTCTTATCAACACTGTGTGACCAAATCTTGTTTTAACTTTGTTGGTGGACTGTGGTGTTGGGGCCAGATCCCCCAACACAATAGTTTCTCAGCATAGGTTATCAACATCACAGCTGAGTCATTGAAACCTAGGGATGAAGAGAAGTCAAAAAAACACTTGACATTCTAAAGGAGTAGTAGAATACATACGTTTTTAAAATTACTTTAACAATGTATTTATTTGTATTCTTTCTATTAAACATCAGATTTTACATGACATTAAGACTAAGCACAAGGGTTATAGGCAACAGGGATGGCTTTAGAATATAATGCTTTTTTTTAGGGCTGTCAAGCGATTAAAAAAATTAATCATGATTAATCACATTCTTAATAATAGAATATCATATATTTAAATATTTTTAGATTTTTTTTACATTTTCAAATATATTGATTTCAATTACAACACAGAATACGAAGTGTACTGTGTTCACTTTATATTTATTTTTGATTACAAATATTTGCACTGTAAAAAACAAAAGAAATAGTATATTTCAATTCACTTAATACAAGTACCATAGTGCAATCCCTTTATAATGAAAGTTGAACTTACAAATGTAGACTTATGTACAAAAAATAACTGCATTCAAAAATGAAACAATGTAAAACTTTAGAACCTACAAGTTCACTCAGTCCTATGTCAGCCAATTGCTAAGACAAACAAGTTTGGTTACAATTTGCAGGAGATAATGCTGCCCACGTCTTGTTTACCATGTCACCTGAAAGTGAGAACAGGCGTTCCATGGAACTGTTGTAGCCGGCATCGCAAGATATATACGTGCCAAATGCGCTAAAGATTCATATGTCCTTTCATGCCTCAACCACCATTCCAGAATATATGCATCCATGCTGATGACGGGTTATACTCTATAACAATCCAAAGCAGAGTGGACTGACGAATGTTCATTTTCATCATTGAGTCAGATGCCACCAGCAGAAGATTGATTTTCTTTTTTGGTGGTTCGGGTTCTGTAGTTTCCGCATGGAGTGTTGCTCTTTTATGACATCTGAAAGCATGCTCCACCCCTCGTCCCTCTCAGATTTTGGAAGGTACTTCAGATTCTTAAACCTTGGGTCAAGTGCTGTATCTATCCTTAGAAGTCTCACATTGGTACCTTCTTTGTGTTTTGTCAAATCTGCTGTGAAAGTGTTCTTAAAACGAACATGTGCTGGGTCATCATCGAGACTGCTTTAACATGAAATATATGGCAGAATGTGGGTAAAACAGAACAGGAGAGATACAATTTTCCCCCAAGGAGTTCAGTCACAAATTTAATTAACACATTATTTTTTTAAAGAGCATCATCAGCATGGAAGCATGTCCTCTGGAATGGTGGCCAAAGCATGAAGGGGCATATGAATGTTTAGCATATGAATGTTTAGCATATCTGGCACGTAAATACCTTGCAATGCCGGCTACAAAAGTGCCATGCAAACACCTGTTCTCACTTTCAGGTGACATTATAAATAAGAAACAGTCAGCAGTATCTCCCGTAAATGTAAACAAACTTGTTTGTCTTAGCAATTGGCTGAACAAGAAGTAGGACTGAGTGGATTTGTAGGCTCTAAAGTTTTACATTGTTTTGTTTTTGAGTGCAGTTATGTAACAAAAAAAATCTACATTTGTAAGTTACACTTTCACAGTAAAGAGATTGCACTTCAGTACTTGTATGAGGTGAATTGAAAAATCCTATTTCTTTTGTTTATCATTTTTACAGTGCAAATATTTGTAATCAAAAATAATAATATAAAGTGAGCACTGTACACTTTGTATTCTGTGTTTTAATAGAAATCAATATATTTGAAATTGTAGAAAAACATCCACAAATATTTAATAATTTCAATTGGTATTCTATTGTTACCAGTGCGATTAATCGTGATTAATTTTTTTAATCACAGTTTATTTTTTTGAGTTAATCGTGAGTTAACTGCGATTAATTGCCTACTTTTTTTTTACATTTTAAAAAACCCCAAAACACGTGGCTAAGATTTTTCAAATGACTAGTGATTTTTAAGATGTTTGATTTTGAATTGCTCAACCTTTAAATTTCTCATTTTCAAAAAGTGTTGCCCACACTCCCTCTGAAAATCAGACCCTATTTAAGATATCTCAAATTTGGCATCTCCTAACTGAGGTACTTACAAATCACTAGACACCAGAAATGAGGTATGATTTTCAGGGGAGGGGGATCAGAAATTTCTGCAAACTGAAAATTTTAATATGTCTGTGGTTGGACACTTCAAAATGGAGTAACTTATGACTAATAGATTTTTGCACACTATAGAGAATGCTGGTACTTAGTACATTACCTTTCTAGGTTTTAGCTTCTAGGATTCTTACCTTGTCTTTCCAGGCTCAGAGGTGCACAACTTACTGAAAGTTCTGCTTTCCTAAGAAACAATGTAGCTTGAGACTAATCTTACACAGATAATGGTCCAAATCTTTCCAGAATCTGTTACTTTTTCCTGTTATTATTTGTATTGTGGTAGCACCGAGGAGCCCAGATCAGGGCCCTTTGTATTAGGCACTGTACAGTTATATAACAAAAAGACAGTTCCTGTCCCAAAGAGCTTACAATTTAAGTATAAGACAAGAGACAGCAAGCAGATACAGACAGACAGAAAAAATAGCACAGGGAAACAATGAGACCATATTATAATGGTGTGGGAGCACCACTATACTTAAGGTTGCATGATGACATCTGTTTATAGGTGGACCTCTAAGTTCTCTAAAATGGACATACTTAGTCAGATTTCTTTAAAATTTGGTGTGCCTCCTGGGAGTGTAGGGAAGTGTTAGTGATCTAAATTTGGGGTCATTTGACCAAGGGGTTCCTGAGTTACAGGCTCCCCCCCAAAAAACAAACAACAGTTTCCTTCTGATGCCTTGTACTGTTAAACTGAGAGGTGCTAATGACTGTGCACCCCAGCTTTCCTGCACCTCAGCTACACTGCAGCCCTAGCTCTGCAAGTGCACCGCAACACTGCATGAAAGCTATGAATAAGTGTTGGAGGAACATTAGTTAGGAAACTGGAGCGTTCATGCCTGACCAGAAAATGTATACTTTATGGCATAGAAACATTACAAACTCTGACACCTCAGTGTTTCTCAGAGATGGGGTGCATTTACTGGACAGAGGTTAGAGGATCTCTGTCTCAAACATATAATTGTCAGTATTCTGGAACAGAATCCCTGTCTGTGAATTTCTCTTGCCAGCCCAGCCGCAAACTTCACCCTCCAATCATTGTGAAACAGCCAGGAACACCATTCCACTGTAATATAGTTATCCTTCCTTCCAGGCACTGCATGTGAGTCGGGTTATAGGAGGGGGGAAGTAACAGCAACAGAATGATTTGTGTACAAGGGAGTGAAGACTTTAGGAAGATGCATTCCCTGCTTATGGTGGGGAGGCCTGGGTTCAGTTGTGGGGAGGGGCCAGGTTGGAGGGGGCATGCATTCATGCATGGCTGGGAAGATGTGCCTAAACAGGGCTGGTGGGGCCCAGCTTGGGTGGGTAGGGGTGTGTGTGTGTGTTATGAGAAGGGGAAGGCGCCTGGCTCAGTATGCAATTTGAAGAATGTGATATGTACAACTGTCTAAATGACTACTAACTCCTACCAACAACATATCTTTTCTGTTAAACAAAAGACCCTAGGAAATTCAATGGCAAAAAGCTACATTATCACAGAGTCATGGTTGCTTGGTGGTATGTTGTTCCCTTGCAGAATGCTGAATTGAGCAAAACTCAAAATTCTGAAAAGCAGGAAATGCGCAGCTAAGGTTGCCAGTACAACCTTAACTCTTCCGTCTTTCAGCAATGCTCCATACACCCTATTAACATACATACCTTTATTCTGCAAGTCCCACAGTTGCTGAAATGTACAAACTCTTCACATCCTTTTACAACCCATTCACTCTCACCTACAGGATTCTATCTAAGGGTTCGGGGAGAAAAAATGTTGCCCACACCACCTTCCCTCTGCCAATAATGCCTGACTAGGTATATAGCACGTACTCATGCTGGCCCTTGGCACTATAAGATTTGGGAGGCTTCATATCCTCGCATACACTCACACACTTAGCCAACTGCCCAGAAAAACTACCAAACATGTACAATTTAAGAACCATTTTACAGTCTTTTATTGCTCCCTCATCCTGAGGGTATGTCTACATTTGAGTTGGGAGGTGTGATTCCCGGCTCATGCAGATGGACCTGCTCTAGCTCCACTTGAACTAGCATGATAAAAATAGAAACACAGCTAGGGTAGTATGGGCAACAGCTCAGGCAGCCATCCAAGTACGTATCTAGGGGATCCAGGCAGGTTTGTACTCGAGTAGCATGTCTGAGCTGCTGCCCATGCTACCCTGGCTGCGCTGCTATTTTTAGTGCAGTGGTTCTCAAACTGTGGGTTGAGACCCCAAAGTGGGTTGTGAACCCATTTTAATGGGGTTGCCAGCAGTGTTCCCTCTAATTTTTCCCACCCATGTGTGGAATGAATTTTGTTATGTGCACCGATATGGAGGTGATGTGTGACACATCACCTTCATATCAGTGCACATAACAAAATTAATGTGGTGGGGGTGGGGCCAAGGAGTTCAGAGTGTGGGAAGGGGCTCAGGGCTGGGGCAGAGGCTTGGGGTGCAGGGGTGTGAGGGCTCAGGCTGGGGGTGCGGGCTCTGGGGTGGGGCCAGGGATGAGGAGCTCAGGGCTGGGGCTGGGGGTTGAGGTGCAGGGGTGTGAGCGCTCTGGCTGGGCATGCTGGCTCTGAGGTGGGGTCGGGGATGAGGGGTTTAGGGTACAGGAGGGTGCTCCGGGGCTATGGCAGGGAGAGAGGACTCCCCCAAGCTCTCTCTCCCTGCGAAAGCTCTGGGGTTGGGGCTGCAGGATAGGTGTCCCTTCCCCGGCCCCAGCAGGTCTGGGCCAGGGCTGGGTTTGGGCCTGGGGCTGCGCCGCGCCGCTCCGGGCGTGCCTGGGGCTGGGCTGGGCTGCCCCAGCCGTGGCAAGGCTGGGCCGCAGCAGAGTTGGGGTTGACAGAGAGGTGCCCTGGCCGCTGCAAGGGGGCTGGGCTAGGTTGGGGCCAGGGGAGGGGCGCCCCTTCCTCAGCCGGTCCCTGGGCGGGTTCCCTGTGTGCCTGCGCAGTGCTAAATAGGCTGCTATGCGGCCGCGCAGCTTACAGGGAACTTAGGTCGCCAGGACTGGCGTTAGACTTCCTGGGGCCTGGGCCCAAAGCTGAAGTTCCACTGCCCAGGCCCGAAGTTGAAACCCAAGCTCCACCACCTGGGGCCAAAGCCGAAGCCTGAGGGCTTCAGCCCTGGGTGGCGGGGATTAGGTTACAGGCCCCCCTGCCTGGGGCTGAAGCCCTTGGGCTTTGGTTTTGGTCCCTCTGCCCGGGGCGGCAGAGCTCAAGTGGGCTCAGGCTTCAGTCCCCCATCCTGGGGTCGTGTAGTAATTTTCATTGTCAGAAGGGGGTTGTGGTGCAATGAAGTTGAGAACCACTGTTTTAGTATGTTAGCTTGAGCAGAATTAGTGCAGTATGTCTACATGAGCTTGGAATCACACCTCCTAGCTCAAATGTAGATGTACCATTACTCACAGGATACTATCTCAACCTACACTTTCACTTAACCATCATTAAAGCATTAGAATCTTCTTATATTCCTCCTCACTACTGACAGTATCCTTTGTAATAAAAGCTCTATGCCTTGACAAAACCTAAATAATTTTTCATAGAAATGATGCATACTTCATCTGGAAGGTACACATGCACCTCTTCCCTTTTCTCACAGACGAGAGGGTGCAAAACATAGATCCTCCTATCACAATCGCAGCTTTATCTCACACCTCAAAGTAATCCACAGATCTTGCAAACACACCTCGGCCATGCAGAGCTAACTACTGCCTCCACCGTTCACTACAGCTATACCTGATACTAACCACAATTAGTCTACTTGGAGTGTATGTGAAAAATAAATGCTTAGACTGCTCTCACGTTTGTAATTGTAAATGGGGAATCATCATTGAACAGGTATGTTTCTAATGGGGCCCTGCAGGGATCAGTTCTTGGCTTTATGCTATTTAACATTTTTATCAATACCTGGAAGAAAACATATTCCAGCTTGCTACTGACAACACACTTTGTATAAAATCCCTGTGCCCTGCTAATTTATATAGTGTACACAATTCCACATTGAAATGATGCATATTGGATCCTTAAGGTACACATGCAGCTCTTCCCTTTGCTCACCCACATCAGTGGGTGCAAAAGATGGATTTCCTCATATAATAATCACAGCTCTGCCTCTGTCACACACTTCAAAGCAGAGGCTATGTGTGGGGTGGGCATGTGGGGTCATGTCTGCCCCCCTCCCCCTGATTTCTGCTTTCTATTAAGCATCCACCAGCAATGGGGGGCTTGCAAGGTGGAGCCATCGCAGTCCAGTGGACTCAGCAGGAGCAGCTGAGTCCCAGGGCTCTCCAGGGAGGGACCATCCAGATGGGCAGCACACTGGGACTGGGCAGGGCCATAGGAGTAGGCAGTGGTAGCAGGTGGGGCAGGGCTGTTCCTGGTGTCCAGCAGTGGGGAGCTGGGTTGGGGGTGGGAACCAGCAGATCCATCCCCACCTTCCCTGAACCAGCCATGGGTGCAGGGCTCTACAGGGGCTTCAGAAGAGGGCTCCTTCTGCATGTCTGGAGGTCTGGAGCACATGACTTATGAGGAGAGGCTGAGGGAACTGGGATTGTTTAGTCTCCAGAAGAGAAGAATGAGGGGGGATTTGATAGCAGCCTTCAACTACCTGAAGGGGGGTTCCAAAGAGGATGGAGCTCGGCTGTTCTCAGTGGTGGCAGATGACAGAACAAGGAGCAATGGTCTCAAGTTGCAGTGGGGGAGGTCCAGGTTGGATATCAGGAAAAACTATTTCACTAGGAGGGTGGTGAAACACTGGAATGCGTTACCTAGGGAGGTGGTGGAGTCTCCTTCCTTGGAGGTTTTTAAGGCCCAGCTTGACAAAGCCCTGGCTGGGATGATTTAGCTGGGAATTGGTCCTGCTTTGAGCAGGGGGTTGGACTAGATGACCTCTTGAGGTCCCTTCCAACTCTGATATTCTATGATTCTATGATTCTATGTGGCTGCTGCCTGGGGCACAAAGCCTAGGGGATGGAGCAGCCCCACAGTCCCTAGGGCCTGGGCCTAGCAGGACGGCAGAGGGGCAAAGAGGGCTCTAAGCCCCTGCCTGGGGGGCTCCTGTGGAGTTCGGAGCAGGAACAAGCTGGAAATCGCTTCTCCTCCAACTCCAGCACTTATCTGGGGGGTGGAGAGGCTCCCCCGTCTGGCGCTGTGTGGAGCTCCAGGCGGCTTTGGCATACGCAGAGCTTGGCATAGGCGCCAACTTCCCTCTTTGCCATGGGTGCTCAACCCCCACCTCTGCCCCTGCCCCCCTGACTCTACCCCTTCCATGAGGCCCCGCCCCAGCCCTGCCTTTTCTCGCCCTTTCCCCATCCCCATTCCAATCCCTTCCCCAAAGTCCAAACCCCAACTCTGCCCCCTCCCTGCCCCATTCCAACTCCTTCCCCAAATCCCCACCAAAGCCCTGCCTCCTCCCCATAGCGCGCCATGTTCCCACTCTCCCCTCCCTCCCCCGAGCGTGCTAATGCCGCCAAACACCTGTTTGGCAGAGGCCAGGTGGGAAACGCTGGGAGGTAGGAGGAGGAGTGGGGGTGCGGCATGCTCGGTGGGGGGCTGGAGGGTGAGGGGAGCTTGGCTGCTGGTGGGTGCTCAGGCTCCGGAGCACCCACGGAGGCAGCACCTATGGAGCTCGGCTTCTTCTGCGGAAGGGCTTTCCTGGGCGCCAGCCCAGCCACAGTCAGCAGGGAAGGAAGGAGCCCGCTGGCCAAGCTGCAGATGTGCTTAGTGCTCTTGCCAGGGGCTGGTTCTCCGCACGGTGCCGGGAGGAGGACATGCCCTGCTAGAGGTTTATGGAGGAGCAGCGGGGCTGGGGGGCGAAGGGGCAAAGAGGGGAGGGGACAGCGAGAGGGGGAGCTGGGGAAGAAGGCAACAAGTAGGGGAGCATGCAAAGGACCTTTGGGTGGGCAGCAGAGGTGAAGCATGGGGCAGTCAAGTGCCCCCCCACTATCAACAGTTACACATTGTCTCTACTTCAAACAGACAGACAAATAGGTGTTGCTGTAAACTGTTAAACATTCACTATGTAAATAGTGAAAACAACTATATTAAATTAGTATTTCTATTTATTTACAAACACTTATTTATCCATTCAATGAGCTCCGTTTATCTTGGGGGCAGGGAAACAATTACTATTTTATAATCCTCTGCATATTCAGTTTCTGTCTGTTTCATTATTAGTTACTTTTTGTGGCACTCTTCTTAGTTCTGGAGTTTGGACTAAGAACTAATTCATAACTGAACAAAATAAATACACAATAGAATGCTTTGTATAGTGAATAATATTCATAAACCCAATAAAAACTATATTAAAATCTTTGAGTCTAACAGAAAATATTGAAATCTCACAGTTCAAAGTAGGGATGACAATGAATTCCCTTAATAGGTCACTATTTGAGAATCCCTGATTCATTTTGTAAGAGGTGTATTCATATGTGATTAAATGTTATCTTTAAATTAAAATAATTGCTAACTGGATGGGTAGCACTGGAGAGCACTGTCCAGTTTAGTTGAAGCTGCATCAGCTCCCAATTTGTCTGCATATTGAGTTTTTAGGGCTTTTTTGCACCGGTGTAGAAACAATTATCTAATTATGTTGGTGCAAAATCCTAATATAATGGAGTCCTGGTCCACGACTAAGGCTCCTGGGCACTACAGTAATACAATAATAATTAACAATAGTATAGATACACTGGTATAAAAAAGACTTGCACCAAGGTAAATTGTAACAATAAAATCACTTTTTACACTGGTGCAAAACATCTATAAGAGTTTTCACTGGTACACTTATGTTGGTATTGCTCTTCTGATGCAAAAAAACAACATAGACAATGCCCGAGTCTCTTCAAATGCATTTATGTTTTTTTGTTTGTTTGTTTGTTTGTTTTTTGCAACAAGAATTCTAACATCACAGGGTAAGGTTTTTTTTTTTTATTATTATTACTTCCCACACAGATTTGTGTCTTACCAAATACTGTATGTAAATATATTCCACTAGAATTATCCAGTGGTCTCTGGGGCCTGTTACCTTCAGAGGAAATTCTATGCGATTCTACTAACATACCGTATATACTCGTTCATAAGCTGAATTTTTTTAGTAAAAAAGGGAAGCACCAGAGAAGGGGGTTGCCTTATGAACTGGTATAGAGGGGGAGAGGTGGGACACTGCCCCTCCCCCCAGCAGAGGGAGCAAGGAGAGGCAGCAGAGCCCGAAGGGAAGAGGTGGGGCCAGTCTCTCTCCACTTCTGGCCACGCTGCTCTTCCTCCATGCTCTGAAGCAGCTGCAGCCGTGCCGCTCAGCCCCGCCCCCCAGAACAGGCTGTGGCCGCACCACCCAGCCCACTGGAGCACGCTGTGGCTGTGCCGCCTGGCCCAGCCCGCCAGAGCAGGCTGCGGCCGCGCTGCCCAGCCTGCCGGAGCAGCTCCAGCCAGGCCAGAGTCATCCTCCCCAGATAAGGTGGGAAGGGATGGGATGGGGAGAGTGTGGGGGTCCCAGGCTAGGGGTGGGATCATGTGGGGGTGGTCACAGCAGTTACTCCCCTCACTCCTAGCTTCTCCCCCCACAAAAATTTTCCCACCAGTTGCTGTCCTGGCCTGTCAGGGTAAGCAGATGGCGCGCTGGGACACTTCGTTTACTTAGGTTTACCTCCGTGCCTGGGGACGCTGGAGGTAAACAAACCATCTCGGCCCACCAGCAGCTTATCCTGATAGCCCGGGAGCCAAATTTGCTGACCCTTGAATTATAGGGTTGGCTTATGAACGGGTTATAAAAAATTTCCATTTTTACTTATCCATCTTGGGGGGGGGGGTCGGCTTATAAATGAACCAGCTTATGATCGAGTATATACTGTAGATCTTCATAGCTCTCTGTAGTAATTTGCCCCTAGCTTTTGCAGCTTCTGTTGGCTGTTTTTATTGTAACAACTTGAATAAGTTACTTAATTGTGCTAGATTTTTCCTAACTCTGATGTTCAGATGTCATTTCCTAGAGCAATTAGAGTGAGAGAGTATCACTGGAATGGGAAAAAGTTGTTGACGAATGCTTGAAATGCTTTTGGTGAAAATATGCATAAAGTGTCCATTTTCTATTAGATATTCAGCGTGTCTGTTAATTGAAATTATCATTACCATTGAGGGTGTGCAGTTTTCCTCATCAGTCAAATTAGGCACTCAGATTTTGTTGTTCCTTTCAGTAGAGAAACTGAAAACAGGAAATATTCTCATTGAATATTTAATATGTTTTAATTTCTGAGAACATATTTTATTTTATACTGTACACTTTTATGTATTATTCATGCTGCCCTCTGTACTTGGATAGTACTGTTTTTATCCTGTTTTTTATATTAAATGTTTGCATCACTTCATGTTGTACTATTATTCAGCATCTAAAATATTGATTATACAGATTGGAAGGAAACATTTCTTCTTTAAGCGTGTCATTTTGGATCCTGCTCTAGGTGTGCATCTGCCTCATGTGCACAAGATTTGAATCTTTTGAATAACAGTGTCAGTTGGGGCCATGCCTGTGCTGGTACGTATCCTTGTGCCCTTCCCTTCACCTGAGGTCATAAAGAGCAAAGTGCTGCAACTCTCCCTGAGTTCCCTCTTATGCTCATGGCAGCAAGATGGAACTAGCAGTGTTCGCTTGCTACCCCTTAGAATTTTTTCTCCTTTGACTTAGCTATTTAGAGCTAAATTCCTTTCCTTTACTCTCTGTTATTCTTGATTTCTTATTTTTTCCAATCAAACAGTTTAAAAAAAAAACTGACTTTTTCCTTTGGCACTCAGTGCCTTTTTCTGCACTAAATGATGGACTCAAAGCCTTCAGGCTTTAAACCATGCCCATCCTGTGGTGGTTTAATTCCTCTGACCGACAGACACAGCTGCTGGTTATTCTGCCTCGGTAAGAGCCACATCCCACATCGGTGTTCAGCATGCAGATCTTTTTCTGCCAGGACACAGAAGTCCAGGGACAGAAGTCCAGGAAAGTCCTGTCTGAACTGTTATCTTCTTGGACAGTCCATGTGGATGACTTCAGACCCCAAAGAGAGAGGACTGTGGATCCAATGGATCCAACACCTAAGTCCTCTTCTGTGGGTGCCCCTGCCAGTGGGTACTCAATCCCCATGATCAGTGTTGACAAAAGATCATTAGCGTCAGGCAGGGATTCAGCACTAGAGTCCAACCTAGCACCAGCTACCCCAGCAGAGAAGGCCAGTACTCCTCTCTAAGGCAGCCTCTTCTCTAAGGCAAGAGAGGCCCAAACATAGGGACAGACATGGCTCCTGGTCTGTGCTTGAGTCCTAAAACAAAAGGCTGGGACACCCTTCTGGTACTGTACTTCTGGTACTATCACTCATAACTGATAGGTATGCAAACTAGGGTAGCTTCCCTTGGTCTGGGGAGCCCCACAGCAGGTCTGTGCTCTGCCCCCCACTTACTCTGTGCCTCTTGGTACCACCTGCCACAGGTTACTCCATGCTCCAACAACCCTGCAGGCTCCCCGCTGGTGCTGGCTGATCCAACAGTGGAATAGATCTTTGGCTGAGTCTCTGGGTGGTGAAAGTCATAAGCACCCAGCCCACATGCTACCAAACTCAGCTCTGCCCTGAGCCAGCGTGGACTGTGTCACAGTAGGGAGCTCTGGGCTGCGGTAGGGGCACTACCTTGGGGGAGGTGTAATCCATACAGCCTGTGACTCCCCCTCTGTCCCCCAGCCTTCCTGTCTTAAGTAATAGTACCAGAATAGTGTTCCAGCTCCCCCCAAAAGTCCCAGAACGACAGTCTGGTAAAACTCAACCCTGCTTCTGGCACCAGTCCCTGTCTTCTCACAAGGAGGGGTGATGTCCTCTGTACTGAGGCATTCACAATCAGCACTGGTGCATACTTCTGACCGTTGGGCATCACCTTTTGATGACGTCTACTCCTCTTCACCTTCACTGGGGCACACTTTTTCTTCCACATCCAGCATGAAACCATCAGGAGAGGACTGGAGGCTCTTTCTTTAGAGCTCCTACATATCCTTCACAGACAGTGCAATGACCTGGTCAACCACAGGTGAACCAGTCTTACCAATACTATGTGCCATCATGGCCCTATTGGGCATCCTGGGGACATGCATTCTGGGCTGGCAGGATTTGATTTCCTCCCTACCACTCCATGAAAGAGAGAACTCAGTCTCCTACTGTATCTTTGGCTAGACCCCTGTCAGCTGACAGAGATGAGCAAATGGCTGAGGAGGAACAGGCCCCAGAACCTCAGGAGCAACATTTTTTTCCCTCCTAGGGACTGCTCATCTTCCTTGTTGGGCAAAGCCATTTCTTCAACCCCAGTACTGCTGCCTGATTTCAAGACATTTCAGGAGTGTACATAATTTCTGAGACTCTTGATATTGAGACCTCTGTCAGAGGGAAAAGTTCATTAGCTTTTTGGTATTCTGCACTCATTTGTTCCTGATAGGAAAGCCCTACCTATCAGTGATGGCATTCTAGATCCAGCTAAGACCCTTTGGCAGACACCAGCTCTCTACTGCCTATGGCCAACAGAACAGAGAAACATTACCAGGTACCCCTTAAGGGATTTGACAAGGTTTACGTGCACCCATCAATCTAGGGTTCCTTGGCTCCTATACACACCTGTCTCTGCTGTGCATAAATAATCTAAGCAGGCAAAGAGCACTCCCAAAGCTAAAGACCCCCCAAGAAACTGGAGTTATTTGGGAGAAAGGCCTGTTTCTGAGCATCACTACAGCCGTGAACCACTAATTACCAGGTTCTCCTTGCAAAACATAATTACCTCCCATGAGACAGGTGTCTCTTTTCATATACAAAAGTTGCCATAAAGGAGCTGAAATACATCATTAAGGAAGGCCAGCTAGTAGCCAAAATGTCACTACAAGCAGCCATGGACACCTTGGACACAGCAGCCAGATCCATGGCCAATGCTGTGACCATGTGCTGCTTGTAGCTTCATGGCCACAAGCTTAAGGCATCCATGAAGAGGTGCAAAACACTACTGAAGTCTTGCCCTTTGAGGGAACATAACTGTTCAGTGAATGTACCAACACCTTGAATTACCTCCAGAGATTTCAGGACTACACTATGCTCTTTGGCCATATATGCATCAGCCCTGAACTGCAAGCCTTTAAGTATCAAGGGCAGTCTAGGCAGAAGATGCCTACCTACTCCCAGAATAGATCTTCTGAATACCAACCTAGGAAGAAGCCAAATATTCCAGAAGAAACTGTTTCCTTTCTTGACCAAAGGTGTGTTCATATCTGCTTCCAGGCAGCATTTTTGACATGAGTATTGAGACCCACACTGTAATCTCCCAAGAGGTGATCCCTAATTTGAATATTGCCTTGCACCTTTCCATCAGATTTGGTCTGTTATAACAATGGACAGATGGGTGATGAAGTAGATATGCAGGGCTATGCCATCCAGTTTCACTGCTTAGCCCCTACCAACAGTCTTTCCTTGTCTTCCTTCAGGAGCCCTTCTCACAAAGCCAACTAAAAGAAGTGGCGTCTCCATTTTGACTAGGAGCCATAGAAGAGGTACCTCTGGAAGTACAGAAAAGAGGCTTCTACTTGTGATATTTCTTTGTCTCAAAGAAAAAAAAGTGTTCTTCATCCAATCCTAACCTGAGAAGACAACAAATATATATGCCATTACAGGTGCAAGATGGTAACATTTGCTTCCAATAACCTCTCCCTTCAGGCTCAAGATTAGCTTTTGACCTGCAGGACGCATACTTTCATATCCCACAGGCAGTATCTGTGATTCTGAGTTGATGAGTGCTCCAGTGCCCACCTATTCTGTTGCTCATAGCTTTTACTAGAAGAATGAAATAAACAAGAATCTGTTCAATTTCACTACAGCTATTCAGAAAGCTGTGGGCAGTACTGAAACAAACAATTATGTCCCTCTCTGTTGCTACCTGGGAAAGTTCTGAACAGTATAAAAATGGGTACTCTAATTAGTCACAGATTAGGAGCCTAGTCCGTCTTCTAGCACTTCCCCCCAACCCAAAGCAGGTAGGGAGAGGTAGATTACTTACCCCCTTGTTAATTTGCAGCAGCTGTCTAGGTATCAGAATAGTGGAGACTCCACCATTATGCATGAAGCAGCAAAGAAGTGAGCTTCCTTCCATTTGCTGGAGTTGTACAGGAATCTGCACATTTATCAAACACCTCCTGGCTTGAGGCTTATATTTTAAAGGGAACCCTAAAGCAAAGTGTAGGTATAGCACTCTGGCAGAAATCTCAACTCCTTCTTCCTAGCATTTGCAGCTATATAGTCTGGTATCTTACAAGGCCATTTCCCTGGACCTCATAATTTGGGGAAATGCTTTAACATTCATATCAGCCTCTGGACAGTAGGTCAGTAGTATACCTCTCGAGCCCTAGAGACATTTGAATCTAAAAAGTGGCATCCATTCACATAATGATGAATGTAAAGGTGTGGTACTCTATACCGGTATACAGGACTCCGAACATAACCATTTTATTGCATTCAAAACAATAATAAATTGTTACCCTTTTAATTTAAATATCCTGGCATAATTGTTCTGTTTTTTTGCTCACTATCACTAACATTAACACCCTCAGATCATGCGGGAAAGCTCTTTTCATAGTGGTAACAGTAAATGTTGTTTGTTCAGCATTATTGGATTGGGGATGTCAAACTCATTTTTCAAAAGGCTGATTTCCATTTTAATTATGGTCAGTGGCATAAATTTAGGACCCTTGGTCCTCAGCAGAACCCCTACTGATGTCACTGGGAGGTTCGCACCAAGATCAAAAGTAGGATATGGCCGGATGGATTTGATTTAAATCAAATTGATTTAAACCATGATTTAAATCACTAGTCAAGAAGACTCAATTTAATCATGGATTTCTACATAAAAGTGCATTCTTGTTGGTTGTTATAACCTTAATACATATCCTTAATACATATCACAACTCAGAGATAGATGTAGGTTTCATTTTTAGAAGGTACACACTATACATTTTTAAAGTACTTTATTTTGAAAACTTTTCAGATTAGTTTTACAGCTATATCAGAAAATGAATGATTGTTTGGTTATTTCATTTACCAAAGGTAATTGAAGCAGATATTTATGAAGTTAGTTCACCTCCCACTATCTCCAATTCAACAGGTTAATCATTAATATTTGGAGGATTTTCCTGCTATGTTGTATTAGGAGGAGAACATCACCACACAGACATTTAAATTGTTTTATTTAACTAAAACAACAATGTTATGTATTCTGGATTTTTTTCTTCAACAGCAAACATATTCATATCAGCCTCTGGACAGTAGGTCAGTAGTATACCTCTCGAGCCCTCCCCCCATTTCTTATAGCTTTTACTGCTACTTCTTGTAAGTATTCTGCTGTGTGTGCATTTCCCGATGTATCAATTGTTTCTGTAAGCAAGACATTCCCTTCTTCTGTTGTCAGCCAAGCACATACCACAGGATCATTGTGGACATTTTTCCACCCATCAAGACTCAGGTTAACAATTTTACCCTCTAGACCTTTTGCACACTGCTCAATTTCTCTTTCATACACTTTATCCAGCAATTTGCCTGTGACATCTGCTCTGTTGGATGGACTGTATCCTGGTCTTAATGACTGAACCATGTTCATGAAGTGTGGGTTCTCAATCATATGGAAAGGAAGAGTTTGTTGCATAAACAAATTGATGGGGAAAATTGCCCAATTACCTCTTTTTGTAATCTGCTGTTCTTATCACAAATTTTTCTATGGTTGTTTCTGGATGATAGAGATTTTTTCTTCTTTTTCCTACAGGTGATATACTGTTCTATATGCATCCGAAGAAGTGGGTTGTAGTCCACGAAAGCTTATGCTCTAATAAATTTGTTAGTCTCTAAGGTGTCACAAGTACTCCTGTTCTTCTTACTGTGGCTATGTGACATACATGATGTGACTGAAACACTATTATTGGCAGATAACTCTGAAACTGTAGAAAATGATGGTGATCTTAAAGGTGGATAGTCTTCAGAATCCTATATGTTGAGGATGGATTCTCCTAAACAAAATAAGTCAATGCAGTTATTTAATTATTATTACCATACTGCTCATTTAGTATCTCATACTACTCATTGCATTCACTGACACTCAGTATTACTTTAAAGGTGAAATTGTAAAAGGAAGATCTGCCTATTTCAGCTATTTATTTTTTAATCACAACTGCATCTAAAATGATAGTACCATAGAGTAACAACTATATTTTTTGCTCAAACATGAGAATTCAAGAATAGTCCAGAAGGAAGACAGACAGTCCTTAGGAAAGAAGTATGAAATAAAAAAGTTTACCAACCCGAAGATCCTGTATGTTTAGACATGTTCCTTTCGTCATCTTCAGTGCGGCTTCCTCCTGAGAAGGAACACTTCTCATGATGTTGTTTCATTTGGGCAACCAGGCCTTGCATTTCTTTGTTGCAATGTTTGCATTTTGCACGCATGCCTGTCTCACCCACAGGTAGAGGAGCTTCATTAAAATATTCCCAAACTGGTTCTCTTTTATGGCCTGCTGCCATTATAGGTTTTCCCTTCTAGTGAGAGAATGGTATGGTAGATCTCAAATCAATGACGGTGTAGCAGGGTGGTCACCCACGCCAGTTCTGGAAGGGTTAAAGCCAGCCCTGGGAGAGGGCTGAGGCTGCAAAGGAAAGCCTGGGCTGATTGGGAAAGGTAGTAACAGCTTGGGCCATACTCCAATCAGCCCCAGCTGGTCCCTATAAAAGGCTGTGAGCCAGCAGCCCAAAGACTCTCTCTCTGCTTGTAGAGGGAGAAGGGCCTGGCTGCTAGGGAGCTGAGCAGGGCTGGAGGAAGGCTAGAGGAGCTGGGGAGTTCCAGCCTGGAAAACCCCCAGGCTGCAGGCCTAGCTGACAGCCTAAGACAAAGACTGGGGTTGCAAAGGGGCAGCCCAGCAGTAGGTAGAGGCAGCAGGTCCAGACTCACCTCGCCTCAGTCGTAGGCTACTGCCAGTCACCAATTTGCCCCCATGCACTGGTGCAGACTGCAGTGTAAGCCACTCATCATAGGCAAGGTTGGGTCTGGACCTGCAGCCTCTGCCTACCCATGGGCTGCCCCCTGCAACCCCAGTACCCAGTTGGCCTTCTACTAGGCTGCAGCCTGGGGGGGTTCCAGGCCAGAGCTCCCAAGCTCCTCTTGCCTTCCCCCAGCCCTACTCCACTTTAGGTACGCTCCCTAGCAGCCAGACCCTTCTCCCTCTAGAGGGAGAGTGTCTCTGCTCCTAGTCCACTGCCCTCTCATAAGGGCTAGCTGGGCCCTGATTGGGGCGTGGCCACAGCTGAGGCTGCTTCCCCAGTCAGCCTGGGGCTACCTGTCTGCAGCCTCAGCCCTCTCCCAGGGCTGGTTTTAACCCTTCCAGGGTCAGAGCTGGTGACCACCCCACTACAGAAGGCTACACTCAGAAAGACCTCAAGACTTCTGGAATATGCTGCTCAAACAGTTTCACTTTTGTTTCTACTGCCTGTCCTTCCCATCTCACATTTATCTCCAGACTTCTTCTCCTTGTCCAGATTTATTCCACCCCAACAATCTTCTATTCATTGAACTTTTTGAAACTTTGCACTTTAGAGAGAGGTAAGGGATGGACTCTGTGTACACAAATTTACAGAGGGACAATAGGGTTGAGGTCTGTTATTTTTCACCTCTATATATTTATGTATTTAAAAACATTTTTGCTGTTAACAAGCATGTTATCTCTGGAGACACAAATCCACAGTTTGAGAACTTCAAAACTAAGCATCTCTGATGGTATCTTCTAGACTGAGCACTGAGTCCCATTGGGTAGGTAGAAAGATTAACCTAAATAATCTATACAGAAGCCCCTGGAACCCCATAAGGATTGGGTCCCTAATCCATGAACTATTGGAACTCATTTACAAAACTTTTCTTAAAAGTTACATGAATATATTGTTCCATACTATAGATTTAGAATTAGAATTTATAATTTGTATTCCATGATGAGATATCTTTGAGTTATAATGTATCTTAATTAAAACTATCTTTCAGATTTTTTTGATTTTTTTTAAATTATTTATTTTTATCCACCCTGGGATATGGCCTGTAAGTAATAACTAAACTTTTAGTTGTCATCAATATTACTACTATTTAAGTTGCATTCTGTATCACTCAGTGGGACAATAGTCTCACCTTTAGCACTACTGCTATTTCTGGCCTATGTTTCTCTTCCATCTCCATCCTCTTCTCTGTTTCTCTCCTCTCTTCATCTGCATTTCCTCCCGTGCACCAAGTCCTAGTTCCCATCCCCTCTTGTGGTTTTCACTCTCACCACTTCATATTATAGAATGATCAATTGTGAAATAGTTAATGAAGGCATAAAATCTCATAGTTAAGATTTAAAATTAACACTTCAGTGTCATTAACAGGGGTTGGGGTCATTCACACCACTCATTGCCTTTGTGTTAGGCTATCTGTTGTCTCAGAAAGACCACTCTGAATCAGTTACAATCAGTTCTCCTTTGGATGACTGACATTAAGTACTCCTGAGGGAATTCTGTGCCAAAAAAATAAATATTCTGCAAACAATATATTAAAATTCAGTAAATTTTAATTATCCATAAATGTGGAGGTTCCAACATGGCAGTGGGAAACACAGGCCCCTAGCTCTATGGAAGTGGGAGATTACCCTGCAGCTCTCCCCGGACACAGAGTCAGTGATGAAGCTGCACCCAACCCTGACACAGCGCAAGGGCTGGGCCTGCCGCAGAAACACCCCGGGGCCTTGCCCCTCTGCACCAGGCCTGAGCAGGCAGGCTCAGCCCAGCAGGATGCAAGTGTGGAGGGGCTTGGTGTGGGATGAGAGGGTTCGGGGTGGGGCAATCTGGGTGTGGGTGGCTCAGTGGGGGACCAGATGTGTGTGTGTGGGGAGATCTGGATGCACAGGGGCTCATTGGGGGCATAGGCGCCAACTCCGTGAGTGCTCCTGTGTAGCCCCCCATCAGCTCCCACCCGCCCCCACAGGACCTCCCACCTCGCTGATCAGCACCTCCTCCTTCCTCCCTGTGCCTGTCAGCTGTTTCATGGTGTGCAGGAGGCTCTGGGAAGGAGGAGCGAGGGCAGGGTGCGCTCAGGGGAGGCGGAGAAGAGGCAGGGCATGGGTGGCACCTTGGGGGGAAGGGGTGGAGTGGGGGCAGGGCCTGGGGCAGAGCCAGGGGTTGAACACTCCCTGGCACATTGGAAAGTTGGTGCCTGTGGTTTGGGGGGTTCCAGGTGTTGGGGCAATGGGACTTTGCAGGGGGGGAGGGTCCCAGTGAAGGTGGTTGGGGCTCACCGGGGGCAGTCTGAGTGTGGGGGGATGGGGCTTAGCGGAGTGGTCCGGGTGCTGAAGGAGTGGGGCTTGGTGGGGTGGGGGCCAGGTGAAGCTGGTTGGGGTTCAGTGGGGTGGGGGTATGGTTGCAGGGGGCTTATAGGGATGGTCCAGGTGTGGGGTGGTTGGGGCTTGTCAGGGTAGGGGTCTGAGGGTGGGGGGCTCAGTGGGGGCTGGTCTGGGTGCAGGGGAGGGGTCTGGATGGGGGGGGTTAGCAGGGGGGTCTGGGTGCTGGGGGATGCTGGATGTAGGGGGTGAGGCAGCAGGGTTGGGGGTGCAGATGCAGGGGGCTTTGGAGGGGGTTCTGAATGCGGGGAGAGTGAGGCTCAGTGGGGGGTTGAGATTCACAGGGGTTGGGCGGACAAAGGTATTAGGATGCGGGGAGCGGGGGTGTTGCGGAGTTTCCTGCAGCTGGGAAGGTTTTTGGGGATGGGTCTGCCAAGCCCCAGCCTCACCTTGCTGGGGAAGAGGGAGTCCCATTCTTCACTGCCCAGCTGGGCCTAGCAGCTGGGCCTGGCACAGAGTAGGAGCCACCGGGAGGGATGTCCCTGGCTCCGCAATGATTTACCTCTCCACTGGCTGCTCCGGGTGTTCAAAACAAGGTGCCCGCTTTGCTGGAGAGGGATGCATGACCGCTCTTGCTTCCCTTTGCGTCTTCATCAGAAAGTCATTTTTGTGCAAAGAAGCAAAGAAATCTGTGGGGGACATGAATTCTGCATGCACATAGTGGCACAGAATTCCCCCAGGAGTAATTAAGGCTTCAAACTTTTTTTTTTTTTAAATGAAAGCTCATGCTTGACCTACACTTAAAATTTAGGTCAACACAGCTACATCACTCAGGGATGTGAAAACTCCACCACCCTGACTAACATAACTATGCTGATCTATGTTTCTGTTCTTGTTACTATTGCTTGGGGAGGTGGTGTTCCTACAGCAATGGAAAATCCCCTTTCAGTAGTGTAGGCTGTGTCTATTTTACGGGGTTATGCTAGCATACTACAGCACTGCAGCTATGCCAATATAGTTCCTGTAGAGTAGACATACACTTAGGGCTTGTCTTCACTACTGGGATAAGTCGATGTAAGTTACGCTACTTAAGTTACATAGCTTAGGTCGACTTACCCTGGTGTCTTCCCTGTGCTGCATTGACGGGAGATACTCTCAGGTTGACTTACCTTACTCTTCTCGGGGAGCTGGACTACTGGAGTTGATTGGAGAGCACTCTGCCATCGATTTAGCGGGTCTTCACTAGACCTGCTAAATCGACACCCGCTAAATCGATTGCAGCAGCCTTGATCTCCCCAGTAGTGAAGACAAACCCTTAAGCCAGTGGTTCTCAACCTATTTACCATTGTGGGCTGCATATGTGACCCACAATGCGTTATGTGGGCCGCATCCAATACTACCTCTATGGCCCTGAGGATGTCACATGGGCCGCAGCACAAGTGGCCTGCGGGCTGCAGGTTGAGAACCAGTGCCTTAGGCCCTGTCTACAGTAGAGAGCTTACACCTGTATTGCTGTAAGATCTCCCATGTAGCCGCTCTATACTGACAGGAGAGAGCTCTCCCATTGACATAATTAAACCGCCCCCAACAAGAGTGTCTCCAGCCAACATAGTGCTTTCCACACTGGCACTTCTGTCCGTGTAACTTATGTCATTCAGCGTGTTTTTTTCACACCCCAAGCAACATAAGTTATACAGACAGAAGTGCTAGTGTAGGCATAGCCTATGAGTCGTCAGAATTTGAATGGGCTACATAAATACATAAAGTGGGCTAGATCTTGCCTGTGGGCTAGGTGTTTGACATCTGATTACTAAAGTATATATTACAAATAAGTGTTCCTGTGCTCGGGGGGCGGGGGGGGGGGAAGTTTAGCTGACTGGAAGTAAACTAAAACTGACTAGAACTGAACTAAAGGTTTCCCATTTTACTGATGTAGTACACTTAAATATCTTATTATGGCTCAGTTTTGCAGAAATAAAATTAGAAGAGGAGTTTCTGAAGGGGAGAGAGGAATAATTTGTTTGCCTGTGAAAGGCTGCTAAAATTGAAGATTGCATCAATAATGGAAGTCAGTGGGCCAGAGAGCAAAAATGATTCTACAGTCCAGTGGTTAAAGCATCTGTTTGGGAGGAGGGAGACCTAGGAGCCAATTCCTCTGCTCCAATAACTTTCATTTTCTAGTATCAGAGGGGTAGCCGTGTTAGTCTGGATCTGTAAAAAGCGACAAAGAGTCCTGTGGCACCTTATAGAATAACAGACGTATTGGAGCATAAGCTTTCGTGGGTGATTACCCACTTCGTCAGATGCACGATGCGTCTGACAAAGTGGGTATTCACCCATGAAAGCTTATGCTCCAATACGTCTTTTAGTCTATAAGGTGCCACAGGACTCTTTGTTGCTTATTCTTACATGAAAGGCCTTAGGTGCCTAAGCCATCTGGCTCCCTTTGTGGATCACTGAGCAGCAATATACACCTACCTCTGAGAGGGGACGCTGGTTAGAAACCCCCCTCTGCATCCCTCTTTGGCTTGCTTAAGTGACTTCCCACCTAAAGGATCACATCCCTTGATGGATAGGGCCTTAGTCCCTGCTGCTGCTGTTCAGGATATACTCTCCTGCATAACTGCGGTGTTTTCAGGTCTGTGGGGCTATTGCTACGGTTGCTCTCTCAGGTTTTTCGGGTGGGAGGGATAGGAGGTGTTGCTATCACCCTCTTGGCTCTATGGGGATGGAATGTGTATGAGGGTGCTCCTGAGGTGGTTGGGGAAAGCGCTGAGTGACCGTCCGTCACTCTCTGGAGGAGAGGGGGTGCTGCCCTCGCCGGCCGCTGAGTGTGTGGCATGAGTTAGGTCATGCCCCTGCTGCTGGACATTGCGCTGAGGTGGATCCATTAACGCTGTCTGATAGATCATGGGGTTTAAATCGATTTTTATTGACCCCCTCACGCTGAGTGTGTGTGACGCACCTTGAGCTTGAGGCAAGCGGCTGCGGTGGCTGCTGCCGCCGGCGGAGGCAGAAGGGCTGAGCCGGCCGGGTGGACGGGCGGTGGCGCGGCGGGCGCTAAGACCCGGGGGGACGCGTCGCTCTTAGGACCAGCCTGCAAATTCGGCGTGAGTGACTCAGTTCGCTCAGCGCACGCACGGCAGGCGGCGGTGGCCGGGGCTAGGAGCAGGTCAGTGCCGCTCGCCTTGGCCTGTTGCAGCTCTATTGGGGGGAGGTCGCGGCGCGCGCGGGTCCGCCGCTCGGTACGTACGTGCGCGCGTGCTGGGGCGAGAGCGGGCCGCGCTCCGGGCGCAGCCTCCCCTGCGCTCAGGCCTGCAGCGCTAGTAACCGCGGCCGCCTGTTGTCTGTGTTTTGCAGCGACCCAAGATGGAGTATGAGTGGAAACCCGACGAGCAGGGGCTCCAGCAGATCCTGCAGCTGCTCAAGGAGTCGCAGTCCCCGGACACTACCACGCAGAGAGCTGTGCAACAAGTATCCTTGGCCGGGGCCTACCGCGGAGCTGGGGCCGGAGTCGCTGCGTGCCGCGCGGAGGCCGAGCCAGTCGCGCAGTTGAGCGCTGGTTGCTGTTTCCACGGGTTCCGGCTCCGCTTCTTCCTCCGTCTCGAGGGGGAAGGACGGACAGGGGCTTCCCGGGTTGGGAAGCCGGGCGGTGGGTGTGAGGGGCGAGGCGAAGCTCCCGGGGAAGGGGAGAGGGGGCGGTGGCTTCTCCGGGTTTCAGGCCCCGCTCGGTGGGAGGGAGCCCCTACAGCGCTGCGAGCGGCGCTGGAAAGACCAGCGAGCCGGGGGCGCTGTTGGCTTCACCCCCGCCCAGGCACTGAGGTGGGCGGCCGTGGCGCGGGGTTTGAACCGCCGAGGGAACCTGTGGGCGGTAATGTTACCCGCCTCCCCCTTCTGGCCCCCGGCCCGAGCACCTGTTGCAACCCGGGAGCTAAGTGGAGCTTTTCTTTTTAAAGCCTTGGCCGGGCCATGCCGCTCTGGTGTCCGCCACTTTCCCGGGTTACCCCACGCTGGGCCTCTGCCAGCCCCCAGTTGCAGCAGCTCTGGGCTTGCCTTCCCTTCCCGGAGTGCTCCCCGCGCCCTACGGCCGTGCACTGGCCTCTTTCCATAGAGGGCTTGGGTGGATCCCGCCAACAGGGTTGGGGGCAGACTGGACACAGGATTTCTAGTTGAGCAATGCTGCTCCTCCCCCAGCCCTGCCTTGTGGGGCTAAGCTCTGTGATGTCTCTAGTCCGCTCTTTTCTCGGGAGTCAGCCGTGGGAGGAGGCTCGGGCCGCTCATTTAGCAGGGCATGTGGTACTAGCATCTCTGTCAGAGTGCCCCTATCTTTTGTGTATGCGTGGTGGATATGGGGGGAGAGGGGCCCTGTTACATGTCCTAGTGCTTTTATAGAGAATGGAACAAGCATAATCTGGTTGTGATAGTAGCTGATCTTTCTATTGGCCTCTTCAATCTATAGATGAAAGTTCAGGTTTTCCACACTGTGAAAACAGTACTGCTTGCAAGGAAGACTTTTGAAAGAGTGAATTGTTATATGATAAACCACAGAAGGTCACCTGCCAAAAGAAAATGGATTTTTGTTTGTTTCTTGGATTCCTAAAAAAAAAAAAAAAAGCACTTTTAGCCTTGCTTCTATTTTTATATTAGCAATTTTGATTTTGTGCACTCTGAAAGTCTCCAATGACTGTAGAGGTGGAGTGATTAGTCAGACCAGCTAAACCTTTGGCAGAAAAATGTTTGTTAAAGATTCATCATCCCCTTCTCCTTTCATGAAGATATAAATACTAAAACATCTAAGAAGTCCTTCAGAAAAAAACAGGTAGACATATGTGATATTCTTGATACTTTCAAGGTATCAGATTTAACTGTCACTCTCTGCACTCCCCACCTCCAAAAAACTGGTTACTTTAAGGCTTTTTGGTCAAATTAAGAATACTTCTAATTTTATTTATAAGTTAAATGTAGTTTATTTCAGGTTCTGTCTCCCTTTGTGAACTCATGTGATTTTTATAAATAAGGCTAAGATTTTTGTCATGGATATTTTTAGTAAACGTCACGGACAGGTCACGGGCTTCCGTGAATTTTTCTTTATTGCCCGTGACCTGTTGGTAACGTTTACTAAAAATATCCGTGACAAAATGAGGAGCTTGTCTGCAGGGTCCCCACACTGCTCGCAGCTGTGGGGGCGCACTCTGAGTTCCAGGGTCCCCGCAGCGGCTGGGAGCTCTGGGGTCCCTCCACCTCTGGCTGCCGTGGGCGGCAAGGGAACTGACTTCCACGACATCCATGAAAAAATTGTAGCCTTATTTATAATTTCATTTTTCCATTTTAAGATGTTTCATTTCTCCCCTTTTGCTGTGTGAAAGACCTATACACAAATGGGAAACTCTGCATTTGACAGTACTGAGTATAAAGTAAACCCCAAATTTAAAATAGAGAATTTTTAATCTTTAAGTTACTGTAATCATGTTGGTTGTAACAGTAGATTTAAATTGTGGTTTTTAAGTTGTCTCCTTGATTAAACAAGGTATTCTTAGATTATTAAAGGGATACTATCTTGTTCTACTTGTCTCCATTTCTAAATTAGAAACTTTTTTTTATTACTAAATTAGTTTAAAAACAAACAAACAAACCTCTCCCCAAATAAGTCTGATAGCATATTTCTATAAACTTAAATTTCTGTTGCAATGTTCTTAAACAGTTGTGTTGGTGAGTGGCATCCTGAAAAATGAAATGATTAGAAGCTGACTAAACAAAAGTGAAATTATCTTATGTAATTTCATCAAGGTGAGAAATGCTAAGCAAATAGCATAAATAGTGATAAGTAAATTGTAATTTTAACTACCAAAGATATTAATGCAGTCTTAAGATAACTTGACTGCATCCCATGTTTTTAACTTTTTGTCATTCTAGATGTTTGATGAAGCATGTAATCAAAGGGAACTTTCCTTTCCCTCCCTATTGGGAGCATTCAGCATATGAAAGATATCTAATGTATAACTTATTTTAATTTTTTTTCCATTTAGATTTCATTTCTCTTCCATTCAGTTTGCTTAAAATGGCATTAGTAGCCATTTGCTGTGCTGTGACACTCCAGCATATGCCATACCTTAAAGATGTACTCTACTGGTGTTGACCCTAGTAAGTGGTGGATTTTTACTGTTTTTATTATATGATGCAGTTTTGAAAAACCTCTTTTAATATAACTTGCAGAACAGTGCTATATAATAAAAATGCCACTTGATACATTTATGGGCCGGCTTCAGCAAGTCGCTGAGATGGCTGTCCTATCACAGCATGGTGCTTAATAATGTGTCCCAGTGGGGCATGAGCCAGCTGCTACAAACTTAAGGCACTTTAAATTGATTTTTGTTTTCTTATTAATATGGGCTGATTGCCCTTGTTGCTCTTGTGTTGGGCATTCAGACACACGTAACTAAATTAAAAACACAGGTCATGTTAAATGTTAAAATGCCTTTTAAAATATGAAGTTGTAGGCTTTAAAGGCTTATTTGTTGCAGGGTCATATTATATACCCCTGCAGTAAAACAAAGGAGTGGGAGGACCCAAGAATCTGACAGTGTTGCCAACTTAGCTACTTTGTCACTAGATTTAGTGACATTTTGGTTTCCCTGGTGAGAAAATAAGTGTCAGTGACTAGTGACAAATTTAACGACTTTCACTGCCAATTTCAGTGACATTCAGAGGAAGAAGTCACCAATATGTATAGTCATAAAACATTCCCAAGCAGTTCAATAGTGTGAATAAAATCCATTCCGTGTTTCGCTTACTACATTCTGTTGCACACCAAGTCAATGTCATTATGTCTCAATTGAACATGTCCTTGGAAGGAATCACATTCCAGGGCTTCTTGGGCTGAGATCACTATAATCCGCAGGCGAGGCAAATAAATTTGTGGGGGTTAATTAAACACTTTGCTAAAGCCAGGTGTACTTTGGCGAGAGCAGCACATTAGCCAGGGCTTGTTTTTACCCAAATGTGTTATTTCTTGCTGCTCTGTAGTAGTTAGTACACCCTGTGATACAGGGAAAGATGGCTAATGAAGTGGGCTGGGCAGGGGAGTCAGATTAGCCCACGAGAAGAGTTGCACAGATGGAAGATGGGATGGTATGAGACCGCACCGTGTGTCCCAGTGGGGCAGGGGAGTGGTCACCGTTCCTCCAGGGATGAAGCCCTTACTACAGGATCAAAGGTGGCGCTAGCTTGATTTTGCTTCCCCTTTACACCTTCCCCTGGTTTGGCCTGGGATTAGCTGTCCAGCTGTTTTTGAGAAATGAAACTCTGGAAGTGGGGGGAAGGGACCTGACTAACTGACTTTATTTATTTATTTATTTATTTTTAGATTAAATCTACTTTCTTGGCTCCCTGCAGCGCTAAGTTCAGGTGAATGCCCTCTTACCCCTGGCTCTGGGCATTCCCTTTCACTAACCTGTTGGCTCAAATCCAGGCTGGCAAGAAAGGGAGGCTCAGCTGAAATTAACCAATCCCAGCCAGCCTGGCTGCCCTGTACAGAGCGCCCTTCCCAATGAGCAGAGGGCTGCAGTTTCCTTCCTAATGAGCAGCGGTTGCTCTCCTGATGATGACAGTGTACTGGTGTAGTTGCTTTTGGTGTGCAACAGAATGTAGTAAGAGAGCGTGGAATGGATTTTATTAACACGATTGAGCTGCTTGTGAATGATTTTGTGATTATATTCGCCTGTGTGTGTGTGTGTGTGTGTATATGTATATAAAATTATCTGGAAATTTTATTCAGTGACATTTTTGTCTTTTTGAGTGCTTAAACAGCTACATCTAGCGATTTAGCAGGAAGTCACCAGACAAACCCTGAAATGTGAAGTTGGCAACAGTCTCAAAGAGTGAATGAGGAAGAAGCTGTTAGAGCTGGAAAATCCTGTGGATCCTAGGCCAGTAGCTTCACTGTTGTTGTGGGGTTTCCACCTAAAACATCTCTTTTGGTTCTCCTTCCTGCTGTGCTTGCACTATATTTTTCCTTTTTTGGGGGGGGAGGGAGAGAACGGGACAATGCAGAGGTAATAGCAAGGTTTGACTCCAGTTGATTTTTGTGGTGGTTATTTCTGTAGGTTTAAAAGTGGAATATCTCAAAATGGCTGCATCCCAACATACATCTTAGTCTATGCTTACACTGCGTTGTAAGGTGCGCTGTGTAGCTGTTCTTTATCGCCGAGAGAGAGCTTGCCTGGTGACAAAACCACCTCCAAGGAGGAACGGTAGCTTTGTGGCTGGCAGCACAGCTCCTGTCAACAAAGTGCTGTCCACATTGGGGCTTTTCATTGTTAAAACTTGTTGTTCGGGGAGGGGGGTGTTTTTTCACACCCATGAGCGACAAAAGTTTTAACAATGAAAGTGCCAGTGTAGACAGCCTAAGTCATGCTAGTCTTGACTACAATTATTTGGCTCTTGGAGAGGGTTCACCGTCTCCCACAGATGTGTAGCACATGCCATATTGATTCTGTTATTCCAACCCTGTTTTTCCACACAAGAGGCTTTTCCACCATAGTTCATACTAGACTTCACAGCAAAGGAGAGATATGGGCATTGGTAGCGCAATCTGTAAAGCTTTTATTTTTGAATGGAGTCATTACGTGATAGCTCTAATTTGTATTTATAGATATTTTTGGTCATTTCTTATTTGAAACTCTGTCATATTCAGAAACTGAATAACTAATGTCAGGTAACAGTTGCCTGTTAAGCAAATAATCTTGATCATTTAGAAATTTTCTTGTGTAATTGGTTTTCTAATATATAATTTAAATATAGGAGTTAACAGCATGATAATGTTGCACACTTGCAGCTTCAGATATTTGAGTACTATTGGTGAGTTAACCAGGGTGTGGAAATAAAAGGATTTAGCAACATGCCAAATCACTGTTGCTAGGCAAGCAGCAGTGAAATACTTGCAAATTTTGAATAACTGGAAATGACAAATCATAGAAAACCTGTAGGCCTGTTGCGGTACATTAGAATGACTCATTAATGAACACCGTAATACTGTTTATAGTTCCTCCATGGCATTTTTGGTAATGTGCGTGTCTGCACTAAAAAATTAAAAATTATGCGCACAATATTTTAAAATTCTGCATATTTTTTGTCAAAATTATACAATATAATCACACCATTTTCAATTATTTGCTAACAAGTGTTTTGAAATAAATTACCAAAATAATTGAAAATGGTGTGATTATTCTTGTTTCTGTGTTATTTTGACAAATAACATTTTAAAATTCTGCATATTTTATTTGTCAAAATAACAAATTTTAAAATTTGTTTAAAAAAACAAATTAGTTTTTTTGGCAAAGAATTCTCTCAAGAGTAACAGTGTTCCGTGTGGCACAAGCTGGGTGCGGGAAGCTCAGTGTGGGAGAATCTGGATGCACAGGGACTAGGTTCAGGGGGAATGGGACTCTGCACGGGAGTCCAGGTGAAGGTGGTTAGGGCTCAGTGTGGGGGCTGGGGGATGGGACTTAGTGGGGTGGAGGGATCAGGGTGCAGCTGGTTGGGGCTCAATAGGGTGGGGGTCCAGGTGTGGGGGGCTTCTGATGCAGGGGAGAGTTCAGGGGGCTCTGTGGGGGGGGTGCTGTATGCAGGGGGCTCCTGATGTGGAGGGGTTCCCAGATGTGTGGCTGAGGAGAGGGGTCACTGTACAGGGAGCTGCTTCCCCTGTCCACATAACCCCCCCCACCCCCAGCTGAGCCTCACCCCCCCTGGCCCCCTCCTGCCAAGTCTGCCCCTCCCCCCTCCCCCACAGCCACGGGAAGTTTCTGGGTGTTGATCTGATCCAGCCCTGGCTGCTCTGTGCAAGGGGGAACTCCATCTTTGTCCTCCTTCCACCCCTGTCCCCCCAGCTGGGACTAAGGTCCTTGGGTGCTGGCAAGGCGTGCCCAGACCTCCTGCCCCCAAGTGATTTATTTCTCCCCTGGCTGCCCAAACACCTGAGTTGCTGCTGCCAGGAGGGGTGAGTGAGCACTGGTGCAGCTTCTCTTTGCTTCCCCACAGAAACCATTTTCTGCAAGGAAGTGAAGGGAATCTGCGGGGAGAGGGGGTATTTTTCTGCATCGCAGTGGTGCAGATTTTCCCCAGGAGTTTTATATTTTTTTATATCTATATATGTGATGGTAATACCATATAAGATGGTAAATATTTAATACAAGATAATCCTTACCCTGTGTGTGTATGTATATATATGTGTGTGTGTGTGTGTGTGTATTCTAGGAAATGGGCATGTATATGTAAGGATTATCTTGTATTAAATATTTACCATCTTAAGTAACCTCCCCCTCCCCCCCCCAAATTATGCTACAATGTATCAGCCATTCATGCTTAAAAAAAATTCTCAACTTAGTGCTCAATTAAGCTGCAGTTTGGCAAGCTGCTTAAGCATGTGCCTAGTATTAAGCAAGAGAGTAGTCTTGTTGAAGTCTTAAAGATCATACTTTTATGCTTCAGAGACCATACTAAGTCAGTTTTAGTGGTGAAATGCAATATTATTTTTCAGTAAAAATGAAAAATGTTACACATGCTTTAATGTCTTGCTGAATGGCGGTACAATGGCTTGCTTAAAGTTGACGCTGTTCAAACTTTAAATCATTACCAGTCTAGGTCTCCTCAGCCAGCTCTTTTAAAACTCTTGGATGCAAGTTATGTGGGCCAACTGACTTAAAAATGTCTAACTTTAATAGTTGCTGTTTAACATCCTCCTGAGATATTAGTGGAATGGAAAGAGTCTCATGTGCGAGAGCATCACTTGTGTTTTAAGGTTTGTCACTGTGGAAGTAGAGTGCTATTTGGAAGTAACAGCAATTACACGTCTAAGTAATCAATGTCAACTTTAGTGTAATCTTTGAAACATAAACATTTTCCTTAACAACCTTACTTTTTTAGAAACTGGAACAACTGAATCAGTATCCAGATTTTAACAACTACCTGATATTTGTTCTTACGAAATTGAAGTCTGAAGGTAAGCTGCTGGGTTTTTGCTGTCTTATTCTAGGCATTGTCTAATGACTTTAATTCATTTGTCTAGATTTTTTAGAAATGGAGGATAGATTTAGATCCTGATCCTGCCACCAGCTCCACAGGCTGACCTGTACACTTGTGTGGAGCTTTACTGACTATTAGGGAGCCTGTCTGCCTATTGCCAGTTGTAGGATCAAGACTTTAGACCAGACTGCGTTCTAGCTTTCCTTTTTTTTGCTCCTGGATGTTAGCATCAGTGCTTCGTCAGAGTAAAATTAGATCGTGTAGTAACCTTCCTTGTTGGAAGGCGGATGTTCAGAGGTCACAAATCAAATGAATTTCTAACCGGATTAGACCAAGTAGTTTGTGCATGCTATTAAAACCATTACACAATTTGGCATATTTAGTAGTTTCTGATTGAGAGAGTTTGCAGTGTTAGAAAAGTAGTGTCAAAGGTTTCTCTGAAGACCCCAGTTTGCTTGGCAGTGCTGTTATCAAGAGGACTGTCTAAATGGATGTCTGACTGCATTTTATACTGCTATGTCTTCTGTCTTAAAAATGAGACTGAGGCTAGGCTGCCACACTGTCTGCCTTGGGAATGTTTCTCAGACACCCATGAAGCAGCTACATACTTACAAATGTTACTGCTTGGATTCAGTGTTTAAGAGTGTCTCTGTTCATACTGTGAGTGGTAGCACTTGTTTCCAAGGTAGGGGAGGCCAGACTCTTCTATGCTTATAAGAAGTTTTGTTTTATTTCAGGATATCCTTATTTTTAGCCAACTTCTTATGTGAAGGCTTTTTTCCACTAGTCTATTTTGCAGATCTGTAGTTCTCCTAATAATTCAGAGTGCATTTTTCCCCACCCTGAACCTCTTGGGGTTGTGACTTTATCTTCTTAAGGTACTTTAATACTTGTTTCTATTTCTTTGGTATGTGGTGGTGGTTTTTTAATTCATCATCATCATTTGATAAATTGGCCTATTTCCTGATATGCTTGCTTCCTGGGCAACTGAAGGAACAGACTGTTTTGGGGGGCAGTGTTTACACCCTGACAGGATGAGGTGTGACAGCCAATAGGGATCTGACTCATGCTCTACCCCATTAATGCTGCAATATTGGCGACTCTAAATATTTAAAAAAACAGGATTTTAGCTTAAAAATCATGACCCTATACTGAAAAACAATAACTGTTGGGTTCTTTTTAATGTTTCCTGGTTTCATAGCTATTTAGGATTTTCTCCACTCCCATGAGGCTAGACACTTACATACTTTATAATTTTCAAAAGAGTATTTTGAATTGGGAATTGGAGATTTAGTAAAAACAGCCAACATCACAAGGCATGTGATGGAACTGATTAGTTGGCAAAACTGCTGTTCTGAAGTGTCAAAAATCTTTAAAAGCTGAAGAGTACTGCTAGTCTTGCACTAAAGAGGTAAAACAGAGGAATGAGAATCCTGTTGCAATAACACTGTTGGAAGCAAAAGCACAGATAAGTGAATATTATTTGACATTTCTCTGTGGGGGCTGATGATCTAGTATATGTTTATGCAGTGCTAGCAGAATTGTAAGACCATATGTGTTTCTTTGCTTTCTTGGGGGGGGGACGGGACCTCCCCCTCTTTTGTTAGTGCTCTCTTTTAAGTGGCCTCATAAAGGGTAGCACTTCTGGCTTAAAGTGCTGTGTGAATGGAAAATATTTCAAACAAGTTCAGTGTACACAGTCCATGGCATTCCATGTTAATTTATCTGACATTACCCTGATCAACAGTAGATTCATGTAAAGGTGAAAACAGATTTGTCCCAACTGCCTAAATATAGGAACATAACTTCAGTAAGAACCTAAAACAATGCTGGTAGGGTTGATGCTGGAATGTTGATTCTGTCTGCTAATGAGTAGCAATAATTACAGTTTCAAAATACCATAAACAGAATTCTTAGCTATGCAGCACATGGATGGCTGTACAGCTTCTGATCCATAACTATGTATTTATTGCTCAATTATGCAGGTCCCTGTGCTCTTCCTAATAATGGCCTTTGGACAATCAGAATGTTGAGATTTGCATGTCCATACAACTGGTTCTTTAACCATGAAGTTCTTATGCAAATCCCTATGGCTTGATTGCCTCCTATTTTCAACTTATCTGTCATGCACCTATAAACATAATGTTCAACTTTTGACAGCCTTCCCACCTAATTCTAGATATTAAATATTTCTCAGTTAACATAGGAATTCAGCCCCTATAATCCTGATCCTACAGGTCCGGTCTATGCTGGAGCACAATACCGTATAACTTTCAATACTGTATAACTTTCGATACTTCCTGTTGACTCCTTACCATATCCTAGACTAATAAACCTTCTAGCCCAGGATATTATTGTGGCGGAGTTAACTGGAATCATCCAAAAGTTATTTTTAAAAATAACGAATTACATTTGTTTTTAAAAAGGGAGAGAGGGGATTGGAGAGGAAAAACAGGGATTTCAATGGGAGCTGCTTAGATAATCTTTGGAAACAAAGCATCTTTGTTTCAGATCTGTGTGTTTTAAAACAAACAGGGTTTTATGACTAAATTTATTTGAGTTTTAATGATTCTTGATAGGCTAAGTATGATTTAATAATTTGGGGTCTCTATTTCAGTTACCTTTTATGAATCATTAGTAATCAACCTCTTGTCTATATACCATTGGTACTTAGTAACTTTTCTTTTTAAATGCCCTATCTGACATGAATGAATTACTGTAATGCAAATAGACTGACATATAATTGAGCGAGCAAAGCAGAGCCCTGCACTCGAGAAAATTTGCCTGTTTGTCAAGCAATAACTTTTCAAAAGAGCATCTGATCAATTGTGGGGAATGTTCCAGATGTTAATGGGCAGAAGCCTATTGATTTTGGTGAAAAATCAAAAAACTGGAAAACCTGATTTTCTCTAAAATCAGATCCATCAAGTGCCCAATTGGTGCTCCCTCAGGAAGCTCTCTGGTGCTTCCTGCTGCTACCTGTAAATGGCTAGCTGTAATGCATGTAGTTTCGCACTTAGTTGTTTATATAGGCTGAGCTGTACACCCAGGTGTACTCGTGGGTGGGGGTGGTTTCCAGCTGCCCAAGATGGGCCTGCATTTGCGCATAAATAGTTGTCCAACACACCGAGGCTGGCCTACATTAGCAATGATGTGCACGACCCTAGTTTGACTCTTATTTTATCTGGAAATAAACATAGAATCATAGAACTGGAAGGGACCATGAGAGGACCTCTAGTCCAGTCCCCTGCACTCATGGCAGGACTAATTATTATCTAGACCATTCTAGATGTCTAGAATATGTGGCATCCCCTTAATTTATTCCATGGTGGATGCTAGATGCGAACACCCTTTTGACTCTTCTAAATTTGTACTCCATGTGTTTTCGTTCTTGTATTTTGTTTCACCTTGCGCATGCCTCAGCATGTTTTGTAGTTAGTATTGTTGGGAGTATCATAGAATCATAGAATATCAGGGTTGGAAGAGACATCAAGAGGTCATCTAGTCCAACCCCCTGCTCAAAGCAGGACCAATTCCCAACTAAATCATCCCAGCCGGGGCCTTGTCAAGCCGGGCCTTAAAAACCTCCAAGGAAGGAGACTCCACCACCTCCCTAGGTAACGCATTCCAGTGCTTCACCACCCTCCTAGTGAAATAGTGTTTCCTAATATCCAACCTGGACCTCCCCCACTGCAACTTGAGACCATTGCTCCTTGTTCTGTCATCTGCCACCACTGAGAACAGCCGAGCTCCATCCTCTTTTGAACCCCCCTTCAGGTAGTTGAAGGTTGCTATATAGGTATAGGTATATGAAGGTATAGAATTACCTTTATTTTTTTTTCCTTCTCCACTTTTCTGGGGAGCTTATTTGGCTTGGCTGGGCATGCCTTGTTCCCAGATTTTTAAACACTGTCAAGAGGCTATCCCAACCAGCAATGTCCACTCTCTGTATCTGTTACATTTTTGGGAGATATGGGACTCTCCCAAGTAACTTTTGCCTGGCTCTGAAATGTAGAGTTTGGAAGAATCAGGAGACCAACTGAAGCTGCTGATGATGGAGCACTCCCTTTGGCCTGCTTCTGAGTCAGGTGAGGAGACCCTCTGTACATTTTGTCTCTGGAGAGATTCATTGCCCCTTCAACTTTGGCTAATATATTGCATAAAAAGGAGAAGATCTTGGAGGACTCAGGGAAGGCTCTGAAGAGGAGTGTGGTCTCCCACCACTAGGAGCCAGCTCCCAAGGAAGTCCCAATTTTCTTCTAGGTGTATGGTGTTGAGGCCTAGAACTCTTCACTTGGTGCCATGGAGGCGAAAGACACTTCCTCCAGTACCAGTGGAGCAGGGAGATCCCGCAGCACTTTGGAGAATCATGGTGCCAGCAGGGCCCCAGCACAGTCTGTTTCAGACTTAGCAACAGTGTCTTCATGCTAGGCTCCGTCAGTACCAACAAAATCAAAGCATGCAGCTTCAGAGCCAACTCACTCCAAACCAACAGTACTGCTCAGATCAATTGCTACATCAGTACTGATCCAGTCAGTACAGTAGGAATTCCGTTACTCCAGGGACCTGTCAGTGTTAGACAAGCCAGAGTCCCACTACATGTGGGTAGTGATAGTCTCAGAACTGAGACCCCAATCTCCAGATTACCAACGCTTCCTGATACCACAGGATTCTTCACCCCCTGTCCCCTCACCCACCACCACCACATTGAAGGACACTCAGTAGGATGAGGGAGGCATTCGGTCAATCTCCTCCTTATCAGTGTGGGGTTCCCCTCTGCATCATTACAGGAATCCATACTTTGACAAGGACCCTCGCCCACATCAGGGGTTGTGGGATCAGTCCTTGGTACTATCCTCTCTCCTGTAGGGGCCTCCTCTATGGCCATACTGGCATCGTTGGGTAGCATATTGGCAGCACTTTGACAGACTTCTAGCTCCACTGCACCAGGAGACTATGGTCACTATCTCCTCCACCAACCCCCTAACACCTTTGTTAGGACAGGAGGCTAGGGTGGACAAAGAGGCTATCTCTCAAGCCCCTATTTCGTCTTAGCCTCCAGACGAGGCAGTCATGCCACCACCACTATCAATGGCTATTTTTTTTTTTTTTTTTTTTAAACTCCGTTCCAGAACCTTGTGAATTGGAGGAGCTGGTAAGTATAGAACCTGGATAGCAAAAACTGGAAACTGATTCGATGGTTTTGTTTTTCTAAGAAATGCCTCTCCTACCAAGATAATCATGACTTTCTCTTATCTTGAGATCACCCCCGGGAAGATAGAAAGGCATACATCTTCACTACCAGAGGAAGGCATCTTGTAGCGACCCTAGGTTCAGGCCTCCTCTGGAGCAAACATTGACATATTATGATGTACTTGTGGCAAACAAGTTTATTGTGGGCATTCCCCACAATAATGGAATATCATTTCTGTCCTGGAACTGGGCAAGGACCATTCATGGTTGGCCACTGATTGTCTGTTCAGGAAGCCTGCTACAGTTGTTTATGGCTCTGGAGAGCTTGAGGATCATTGGGCACTTGGGTACCAATTTCAGAAGTAGACAGCTTCCAGATACATGGGTTAGAAATAGGTGCCCCTTTTCTTCTTCACGTACTGCATGGCTGCCGTGTGGTCTTGACTATCTGCACTATGGAATTTTGGAAGACAAGTAGAAACGTTACATAGACCAGCCTGATGGTTCTGAGCTCTAAGCCATTCATCTGGTCAGCCCCTTTCTTTTGGTCAGAAGATAGATGACACTAAGTAGTTGCCTTGGATGGCTATAGAAGCTGGCTCATGGGAAGTGCTATACAGACCAGTGTGTGTGATCACTTCTGCTGCTCTAACTACCGGTAGTTAATCTAAATCTGATGAAAAGTGTCTTAACATGTGCCACTCTGGAAAAATTGGGTCTCTTCTTTCTGTGGATCCTAGTCTAACAAGTGATATAATAACTTTCAGCTTCTGGTATTTCAAATTTCAAGCGTTCTAGAAATGATGTGAACAGCTATATTTCTTTGGTGGCTGATTTTATTGAGCTTTGTACTTTAGCCTTGTTCTCTATTCTAAGTGCTGAAATAGTATTTTTCAGTGTTCTCATTAAAAAAATCTATTTATGGACCTTCTTAACTCTTTATGGTGGGGGGGACTTTGCTTTTGGGTCAAGGTTTTTCATGCCATCTTTATTAAAATTTCTAAAAGGTGGTTTTGTGTTTATACTGCTCTTTGCTTTAACCTGAGACGTTAAATATTTATTCCTTGATGTAATCTAATTGATATCATGTGTATTGAGTGGTTGAATGTTTCTATAGAAACTTGTAGACAAGTTCTTGCCTCCTAGGCATTTGAAATCTAAGGGTTTTTTATAATTTATCGGGAAACTAAAGGCAAAGATAGGTAAACCCAGAAAATCCAAAAGGGATGTGAGCTTTGATTATTCTATATCTAGCCAAGTGGATTCATGGGGAAACAGACACCACTTCATAACTTTCTTTTTGTCAAGAGCTTTAATTAAAATGTTATGTAATATGAATCCTAGTGTAACAAAATAAATATTGGGACACAGCATGGTTTCCTCCGTTTGGAATAGCTAGGTCTGAAGAACCTTGTTTGTTCAGTAATATGACGTGTACTACTTACTCTTGGGGCTTTATTGCACTTGTCCCTACATCACTTCTAATCTCTCTTGCTTGGCTTGCAAGACAAGGAAGAGAAACTGAATCCAGATGTTTTGCAGTACACACCACTACCACAAGGCTGCTTAATTTAATACAGTTGTCAGTAGACATGAGAGATTTTATTTCTAATTCTGAAACTATTGCTAGTAGTTAGCCTTAGCTTCATCCATGGATATTTTACCCTCTATTGCAACTATTGTCTTTAAAAGCAGAACTGGAGATACATCTCTACCCCGATATAACGCTGTCCTCGGGAGCCAAAATATCTTACCGCATTATAGGTGAAACCGTGTTATATCGAACTTGCTTTGATCCGCCTGAGTGTGTAGCCCCGCCCCCCGGAGCACTGCTTTACTGTGTTATATTCAAATTTGTTTTATATCTGGGTAGAGGTGTACTGAAATTTAGTGGTACCAAACGTGTGTATGATTCTTCCCTTTGAAAGAGTACATAATTCTATAAATTTGATAGTGTCCTATACACCCAGTGAAATCTGAAAGTAATTTTATTGTATTGTTGCAGATGAACCCACACGGTCCCTGAGTGGTCTCATCTTGAAGAATAACGTGAAAGCGCATTTTCACAACTTTCCAAATGGAGTAACAGACTTCATCAAGAGTGAATGTCTAAACAACATTGGTGACTCCTCCCCATTAATTAGAGCAACTGTAGGTGAGTTTCCAGATACAAATTTTCTGTTATTGTTGGTAGTTCTTCCAGCTTTCTTGTTGTATTTCTTACCTCTGATGTATAAATAGGGAGAATCTGAGTTACTTCTACATCTGTAACATACTGACATTATCTGCATGATCAGTCAGAGCTAAATTAAAGTGGTGTACGAAGTATGATACTGTCAAAACTAATGTGTTTTGAACGCAACATACGGATGAGACTGAAATGCAGTTTAATATTACATCTGTGTAAAGTTTTCTTTATCGGGCTCATGAGACGTAAACTTCTGACTTGTTCCCTTCTTATTTAAAGTTGAATTGAGAATTCAAGCTCATAATTTTTGACATAAGTGTCATCATTTAAGGCCAGAAGGGACCACTCAGTAGGTCCATTAGTATGACTTTCTGCATGTCACGGTCCCATTAAATTTTCACACAGCTACCCTTGTATTAAGCCCAAAGGCTTCAGTTAGGCTAAAGCATTTCAGTCCTCAAAAGACTAAACCACAGGCATAAAACAGGAGAGAGCAAGGTGCCACCAATGCTCAAGGTCCCTGCAGTGGGGTTGGTTTAATTTTGAGTAGGTGGGAGATGCCCAGATGATTCCAGCAGGTGCCCCAGGCTACAAAGAGAGATGAAAAATACTACTCTAAAATACATCTAGCCAGCTGCACATTGAGGAAAAAAATTCCTTTCTGATTCCCTGCTGGTGATTGGATAGAGAGCCCTGAAACATGAGGTTGCTGGTTCTACTGGTTACTAATTTCATAACTGTCCCTAAGTTTTGCATCTAAAATTGGAATGAGATGAATGACTGTTTCAAAATAATATTTAACTTTCTGTTGACTACAGCATTGAAACATCTTCTTATATCAGCTGACATTTTGTAGCAGCATCTATACATTTTTTTTTTCTAGTGAATTGTACTGTGGTAGAGACAATAGGGACAAATCAAGAGTAGGGCACCATTGTACTGTGTTGTACAAATGCACAGAAAGTGACCGTTCCTGTTCTGAAGCACTTACAATGAGAGACACAACAAATGAACCAGACAAAAAACCCCAAAACTTTAAGTTCTAGCCTTTTTTGTTGAACTTTTGTCTAACTTATTAATGTTTTAAATACTTGTGTTATTTCTGTTATATTTCAAACAGTAGAAAAGTCACTGTTTGACCAAATTTAGTCTGTCTCCTGTCAGAGAGAGAGTTTCTGAAAATGGAATATTGCTATTTGTGTCCTAGCTGGTGGGCTTTTTGGAGGGTGAGGGGGAGTTTGTATCTATAATCTTGACTGATTACTTACTAACTGAGGAGTTAGGTTTATTAGAGAGAAATTTGCTGTGTGTCTGATCCCTCAAGTCCATTTCTGTATAGATTCCCCTCTCTTCTCCCCTCCCCCCCCCGGCTGTTTTGGGAGGGGAGAAGAGAGGGCAAGTTTCTGCATGTCTTCTGCTCTCAGGGCTTAGAAATGCCTAAGATCCTCTCTGCTGGCTCTCATGTACCTCAAAGGAGTAATCAGTGGAGCTGGTTAAGGAGTGCATTTCAGCTCCTGTGTGGCCTGCTGTTTGTAGCTCACACTGGAAAAGAGAACCCAGTTGCTCCTTTGAAGTGGATTTGCTTGTCTCCTGATGGAACTGTAGTAATAGGGGTGAGACAAGGCATTATTTGTAGCACCCTGTCACTTATGTTGCTGCAGCATTAAACACCTTCTGTTGGGGGATCATGAGCACCTGGGTGGTAATCACTGGGTTATTGATGTAATTGGGAGGATAGAAATGGAAGGAACAGGGAGCAAGGGGAAGCTCAGAAGGAAAGCTAGGAGGGTGAGCCTGGACTGAGGAGCGAAGGTTGTGGGGAAGCCTTCCTTTTCTGTAAGCTTGCATTAAACCAAGATAATTTTGTAAATACACACCTTGGTGAAAGGGTAGCAACCTGGTGTCTGTTAGTGACCATGAGACTACATGAGCTGGCCAGGCAGTGAAGTACACTGGGTGGGTGATTGAGGAACCCTGTGACAAGGGGTTTGGAGTGCGCCTGGATTTATAATGTAGCTATTTTTGTGCGTTGAAGGATTCTTGCAAAGATTCTTGGGCACATAACTCTGAAGATGAATACCAGCTACCTAGTTCTTTGTCTAGGCTAGAATGACACTTGAGTGCTGAGGCACCTACTTCAGGGCTGCTGTCCATCACAACCTCAACTGCAGGTTCCCCACAGATTCCTGCCAGTCACGGCCTGGCTCTTGGTGGGGACATTTGACACTAGCCAAACCTAAGAAGCCCATTGCTAAGCCGTGTCAGTCTGCTAGGCTGCCACGTTGGCACTGAGCAACCAAGCACCAATAATTGCCCAGGCTCCTATTGAACTTACTTATGGAGTTAGCCTCTGCTCCTCTAGCATCAGCAATAGTTCCCTTCCTTCAAAAAGAGAGGAGAAGACAGAACATTGCACCATGAAGGTGGTACCAAAGAAAAAGATGCTGCTGCTGCTCCTCCTCATTGGCTAATCTGGTGCTGAGCTCTTCAGTGCTAAGCAGGCTGGAACAATGCCGTCTCCAACTCCTGGCATGGGAGCTATTGGAGCCAAGCCAGTTGATGCTAGTCTCTGAGAGGTGGCGCTATTTGAGAATCCCCATGATCCCTTCTGTCTCTGTGTTTGGCACTGGGCCTTCTGCTCAGATATTGGCTCCTTAGCTTACATGCTGTTGCCTCGTCACCCAGCCTCATCTATGAGATTACAGTGTTCTGAGACTGGCCCAGAAATTCCCTTAGTGCTCTCTGGAATAGGATTTGAGGGCCCAATGCCAATGTTGACATTGGGTTTTGATTTGCAATAGCCCACCATGTGTCGATGGGGCCCTGGTGAGATGTAATGCAGGGTCCTTGTGCATTTGTTAATGTGGTCTCTCATACAAGAGTCTATCCAGGTTCTTATTGATTGACTGGCCCCAAACATCTAAACTGAAAGATGATGGGATGCTTCATTAGCACCAACACTGTTAACACAGCCTACAGCACTGACTTTGGTACAAGGTGACCTGATTTTTCAGTGATACCTTCCCCAACTCTCACATGTCACTACACCAGTGACTGATGTGGGGGTTGATGTCCATTTGGATGATGATTTCCCTTATTGGGGCCATCACTTGATGCCACCTGTGACTATAAACAGTTTAAGGAGCGTCACATTCCACATGCTTCCCAATTTGCCAACAGATATTACAGTGGTGGAAACTCCTGATTCCTTCTTTGACATATTAAAAGTCCAGGTAGGTTGGTTTTTGTTTTTAAATCCTTTGCTAGTTATCCACTGACTCTTTCTGCTTCCTTGAAATGGGGTTCTTCAGCCCATCTGTCCTAAGCCTCCAGAAACATCACTGACCCCTGAGATACTTAAACACACCTATCTCCCAGAACTACACCCAAAAGGTGTGAAGCTTTTGGTTTACAGTCAGACTCTCTCAGGGGCGTAGGTGAAGTAGTCAACATACAAACTTTTCACAATCTAACAGCTTTTGGTCTTTTTTATACCTCCTCACGTGACACAGAAGATAGTATAGATCATACAAAACAATAAACATCTGAAACGGCAATGTCTCACATTCTAGCTAACTCTTTTCTTGTGAGTCATGGGTGTGCCATTAGTGTCCAGGTAGGCAGGATGTCCCCTGTCTCTTGCAGGCTGTTACATGGTGAGTAGTCTGTCCCTTATGTACTGGAGAAGGTCTCCAAGCAGACCTGCCTCTGCCCTTTTAAAACCTTCAGCCCCCTGTACCAGATGACACCCATGTCAGTTTCCCCATACGAGCACAAACCCCTGTCAGGTAACCTTGTTGCCAAGGTCGCTTTCCCACGGCTAAACCAGTTTTTTCGAGCGGGGACCAATCCTTTGTCTGGACAAATTTCCAGCAACTGAGAAATTAAGTCAGCTATCATCTGTTGTTTTTGCCACCAACCTGTGGAATTTTCAACCTAACACTGAGGCAAACCAGCCATAGAGAAGAGAAAAAAGACTGCACAAAATGGAATTTGCAGCCTGACACAGATGTGTAGGATGCATAATTAATAAATTGTATAAGTATTACCAATTCATCTCAAACCTGAGTTAGCCTGCCAAGTTAGTTTTGAGGCTGATAGGTCACAGGACATCCCCAACTTTTTTCTCCTCGTATAACTGCTTACATATGAAGCCATTACATTACAGGGTGACTAAGCAGCACATCCCAAATGCAGGCAAGTTGAGCAGGCTAACTGTTCTACACCAGCTTCTGCAACTACTAGTGGGAAATCAAGAACATTTATATTAAAAGGAGTCAATTCACTTTGAGTGCCTTAAACCCCTCCTGCTCCTACAGATGCCTCCAATGTGGGCAGGGGAGGGGCATTACCAAGAACTACACGTACATGGCAGTTGTGATATCAGGGAGCAAAGCTCTACATGTGCCTTCTGGAACTCAGGGCAGTTAGCTGGGACCTGAACCTTTCTATCACTAAATCAACACCAAGTGATACGGGTCCTGATGAGCATCACCATGGCCATGTAATACATAAACAAGAAGGGATCTACTTCCTACCCATCTGTACAAAAGCAGAGAAACGCTGGTATTGGTGCACCAAACACCAGATCCGCCCTATAATTACATCTTGTTGAGACCAATGTGCAATCAGACTTCCTCAGCAGGAGAAAGCAGGATCCAAATGTGTGGTCCATGCAGCCTTCAGGAGACTGGAAACCTGAAAGTGGATCTCTGCTTCCCGAGGAAACATGAAGTGCCTTTTATGCTGCAGAAGAGCAGGCCAGGGACAAGAAGTTATTGGATTTTTTTTCTGGACTGGAGCAAAGGTTTATGTATCTTCCCTCAATCCCACTCATTCTCAGTGCTATAGGAAATCAAGAGACAGCAGTAGCTATTCTAGTGTTCCCAGTGTGTCTGGTCCCAGAGCTGGTATACTGAGCCCTTGCTGCTCTCCCTGCAACATCCTTTCCCACTTCCACAATCTCTAGACCTTTTGTTTCTGTGGAATAGCTGGGCACTTCACTGCTACCTAGAGAAACTCCCACCTGTTGGCCTGGATAACACTGCTCTACAGCCAAAATGCTTCTGAAATAAATGTAGTCAAAGTTTACTAATTCTGGGTCACTGAGAACGAAAATGATGCTTAAAATTGTTGATTGGCTCTAGATTTCAAGATATGCTATTGGGTCAGTATATACGACCCTTGACTTGGGAATGGTGGAGGATAAGTGAGTTATAAAGGGAAGGGATCTCAATTTAAACCAGAAATGACTAAAATACATCTTTGACTGGATCTATGAATAAATCTATGACTGGGTTTGGACAGTACTTGCTTTTTAGGCAAAACAATGAATGATGCAATCTGAAGCTGGTATTGCGTCATACATGGTATGAATTGCATCATGTTATTCCTAGAAGTCATGGATGATGCAGTCATAACGAAGCTTACATCACTCTGCTGAACAAATTACCCTATATAAGCTCTAGAAATCATACAGTGTCGTGCTCTCATTTTTCAGTGTTTGATTTTGCAAAGGGACACATTTCTGTTTAGCCAAAGTGAGCAGAGATGCCTCGTACTGGTGTGAACAGTGCAGATAACTTCTGCTATGTTTGTGGTGAAGTGACTTTTGCATCACAAAAGCGCAGTATAACCACTGTGGTTAAGAAAGCCTATCACCTTTATTTTGACTGCAAAATTGGAGATCAGGACAAGAGGTGGGCCCCACACATATGCTGCAACACTTGTGCAACAAATCTTCGCCAGTGGTTGAACAGGAAAAGGAAATCTATGCCTTTTGCAGTGCCAATGATTTGAAGAGAGCCAACAGATCATACCAGCAATTTTCTTCTGCATGGTGCCTCCAGTTGGGAAAGGTGTGTCAAAGAAGAAAAAGTGGACTGTGCATTATCCAAACATTCAGCTATACGCCCAGTACTGCACGGAGAAGGACTGCCGGTTCCTGATGCACCAGAATCATTCTCACTTGAGTCAGACGAGGAAGAGAGAGGAGATGAAACTTCTGGTCCTGAACCATCAATGTCACAGGACCCACATTTTCTCCCATCCTCCTCCTCCTCTGAACCACACCTCATAACACAAGGTGAACTGAATGACCTTGTCAGGGATTTGGAACTACCCAAGAGTAAGGCAGAGCTGTTGGGCTCCGGACTACAGCAGTGGAACCTCCTGGCAGGTGATGTTAGGGTTTCCATGTTCCGTGACCGCCAAAAGGATCTTGTCCCATTCTTCTTCATGGAAGGTGATCTTGTAGCCTGCAACAACATCAATGGTGTGATGGCGGCCCTCAACATCGTTCACGATCCAGATGAGTGGAGACTGTTCATTGATTCATCGAAGACTAGTCTTAAAGCTGTTTTACTGCATAATGGCAATGTTTTGCCATCAATTCCAGTTGGTCATGCAGTCCATATGAAGGAAACCTATGACAACATGAAACAACTTTTGAGGTGCATGAACTATGACCAACATCAGTGGCAGCTTTGGCGATTTGAAGGTTGTTGCTCTCTTGCTTGGTCTGCAGACTGGATACACAAAGTACTGCTGTTTTCTCTGCGAATGGGATAGTCGTGCAAGAGATTCCCACTACATCAAGAAAGATTGGCCACTCCGACAGTCATTGGAGCCTGGGAGGAAAAGTGTTCAGCATCCACCACTTGTTGAATCAAGGAAGATTTTGTTACCACCCTTACACATCAAGCTGGGTCTGATGAAGAACTTTGTCAAGGCCATTGACAAAACACAAGCAGCTTTCAAGTACCTCCGTGGAAAATTTCCAAGGTTAAGTGAAGCTAAGATAAAGTAAGGTGTCTTTGTTGGTCCTCAGATTCGTGAACTTCTTCGAGATGATGCATTTGACCATGCACTGCGTGGCAAGGAAAAGACGGCATGGAAAGCCTTCCAGTTAGTAGCAATACATTTTCTCGGAAACAACCAGGCAGACAACTACAGGTTGTTGATGGAAAACCTCCTCAAGGCATACAAAAGCCTTGGTTGCAACATGTCACTAAAGATACATTTTTTGCACTCTCATCTAGATTTTTTTCCACCGAACTGTGGAGCAGTGAGCGCCGAGCACGGCGAGCGATTTCACCAGGACATTGCAACAATGGAGAAACGCTGTCAGGGCAAATGGAGCCCATCAATGCTTGCAGACTATTGCTGGACAGTGACAAGAGATGCTCCATTTAATGAATACAAGAGACAAGCCAAGAAGCGCCCAGTAGACACTGAATAGGACTAAACTATGTACATAATAGTTTTGTCTTTTGTTTCATAATAAATTTTATTTAAATAAGCCTTTTGCTGATTTTTAAAGTGTTACGTAAACAGGACAGGTGAAATCTTATCATGTAAAGCAACCATAAACACATGAAAAGACCTAGGTTTACAATTTATGATTAAAACTCTATCTACACACTATACATAGACATAAAATGTAAAAACTTAAATATCTTAGAAACAGTAGCCAATCAGTTGTTTTAATTGTCATATTTGAATTCAGCACATCAAAATACATAATAAATAGCGCATTTTATCTCTGAAGCAGACGACTTCTCAAAAATTGTAGACCAGTGTAATCTGAGAGAATGCAAGAAATCTTCCTGCAGTTGAGAAGTTTTCTTATCTTCAAAAATGGAAGAGATTCTCCATGTGGTCCAGCAACAAGAATCTTTTTCCTGCCCATAGGGGGAATCCCTGCTATATTGGAAAACTTGTGACCAGTCCTTGAGGTATAACTAGTATCTCTGTAAAAGTACAACTCGTGGCTATCTCAGCTGATTATGAGCATGTGCAGTGCAAAATGGATTTTTTCCCCCTCAACCTACAGTACTCAGATTCTTATAAGGACTTAAGAAATGCTTTTCCTCAGAAGGGAACCATTTCCCTTCTGGAATTTTTATTTGGAGCTTGCCAAGCTAATGGGACTTCCCTTTAAACCTTTCAAGGGTGCCTTCCTAAAACTCGTGTCCCTTAAGACAACATTCTGGATAGCGGTTGCCTCAGCAAGTGTTTCAATTGCAGGGTCTAATGATGCTCCTCCCTACATTGTAGTGTGAATTGGCAAATTGATGCTTAGCTTGTTGTCTGAAGTGGTATAAGACTTATTATAGCCAGTGTATTCAACCCTATTTAAGGACAGGAAGTATATCTTCACAATCTAGATCATCTCAACCTATTTACCATTTTGGGCCGCATAGCAGCTCTGTTATGCTGGTCATATCCACGCTGTCTGTCTACACACACTCACTCACTCCCTCTCCCTCTCTGTATGGCCCTGAAGATGTCATATGGGCCGCAGCAATGTGCTGATTGGGCTGCAAGTGGCCTGCGGGTTGAGAACCACTGAGCTAGATGTTTAAAAGGAGCCAGATGCGTTTACATGCAGAAGAACACAGTTCCTTGTAAATAACCTGTCCTCATGGTAACAAACCCTGTGGGTGCACAGCTCAATGCAGGAGAGAGTGTGGAAGTGTAACAGAATTTTTATGCTTGCCCAAGCAGCTGCCCTACCCTGAACTACTGCAGTTTTTTCCGGTCTTAATTGATGTGATATATGTGCACATTTTTGGGGATTATGGGTGGGATTGGCCTACAGACATTTGTGTGCTGTGTGTAATACTCCAAAGGCTATTTTTTTTTTTTTTTTTTTTTTTTGCAACTTGCCTTACTGCCATTGGACTAGATTAGTTGCCATTTTCTAGTTTTGTTTCGTGCTGAAAGGTCATGTTAGTTTAATTATATTTTCTTATGTTTTGTAATTTTTATATGTAAGCTTGGTGACATGTATAGTGCATATTCTGCACCAAATCAGTTTGTGTGCAACTTTGTATACCATCTTTGTTCCTTTGGGAGTTTAGAAGCCTTTGTTTACTTTGTCCCATTGTTATCAAGATAGTAAGTTGGGTTATGCTGAAAACTGACAAGAGTTGAATATCTTGAGAAAGCTTTAAAAAGCGACAGAGTCCTGTGGCACCTTATAGACTAACAGACATATTGGATTATAAGCTTTCGTGGGTGAATACCCACTTTGTCAGGCGTCTGAAGTGGATATTCACCCACGAAAGCTTAGTCTATAAGGTGCCACAGGACTCTTTGTCGCTTTTTACAGATCCAGACTAACACGGCTACCCCTGTGATACTTGAGAATGCTTTGTCACTGTTGTAGGCAGAAATTCTTTAATTGTAAGAGCATTACAATATTTTATTTTTTTGAGAAGAAAAGGGAGACAAGATGCTTCCTGTTTGAACTGTGGCCTGAAACTCTTACAAAATTTAAAAAAATGCATTTAGGTGCTGAATCTGTTCTCTCCTCCCCTCTCCCCCCAATCATTTTTTTTAATTTATTTATTTTTAAAATTAACCCCTCGTACCACAGTCTTTCTTGGAGGCCATCTGCAAAGACTAACAGAATATTTGGAGGATGTCAGTGTTTCAACGGTTTACTCTTCTACCACTCACTTCCAAAATAGAGAGTGGCAGAATTTGTTTGCTTAGGGCTGCTTTAGTTTTAAATAAACTGACAAAATCAACAGACCTTCATGGATCTTTTGAATAGTTCCTTTCTAGAACTTTCAGCAAGAAAACTAGTAAGTCTAACACTGGAAATGTAGCTCATAGTAATATCAAAGAACTGTGTTCTACTGTTTCAAATGAATGTGTGGTTTGATTTATCTTAATCAGCAGAGCAGATTGCTACAAATATTTTAGAAGTGCTAGGTTTTGAACATTTTCTCTCTCAAAGAGAAATTTGTGCTACAGTCTAAAACAATTGCTTGAAAATCTAACTGAGTCCTGGGAATTTGTGAAATTTTGTAAATATATAATTATTATTTATTATTATTATTATTTTATTTTTAAATTATGGGGATTCTGACAATTAATGAGAAATGTCACCAGCATGGTTTTCTAAGTGCAGACCAAACAAATTCCCTTTACTCGTACCCCTTTGAAGTAGAGCTGTTTTAAAGGAAATTGCTAGAGTTTCTATTCTATGAAAGACTTTTAAAACCTAGCTAGGTAAATGGAAATGCAATTATGGAAAGAGTAACTTAGTTCTTCCTTTCTGTATTAAGATAATTCTTCAGCATAGATACTTCTCATATTTATGAATAGAAGTGCTTTAGAGCATTGACCTGCTAAACCCAGGGTTGTGAGTTCACTCCTTGAGGGGGCCATTTAGGGATCTGAGGCAAAAATCTGTCTGGGGATTGGTCCTGCTTTGAGCAGGGGGTTGGACTAGATGACCTCCTGAGGTCCCTTCCAACTCTGATATTCTAGGATTCTATGATTTCATGCATATTATAGTTGATGGAGACAAATAAGATTTAAGAAGGCTTATATGAACTGGGCTTCCATAGAGAAGCTAGCTTATACTACTTGATCAAGGCTCAGGTCAAAGCTCGTGTATATGAACACTTTTTGCACCCTGCATAGTTCAGTGTCTGGGCATCTTACTTGTTCAGTACCCTACCACCCTGGATGAAAGGGCATCCACCACTTCGGAGTGCAGCTCCCGCAACTGTTTAGCTGCTTAAGATCTTTCAGCAGCCAGACAGACTTGAAAGTTCCACCACGGGTAAATTGCTTGCTTTTTATTTCTTACTTTATTGGTTTTCTGTGGATGAGACATCCTTTATAGGCACCGCCCTGAGAAACTTTAAAGTGGGTGACTTCATCTATGACCAGGCTGCAGTCACTAACTGTTGTGAAATTCAGTTTTCAGCTGTTCAGGCTCATCTTCTAATGCAGACAGTCTTGACTGTAGTAGGTTCTATGGCCAGGTTTCCTCTGCATGACATCATCTTCAGCTGTAGAGTGCAAATGGAGTTTTTCTGTAGCTATGAGTGCTCCTCTCTCAGCCTTGTTCTTTCTTGGGAAAGGCTAAAAGATACAATGGGCATGAGATTCTGGCCTAAAACACCTTTAATGATGATATGATTATCATGAGGTGAGTTTGACCCAGTTCCCTCCTCAAAGTAAAAACTTTTCTCTGTAACAGGGTACACTGGCCCTTCAAAGACAGGCCTCAGACTAGGATTCTGTTGCTGCCTCAATCCAGGACAAAAAGTATTCTGGGGGGTTGTAGTTCTCCGATTGATGGGTTCTATAGCAGAGAACGCTGGGAAGGTAATCTGGGCTATAGACAAGTTCTCTTTTCTTACAAGAGGGAGCAACTTGGAGGTATTAGCAGGGCAGGTTCCAGGCACCAGCAAAGGAAGCAGGTGCTTGGGGCGGCCAATGGAAAGGGGTGGCATGTCCGGGTCTTTGGCGGCGGTCCCTCACTCCCTCTCGGAGGGAATGAAGCGGCGCGGTAGAGCTGCTGCCGATCACAGCCTTAGTTTTTTTTTCTAATTTTTTTTTTTTTTTTGGCTTCGCCGCTTGGGGCGGCAAAAAAGCTGGAGCTGGCCCTGGGTATTAGCAGCCTGTTGCTGGTCTGGCCAAGACCTGTAGTGCAGCTCTTAACAGAGAGGGAGTTGGGAAAAGAATTCAAGAGGGACTGGGGAGATGGTTTGTGAGAAAGAAAGGCATAAGAGATGGTTCTGAGAAAAGAGTGAAGTGAGAAAATTACTTCATTGTTTAGGGTCTTGGGGGCTCCCCTATGCATCAGTAGTGCAGCTTAGAGGGGGGGTTTAATGCTCTTGCATCAAGAGTAAAGGATAAGTTGTTGACTTTGCATGGGGAAAGAAAAATCTTTCCTGCACCGCTGAGGAAAAGCTGTGGCTCAAAAAGCAGAACTAGACAAAGGCTTTTTGTTGGACTCTGAACTTTTAATCTTTTGATGGAGAGGAGTTTGTAGTTTGGCCATAAGACTACTTGCCCATGTTGAATTGAGGGAGATTGTTGATCGCTGAGATAAGTGAGGCACAGTTGCACCTCTGAAGGATAGGCAACCTTCTTTTCTGTCTTTTGACCTAATATAAGACTAGAGACAAAGGATTCTAGCAGTGCTGTCACTTGAAGGAGTGGAAAAGAAACTCTCACCATTGCCTGCTACTGTCTATTATCCTTTTCAACTTCATAAAGAGAAATCTAGAAAGCTAAAAGATCTTTGACCTCCTCAGTTTCTTCACCACTAGAATAAGTGGGATGGGAGCTATTATTTAAACCTTTAGAGAAAGTAAAATTCCATGAGAAGCTCAAATGCTTGGGATGAAAATCTATATGAAGGCGTCTAAACATTAATTTGCACAGTCACTGTTCATTATTCTTTGAGCCTACATACTAAGGGTTTGAAACAAATTATAGCTATTTCCCCCCCACATCTGAGGGAATAAAAACTGACCAAAAGGTTGGCAAAACCACTAAATTACTTTCCTGAAGACCACTAGTGGAAGCATTGTAATCATACACAAGCGACACTGAGATTCAATCCAATGTCGCTGTGAATAACCTTTGTCAGTAGGTCAGAAGCCTTGAATTAGGTGACCAGACAGCAAGTGTGAAAAATCGGGACAGGGGGTGGGGGGTAATAGGAGCCTATATAAGAAAGACCCAAAAATCGGGACTGTCCCTATAAAATCGGGACATCTGGTCACTCTACCTTGAATAGGCTCTTGTATGCACACCCTGCAGATACTTTAGCTAACCAGCTCATGGCTACTTTTAAGATCTCTGGGGGGGTAAACTTTTTTTTGAAAAGCACCTGCATATGACAGTTGCTGAACTTGCAGAGTAAGAAGTCCCTCTCCTCTATAAAGCAACGATGAGGGAACTTTTGCTCTAGACCAGGGGTCTCAAACTCAAATGACCACGAGGGCCACATGAGGACTAGTGCATTGGCCCGAGGGCTGCATCACTGACACCTACCCCTTACTGCCCCCGACCCCACTCCACCCCTTCCATCAGGCACTGCCCCCATTCCAACCCCTTCCCGAAGTCCTCACCCCAACTCTGCCCCCTCCCTGCCCTCAGGGGGCGCAGGAGGGGTGCGGGGTTTGATGGGGACTCAGGGCAGGGAGTTGAGGTGCAGGAGGTGTGCAGGGTATGGCAGAGAGCTCAGGGCAGGGAATTGGGGTGTGGGGTGCAGGAGGAGTGAGGGGTGCAGCGGGGGTTGGGGTGCAGGGTGTGGCAGGGAGTTGGGGTGCGGGAGGGTGTGGGATGTGGCAGGGGGCCCTGGGGTGGGATGTGGGCTCCGGCCCGGCGCCGCTTACCTAAAGCAGCTCCGGGGTGGCAGCACCGTGGCCAGGGCAGGCTGCCTGCCCGCCCTAGCCCTGCTCCGCTCTGCTCCAGGAAGCAGCTGGAGTCCGGGGGGGGGGGCGGGGGGCGGGGGGGAACGGCGCCATGTGCTGCTCTTGCTTCTCCAGGTACCTTCCCCAAAGCTCCTATTGGCCTTGGTTCCCCTTTCCCAGCCAATGCGAGCTGCGAGGGGGCAGTGCCTGGAAGAGAGCACGTAGCCCTCTACGCCCCGCCCGGGGCTGCAGGGACGGTAGTACTTAGAAAGGACACTAAGCCTGAGTGGCTAAAAAGCAGTAGGACAGACCTGTAAAGAAAAGGGCTTTTTTTTTTTTTCTTTTTAAAAGCCCCAGACAATGCCAGTATCTAGTCCAGCTGCTTCAGGGAGCGGTGAGGGGCTCGTGGCGCCATGGGGTAGGCAGAGGGGTGGGGGCATGGGGAGCTTGGCGGGCCGCACAAAAGAACCCCACGGGCCGCATGTTTGAGACCCCTGCTCTAGACAGACCTTTTAAGGATATTCATTCTTCAAGAGCCTATAGGAATTTCAGAAGGAGATGATAGGTCCACTCCATAGCCAGTTTTCTTTCCAAAACTTTCACCACATCAGACTACTACATGGCTTCCTTCCCCAATCTGTTCAGAAAAACACAGGGAGGAGATCTCAACATTTTGTTCACCTTATGCATCCACATCACATCAGGTGGGTGAACTCTAAAAATTGAATTTAGAAACCACTCTGAAATTTAAATCCCTACCCAGGAGATGAAGGAATCTAGTGCTCTACATTAAAAACCAACTCAAAACAGTTATTCCATGAATTTCTGAATGACCACCTTCTTCAAACTGGGACAACAGAGCATGTCTCTTCCTATGAATACTCATTTGATCTTCTACACAGTACCAAAATGGTCAGGGGAGAGACAGAGCAGTATTTGGTCTTTAAAGCTTTTGTACAATGTTTGAGGATGTTCAAATTTATATTGAAAACTCCTGGAAATTGAGAACTGATTTAAAATTGAGAACTGTTGGGGATGCTAGTTTTATGTTTGTTTCCTCACCTGTGTTCGAGAGTATATATGCTGACTGGTGATAGCAATAGTTGGAATGCTAGTTTAGAAAAGGTACTGGCAGCCATCAGTGTACTGTGTCATATAGCTCTTCTGTGAGCAGTGTTGGATTGCATGATCCGTAAAATGTTGATCACCTTTTGCCCTGCTTATTCGTAGTGCTTAAACTATTGCTATAGTTAGTGGTGCTCAACTAGTGGTGGGAAACTTAATGGCAAGAAGCCTAGTATTGGCACTTCTATATTTGGGTTCTACTTTCTATTGGGGTTTTGTATTTTTTTTCATTTCTATGTTGGCGAACCAGATTTCTTAAACCAAGTTACAGCAGAGCACTACTCAAGCTCTTGCATTTGGTTTGAAGGAGGTTTTGTGGGCTAGCGGGGTGAGGGGGAGTGACCCAGAGTTTTGTTGTTGACAGGTCTGAACTACCTCCTTGGGAACCAGCAAGAACAATCAGCTGGATTCCCAGTCACTCCTAATAGGAGAGAGGTTATCTAGTAACTTTCTTTGTAATAAAATTTCCTTCCTCCACGTTTGTCCGCTCTTAACAAAAAGCAAACTTCTTAACTAAGTAGTTATTTGGGCAGTTGTACTGGGGAGGTGGGGGTGTCTACAAAAACTGTATCCCGCTAAACCTGCATTTCTTCAGAGAATCTCACTTTTTTTCATTCTTTTTCTTCAACACTTCCAAGGCATTCTGATTACGACCATTGCCTCTAAGGGGGAATTGCAAAATTGGCCTGAACTCTTACCAAAGCTTTGCAGCCTCTTGGATTCTGAAGACTACAATACCTGTGAGGTGAGGAGTTTTGTTTCAAATACAAATTTAGAGGGAAAATGTCATATTTCATATGCTTGTGGTCTATCTTGAGCAGTGTTTCCCAAACCATAGGTCCCCATGCACCCGTGGGTTGCAGGAAGGGTCAAGATTGGTTGCATGTGCCCCAGAAGCACTTTCTGTGGGGAACAGAATCCAGACAGTAGTAGCACAGAGGAAGCAGCGGGGCCAGTGGCCGGCCAGCAGTCTGTCCCTTGGGTTCTCGCTTCCCCTGGGCAGCAGGCAGCCGAGTGGTGGCAGCGGTTGCAGTGCAGAGGAAGCTGACAGGGCCAGTGAGCGAGCAATCAGGAGCCTGGTGACGATTGTGGCTGGGCTGCAGGAAGGGACAAGTTTTGGAGAGCAAGAGTAAAGGGGCGGGGCTGGGGAGAGGCCTGGGGAGTGGGAGGAGCTGAGTGAGAAAGGGAAGAGATGTGGGAAATAAAGCTAGAGAGCTGAAAAAGGGAAGGTGTGGTGGTTGGTCCCCCAAAAAAGAGAATATACAGTTACTGAGTCACCTTAGTAAAAAGTTTGGGAACCATTTCTCTAACACTCAGTAGTTCCAACTGATTATTCATTCTAGTTTCTTATGGCCGCATACCTATTTTTTAACTGAACAGTGACTTACTCTTTTGCCTGACTGAAGTGGTATGGCTTCTGTTTCTTTCCTTTTGGAATGTATCCTAAAATTTCCTTTGTTATAGATGTTACATTGGACTGGTGTGAGAATGAGATTACTTTTGAGACCTAAGGTGATCAAAAATGGGTGCAGAAGAAGGAAAATGTTAAGCTTGCTAGATTAAAGTCTTAAATTATCAGAACAGTTGCTACTTCTGTTATGAAAATATAACCTACTACTGGATTCCCTTTGCTACGTGATTTTAGTTACTCTATATTGGATCTACAAAAGCTGTTTGAAATGTTGTGTAAAAAAAAGTTTCTGTAAAGATTTGAGAGTAATAAATGGTACCCAAGATCAAATCCGACAGGGATGGTCTAGGAAGACTAACTCTCCTGGATAAACTATTTTTCTTCTTTTCTTAATACTTTGTTTTGGATGGAGTGGGAGAAACCAATTTCAAAATGTTCAAGTTGATAATTTTATGGATGGAGTTTTAGGGTTTATCGTACACATTTAAAATCAAGTACAGATAATTTAGGAAATTGTCACCTTGGATTTAAAACTTTGAAATATAGGGAAAATGCTCTGCATTAGTATAAATGGAGGAAAGTTTTGTCCATAACTTAAGATCTGATTTGTACTCTTAATTACGTTTAGTAAATACAGCAGGGAAAACATGTAGTATGGATAGACTAGCATTGAATGACCAAACAAAATCTGTCACCTGCTACTCAAGTTGGGATCTTACAGATCAGATCAAAATGTAAAATTACTTGTCTGTCTCTTTTCATCATGAAATTGAGTTGAAACTTACTAATGTGTGTTAAGTCATAACTGCATCTGTTTGCTAACTGTGTTACAAATAGCTAGCCATGCTCATTACTAAATAGAGATATTTAGCTATTCATTGGTTTTCTTTTCTCTTTTTAGGGTGTGTGTGGGGGGGGCAACTTTCTTAGGAAACTAACTTTTTTTTCCTGAAGAAAGCGAACTTACGTATTTTACAGGGTGCCTTTGGAGCTCTTCAGAAGATATGTGAAGATTCTGCTGAAATCTTAGATAGTGATGTATTAGATCGACCCCTCAATATCATGATCCCTAAATTTTTACAGTTCTTCAAACACAGCAGTCCAAAAATAAGGTAGGCATACATGCAGCAGTGCAGCACTACAGTCTCAGATGAAAATTGATTTAGATAATCTATCCTGTGGTATTGTTTAAAATGTCTGAAAAGTGATCCTGCATGTGCAATGGTGCAGGGGGAAAAAAAGCATTGAGAGTCCATGTTAGTGTCAATGACTTGCGTGTCACTTTTTGCTTAGTTTAAAAAGTAAAAAGATGGTGTCTGTCTTCAGCCTTACTACCAACCTAGGGTCTTGAAAGTCAACTGTGTTCTCCTGGCTTCACCAGCAGTAAGATTCAGCAGCTGGAACTTAGTTAATAAATCTCTTGCTCATGAAAGCATGAGCCAGAATAGAATCTAGATCACTCTTTCATAGCTGTATTGACTGCAGTGTGAACATGAATAAAAAAGCAGTAACATACGTTTTGTCAGTAAAGCAAGTGTGTGTAACATGTTCCTCATCAAATTACTCTTCTGACTCTACCAGTGTTCTAGTGTTTCTAATCTTTCATGAGATCAAATTAAAAACATATTTATTTTTTTAGATGGGGGGCTACAATACTAATATAAAATATGAAATATCCCAGGGGCTGGAAAAAAAATCTCTAAAGTGGATAACTATAAAAGAACTGTGGGGTGGTGATGGGCATAAAATTATACATGATTTTACAGGGTAATACAGGGGTTCTCAAACTGGGGGTCGGGACCCTTCAGGGGGTCACGAAGTTATTCCCGGGGGGGGGGGGTGTCATAAGCTGTCAGCCTCCACCTAAAACCCCGCTTTGCCTCCAGCATTTATAATGGTGTTAAATATATAAAAGATCTTTTTAATTTATAAGAGGGGTCGCACTCAGAGGCTTGCTATGTGAAAGGGGTCACCACTACAAAAGTTTGAGAACCACTGGGGTAATACAGCCAAAAGTGGTTTTGAGTTGCATGTACAGAGTCATTATAGTATGTGAGAAGAAATAACTGTAGCTGTTACTGCAATATTTATGTAGTTCATTTCTGGACACCATTTAAGTTAGAAGTTACTGCTCACATGGCAAAAATTCAGATGAACAACAAAAGATGATGATGTTGAGGCGACATGGGTATATGATTTCAAATTGTAAACCACTAGTGGGATGGGGTTGAAGAGACTATAGGGAGAGGTATCACAGTAGAAATTGAGATGGAAAAAATTTATGATAGTGAAATGTTAGGCTGTGGAATAGGTTCCCAAGGATGTGGGTTTTTGCCACTGAGTCTTTTTAAAACTAGGCTAGACACAGTATTAGAAAAATCTAATATAAGGAACAGTCCTGAGCTTGATCTAATCTAATACGTATGGAGAAAAATATTTTCCTCTGAATAAAACAAATTCTATTTACCGTGTGTCAATGCTGTTTCTCATCTTCATCTGCCTGCTATTTAAAAAGGAACGAACACGCACACGTTTTGAGTTCCCTTTATGGAAGGAACCTACTGAACAACCACACCGGGTAATTCTTGTTCAGTGATGTCATCAAACATTTATTCTAAACACCTGAGGGAAATACATTTCTCTTAGAGGGGAGCTGTAAAGCTCCTACATGTCTGTCCCCCAAAATGGCCTAAACAGGATGCGGGTTTAAAATTAAAAGGGGGGAAAATGTCTAAAGACCATACCTGAAAACAGTTTGAGGTTCTGGGCAAACATGGAATCCAGTTGTTTTTACACTGGGTTTTTTGATGCAAATGGTGTCAACTGATATGTAATAGGGGGGAAAAATATTTCCTAGTTCTATAGAAAATTATAGAAGCTAGGGATGGAAAAGATCTGTTAAATCCAGTCTTCTCTTAATATAGGATTGTGTTCTGCAAAACATCTTTTTTATTTGTTTTGTCCAGTCTGTTTCTATTGATCTTCCTTTGTTTTTTTGCCCATATTTCTAATCTGTCTAGATTCATTGGTGTGATCTAGAATGTATTTTATTTAGGATCTGTGTTTGCTTTTTAAAAAAAGCACTCCATCTTGTTAATATTTTAGTTTTTAAATTTTTAATTTAAATCCAGGTTTTTGAGTCTGAGATTTCGAGAATTTGGGCCTGTCGTCTATATATACTAGTTCCACTGAAAATAAATAATATTGCAAAAATAATCATCCGTTTTACAATAAGGAGGCAGATACATTATAAAGATCATCACATAGATTGCATGGGACTACTAGTTTCAGATGAGAGAAAGTCAACATTCATAAGAATAAGCTCCTTTTATCAGAAATTACACAGTAGTGTTTCCAGAGCTGCCATATTCCACAATTCTAGCAAATCTCATGATGTTCTTCCATATCTTTAATCATGCATTTTTTTTTTTTTTAGTCGTCTGTCTTAATGTCTTGATATAGTGTAAGGAACTCTACAAAATGCATCCAAAAAAACAACAAGGAGTCTGGTGGCACCTTAAAGACTAACAGATCTATCTGTTAGTCTTTAAGGTGCCACCAGACTCCTTGTTGTTTTTGTAGATACAGACTAACACGGCTACCCCCTGATAAAATGCATCCAGTTTCTTCAAAATCTTAAGGACAAATCCAGGCACAGGTGTGTGGACTTGAAAGGGCCCAATGGTAGCAGATTGATTAGAGGATTCTGTGCTGCCTTAGAGCAGAGGAGCCAAGTTCAAAGGTGTCTTTCACTTTGTTCCAGTGCATAAAGTTAGCACTCTGGGAGGTTGGTCAGTGAATCTGCTTTGTGCATCTGCTGGCCCCAAACCCTGTGCTGGTGAGCAGTGGGTCACATCTATTTTACCTCGTTTGCCTGCCCCTCTAACTTGTAGAAGTGGCCTATTTGCCTGCTGGCTTTTACAGAGAGGATTTAATTCCTCAGCCTTCTGCTTTTTGACTGAGTGCACATACTTTGGATTGTTTTAGATTATTTTTTTAAAAGCAGGGTTTAGTCCATAGGTGTTGCATTGTATTTTGTATTCCTGAGATTTTCCTTTGGAAAAGAAAATTAATATTTTAATATTACAGATGAATCCGTGTATTTCGGAAATGCTCTCTTGATCTGCATATTTGGATTCCTCTTATTTGAATCTGAAAATTACCGTTACTTTGTAGTGTATGTCTTGTCTTTGCTTTGCTTTCCTCTTCCCAATTGTTTGATTGTATACAGTTTAGAAAAAGTTTCTAATGAATTTTTTCATCTGTTTTAAATAAATGCTTGTTCTACTTCTAGGTCCCATGCTGTTGCATGCGTCAATCAGTTTATCATCAGTAGAACTCAAGCTCTTATGTTACACATTGATTCTTTTATTGAGGTAGGTGAGGTTTTTTCTAAATTTTATATTTTTAGAATTAGAAAGAGCTTAGAATCCTGTTAAACAAAGAACCTGCTTTTTCTGTAAAAGGCATTGCATGCAGTAATGATACAGAATGTTTATAGCTCATGTATCCAGGCCCTAGACTTAATTACATTAGTTTTAAATTTGTATTTTTCTTTGCTGGCTGAGGAGTGGTTAAAATATTAAGATCTCCCCACCCTGTTGCATATGTTTGCTTTGCTAAGTATTTAAAACAGTGGAGTAACATGCTCCACTAGAACAGCTATTTTCAACCAGTGGTTCGTGACGGGGGTGCCTATTGAGTAGTACTGATGTCTCAAAGCTGGCAGTTGCCTAGAAACCTGCAGAGGCTGGGAAAGAGCAGACTATTCCATCCCCCTTCTGCTTCTGTGGTGGCTGCCTCTGATCCTACATCAGACTACCCAATCGTAAAGTAGCTCCTCTGCATCCTTCGTCCATCCTTCAAATCTAGAGTGGGGAAGGTGGCTTTGAGAAACTGTAAAACCAGCTTTGCAGCCCTCAGCATTGCTCCCCAGCTTCCACAGCTGAGTGCTTTGTGAGTAGGTAGAAAAAGGGAGAAACTCCCCATCCAGTAGCTCCTTCAGTCTTGGCACATCAACCTTCATGCTTTCCACCTTCACCTCTTTAAATCCACAGTATGGTGCCAAAGTTGTCCTGTGATCCAAAATCCTTAACTATTTGTGATTTCAAAGAATTCTGGAGAATAGTGGATTGCTGAATGATTTTTTTCAGTCATTTTATGGATCATGGACCAAGAAAACCACTAAGAACCACTGTAATAGAGACTGATGAATATTTCTGTGAGGGGAGAACAAGTACGATCTTCCGCTTTATGTTCAAATTGATTGCATTATGGGCAAGATTTTCAAGTTGTGTGCAAAACCGGGAACAATTGTTTAATTTATAAACACAATAGATAGATTTTGTAAATACATATACCATACACAATTACAGTCATTACACGGGCAAATTCATGTTATCATGCATGCCCTCCTGTTATCTCCATTTCTGCTCCTCTTTGGCCTATGTATTAATACATATAGGGCAGTTGTCAGTAGGTAACTGTGTAGGAGGGGATTGGGGACGGGGGAACAATCCTCCAGGCAATATAACACATTACAATGAGGGTCTTGATTAACTTCTGCTGGAATAGGGTTTGCCAATTGTATCCTGTGTCTGCTAGATATGAATATTGACCCAGGGTTACAGCTACCCTTAGATTTTGTATTCATGCACTGTTGTGCTGGGAGATGACGGCCTTAATTTGCATTTGAACATCTGTGGCCTACCTAGAAGCAGGATATATTGAGTCAGCACAGCCTTTAAGTGGTCTGGCCATGTCTCCATAGGGTCAGCACTACCTGTTTGTGGGCCAGTTCAGAATACCTTTTGCTCTAACCTCCCTTTTAAGTGAACTTAGCCTCAGAGGTCCTTGTGGCTTGTCTTACATTGGAAGGAGTTGATGTAAATCTGAGATGAGGAAAGTTCTAAATGTGAATAATTAGAATTTTGAGAATGCATGCTGTAGTGTCACTTAAACAAGAAAAATACTTATCCTTTGTGAGCCACTGGATTGTTCTGAGAAAATGTTTGAGTATATGATGGTAGAGGGCTCTTTCATTACCAGTACTAATCCAGTTTCTTCTGTCACGTGTGCCATGGTCCTCATTGCTTAGAAGTGAGTTTATTTAACTTAGATTTATGTTGGATTTCTTAAGACTTTGGGGGCTAGATCAAGGCATTCTAGGGCCTTAGGCACATGATGATTTGGAGGGGCCCCTATGACCTCATAAGCTTCTTTTTTTGGTGTGGCCAATCCTCATGGCGTGCGCCCTCCCTCCCACCAGGAGTATGAGAGCAGGGGGACCTAGTCCCCTTCCAGAGATGGGCCTCTCTCCTCATTCCCTGGAGATACTGGGTTGGCAGCAGCAGGGTCCCCATCCCACAATTGTTAATATTATTGCTGAGGCAACTTTTTGGGTGGATCAAGCCTGGTACTGTTTTCTTTACTTGCCACAGAAGCCTCTCATCAGGGCCTGCTGGGGTACTGAGTCTTGGTGTTAACGCTACATTGCCATCCAGGGATTAAATATCACCCTTTGGCGCTATTGTTTGTCTGTCTGCAGACTTTGGGAAACGTTAATGCATCCATTATATTAGGGTCATGTTTTCAAGTCTTTCTTTGTAACTGTTAGATTGAAGGCAAGTTTCTAGCCCTAAACTTTCATTTAAAGAAAAAGTACATAACTCCAGGAGGCAATAGTATATAGTGCCTATGCTTTAATCCAGCCCTGATCATATCCATATAAAGTGTTAGAGAATCTGTGCAGTATTATGTACTTTCAGGTGACTATAAAGGAGCATTAATTCCAATCACTGAATGGTATTGAGTGTTGAACACAGAAATGTGCACTTGCATGATTGCTTGCTTGATGACAGCAAGTACTTTTCTATATAAAATAATGGGATTAGAAGAGTCTTAATTTTCCCCCACAGAATCTCTTCGCGTTGGCTGGAGATGAGGAGCCTGAAGTACGCAAAAATGTGTGTCGGGCTTTGGTGATGCTGCTGGAAGTTCGAATGGATCGCCTGCTTCCTCATATGATCAGTATAGTTGAGGTAAATTTTGTTTGCTAAATTACATGCACAAAAAATACTTTAAAGTAATAGTTATAATAGTGTGTGGTGTGAGCTGTGTGTATTTTGCATATTTATATCTTTCATTGTTCTTGAAGGATGGTGTGGACTGCACTCTCAGCAAGTTTGCAGATGACACTAAACTAGGAGGCGTGGTAGATACACTAGAGGGTAGGGATTGGATACAGAGGGACCTAGACAAATTAGAGGATTGTGCCAAAAAAACCTGATGAGGTTCAACAAGGACAAGTGCAGAGTCCTGCACTTAGGACAGAAGAATCCCATGCACTGCTACAGACTAGGGACCGAATGGCTAGGTAGCAGTTCTGCAGAAAAGGACCTATGGGTCACAGTGGACGAGAAGCTGGATATGAGTCAACAGTGTGCTCTTGTTGCCAAGAAGGCTAATGGCATTTTGGGCTGTATAAGTAGGGGCATTGCCAGCAGATCGAGGAACGTGATCGTTCCCCTTTATTCGACATTGGTGAGACCTCATCTAGAATACTGTGTCCAGTTTTGGGTCCCACACTACAAGAAAGATGTGGAAAAATTGGAAAGAGTCCAGCGGAGGGCAACAAAAATGATTAGGGGTCTGGAGCACCTGACTTATGAGGAGAGACTGAGGGAACTGGGATTGTTTAGTCTCCAGAAGAGAAGAATGAGGGGGGATTTGATAGCAGCCTTCAACTACCTGAAGAGGGGTTCCAAAGAGGATGGAGCTCGGCTGTTCTTGGTGGTGGCAGATGACAGAACAAGGAGCAATGGTCTCAAGTTGCAGTGGGGGAGGTCCAGGTTGGATATTAGGAAACACTATTTCACTAGGAGGGTGGTGAAACACTGGAATGCGTTACCTAGGGTGGTGGTGGAGTCTCCTTCCTTGGAGATTTTTAAGGCTCGGCTTGACAAAGCCCTGGCTGGGATGATTTAGTTGGGAATTGGTCCTGCTTTGAGCAGGGGGTTGGACTAGATGACCTCTTGAGGTCCCTTCCAACCCTGATATTCTATGATTCTATGATAGGCTATTTTTGGCAACTGTGAAATTATCTTCTGGTTGACTAGCTGATTTGTATATGTGACACTTGGTCCAAATGATATACTTTACTGACCTTAACTTAAATGAGGGGAGAATTCATTCCAAACTGAATTAAATAAGCCAAGAGCGTTAGTGTTGGGGGTGGGGAGGAGGGGGATCCTAAATGAATGGAATGCTGGTGGAATATTTCACATAGATAACGCTGGAAAAATGGAAGTCCTCTATAGGTTAACAATATCTTAACACTTTGTAAAGAGGTCTGGGGAGGAGACTCTGGCAGAACCAGGTCCATCATTGGCATTGAGAGATTCACTGCCACCAGTGCAGCAACGCTTCGTAAGAGCAACTGCTGCTTATGAACAGCATTTTTCCCTGGGAACACTTTCCCTACCACGAATTCTCCACTTGCTAACAGCAACAAAGCAGCTGCATAAGAGCCACTAGCCATCACCCTCAGCCCCCAGCTAAAACCTCTCCAGCACATCATCAAAGATCTAAAACCTATCCTGAAAGATGATCCCTCACTCTCACAGATCTTGGGAGACGGACTAGTCCTCACTTACAGACAGCCCCCCAACCTGAAGCAAATACTTACCAGCAACAAAAACACTAACCGAGGAACCTATCCTTGCAACAAAACCCAATGCCAACTCTGTCCACATATTTATTCAAATAACACCATCATAGGACCTAGTCACATTAGCCATGCCATCAGGGACACATTCACCTGCACATCTACCAATGTGATATATGCCATCATGTGCCAGCAATGCCCCTCTGCCATATACATTGGCCGAACCGGACAGTCTCTGTGCAAAAGAATAAATGGACACAAATCTGACATCAGGAATCATAAGATTCAAAAACTAGTAGGAGAACAGTTCAACCTCTCTGGTTACTCAGTAACAGACTTAAAGGTGGCAATTTTGCAATAGAAAAGCTTCAAAAACAGACTCCAGCGAGAAACTGCTGAGCTTGAATTAATATGCAAACTAGATACCATTAACTTGAGACTGGGAGTAGCTGGGTCATTACATATATTAAATCTATTTCCCCACGTTAAGTATCCTCACACCTTCTTGTCAGCTGTCTAAAATCAGCCATCTTGATTATCACTACAAGTTTTTTTTTTTTCCTCCTGCTGATACTTCATCTTAATTAGCCTCTTACAGTTGGTATGGCTACTTCCACCTTTTCATGTTCTGTGTGTGTGTGTGTGTGTGTGTGTGTAATGTTCCATTCTATGCCTCTGATGAAGTGGGCTGTAGCCCACGAAAGCTTATGCTCAAATAAATTTGTTAGTCTCTAAGGTGCCACAAGTACTCCTGTTCTTTTTGAGGATACAGACTAACACGGCTGCTACTCTGAAACCTGTCATTTTGTGACATTGTGACATCACATCATCCTCTCATTAGCATCATTTTGTGTGTGTGTGGCAAAACCAGACAAAATGCCAAGAAGTCTCTCGATGAAAGAAAAAGTACAGATTATCCCAGACTATCAAATTTCAGGGACTACTCAAAACCAAGTCCCAGTCAAGTGGGAGTTGCTCAAATCAGTTGTTTGCAGAATGTCAAAGCTTTTGACTAAGTACGGAGATGGACAGTCAAATAGCTGACGTAAGCATGAGTCTGAAGGAAAAGCCCCTGATGTTGACCAGGTTCTCTTTATGTGGCTCAAGGAGAAGAGGGCACAGGGAGCACTGCTTGCTGGACCTGCAATCAAGGAAAAAAAACCTTCAGCTTGCTGCTTCACTTGGATTGAATGATTTTAAGGCAAGTGACAATTGGTTACCAGATGGAAGAAACTCTTCAATGTCTCTTACAGAAAAGAGCCTAGCGCCAAAAAAAAAGTCGGCAGACAAACCAGCAGCTGAGCAGTGGCAGTGCAAAAAAGTCCTCACATTCTTGAAAAGTTTCCCCTGGCTGATATCTACAATGCTGACAAAACAGGATTTTACCTGAAAAGGCTCTGACAGGACAAGTAGGAAAAAATTAAAGAGCTAGAAGGAGAGAGAGCTTCAAAGGACAGGATAACTGCACATCTGTGCCAACATAGATGGTAGCGATAAATGCCTGCTGTTCATGATCAGGAAGTCAAAACAACCCACATGCTTTCCGAAAGATTTCAGTAAACTACCCCTCAGTTATGTCAGTTCAGCAAATGCCTGGATGACAGGTTTTCATCAACTGGCTAAAAAAGGTGGGATTGTTATCTTACAGCTCTGCAAGTGAAGCGATGCCTCTTTCTGGATACTTGCTTCACAAACCCCATTGGTTCTCTCAAACATTCAGCTCAAATTCTTATCCCAACACTACATCTTTGATTAAACCTATATAGCTCAAGTGTGATTGTTGTTGCTCTTGATGTGGACCCCAGTGCAGATATTCAGACAATCCTGAAAACTGTAAATTTACTGTTGGTGTTGCTGAGGCATGGCAAGATGTAAAGCTGACAAAAATTTCCAGCTGTTTCAGGAAAGGCAAATTAGTTGTGCCAGTGGAAGGTGTGCACAATGAGGCTATTGAAGAGTTTGACGACCTCCTGAATGATGTTCCGCTTCCAGTCAACATGGAAAAAAGAAGACTTAATAGCTGTGGCTGCGAATGAGGATTTGCTGAATGCTGCAGCTTCTGCAAGGCCAGAGAAACGAGCTTGTGTTGTCGAAAAACATCGTAATCAAGAGGGTGAGGATGATTTTGATGAAGTCCCACCTCCGACAAACTCCAAGCTGTTGAAGGCTTTGAACATTTCAGCACCCTTCATAGGAAGGGTCTACAGATCTCTCTGGGATATTGAATCCCATCTTCAAAACAAAATTGTGACTGAGAAGCTGAGCAAATGAAAATAATTCTTTCTCACACACAGCGAGTCTGTTTTATCCATTCTTAATTTAGAAGTTGATACTCTATAAATAGAATACGCTTTTTGATGTGGAAGTATAATACTGTAATACTTTAATTTAGGTTATTTGCTTAGCAGATGCCCTTATCCAGGACAACTTACAGTGTGTACGAAGTATTAGTTAAGTCTGAGTTCAAAAAATGTTTACAAGTAAGAGCAAGAGATTGTGTTGTCATAGCTGATATTTGTTCTTAAACATAAAAATAAAACTTATTTTTATAACGTTAACTCCATACCACTTTCTTGATACAGTGTGGTGGTAGGCTACAAATGCAAAGTAGAGCACATGTTTAAAATGTACAGTATACTAATGTAATACTGTAACAATAGTAAACATACATAGTTACATAAAACAGCTACAGTACATATCAGAAAAAGCAGGCTGCCTTTGGTCAGATGATACCCCCATAACAACAGCCCCTTAGGAGCAACATAACAGAAGAGCACTGATGAGTGTCTACTGTACTGAAAATGCCATATACGTTGATGATGCCCCCAAGAGGAAGTCTACACACCGTCGTCATTGTGTACTTTCTCCCTGTTATCAAGCAGAGATGCTTATTTGAGGTCTGATCAGTGCCACTGAGGCCCCTGTGGGGTTCTCCTAAAAACTGACATGGGCCATCAAGACTGGTATTGGTCCAGGCAACAATCTGAGTCATCTGTACTATACAGTATGCTGCCAGGGCCCTCTAAGGGATATTAGGATCTGCCTTCATAAACGTCAAGAAGCAGGTGGTCTTCAAGGAAGAGAGAAGGCATTGTCCCCAGTGACATTCCTGGCCAGACCAGCCACACCAGACTATCAAGTAGATGATTCAGTGGCTGAGCAACATCAACATCCTATCTTGCAGCCTAACAATCTTTCCTAGTCATTGCTGCATGAAGCTATATCCTTTGCATAGGTACTGGCAGCAGACAATGTTAAGTGTTCCAGGAGCTCCTGATGTGGATTGTCGAGACTCTGGAAATCAAGCATTGTCATCTCAGAAATCACATAAACTGGTCAACATCCTGTCAGCTTCTAGTCTAGCCAGGATCGTCCTCCCCATTAACAAGGGACTGCTAAACCCAGCTAAAGCCCTGTAGCAGATGCCAGTCTTTATTGACACCAATTATGAAATGAGTCATAAATAGTTGCGAATTACCTCCTTTTGGGGTTTGAGTACTTAGTCATATTGGCCATTGAAGAAAAATTTAGATGGAACAGAAGTGTCCCAAAAGACAAGACCCCAGATACCTCTATTTAGAAGGAAGTTGTACTTCTCAGTTTCTGTACAGCTGTGCGTGGCTTATTGCCAGGCCGTGTTGGCTGAGTTTGCCTTTCTAACATGGGTCAGGGTGATGACCTTCCTCATGAAAGCAGAGAGGCGCATAAGGACATAATAAAGAGAGGCCAATTGATACCTGAAACCGTGGCCAAATCTGTCACCGCAGAGGCCATTATGTGCAGAACATTATGTATTGTTCTCCAAGTATTGGGGATTCTGAGAGTTGCAGAGCACAATTGAGGACTTTTCCTGGGGGCTCAGCTGTTAAGTAAGCAGACAGACTGCTTTGCACTCACTGATGGACTCCAAAGCTACCTTGTGGTGTCTAGAGAGTCACACTTTTTCTGTCCCCAGCCACACCTGAGATGGTGTACGGTCTTATCACCCCGGACAAATGGAGTATCACACCAAAAAAGCACCTAAGATACAACAGTGTTGCCAGCGTTCCTCTTCCTCAGCAACACCCACTGCTCCTTTGACATGACAGGAGATTTGACAAGACTTTGAAAAACCACATCAGACCAGTCTTGAGAACGCCACCTTTGAAAGCCGCTTTTCCATTCCACTGCGTGTCGTTTTCCTTGACATGAGGTATTTGAGTGTTCAATGATCGCACAGGGCTGTCCCATCCAGTTCTACTTTACCCCCTTCCCTGTCCCTCTTCAGGGACCCTTCTCAAGAGAGCCTATTACAAAATGTGGAGGTCTTGTTGCTTTGCTTTGTCTTCCTCAGGAGTACTGGGGAAGAGGCTGCTTTTTTTTTTTTTTTTTTTTTTTTTTGACATTTCTTCATTCTGAAGAAGGGAAGTGGGGTGGTCTTTGTCCTATCCTACACCTGATGAGACTGAACAAATACATGCCATCCTCAACATGAAACAATTAACATTTCCTCTTTCTCCAAGCTCAAGACTGACTCTCAGCTTTCCATTTGCAGGATGTATATTTTCACATATTCAGCCATTCACCGAGCCCACAGAAAGTATCTGCAATTCATAATGGGGCCCAACCATTACCAATACAGGGCTCTGCCCTTTGGACTTTTAATGGCTCCTAAAATATTCTGGCTGGCAATAGTGGTAGTGCATTTAAGGAAACAGGACATCTGTCTACCCATACCTGGATGACTGGCAGATACCAGCATTAGACAAATGGCCTTAAAGAGCCTTTCCTTGTGAACTGTAATAAACCAGTAGCTGAAAGCCCATGCTGTAGCATATATAGGGCAGTTGGACCAAGTATTCCACCATCTGTGCAGTTCTCTTACAACCAAATGAGATGGTGCAGTTTAGCTGTAGAGCAAAGGTTATTGGTTGAGTTAGCTCTATTACAATGGTTTAGGACTCTTGGCATGGCATATCCTTACCATAATGACACCACATGGCTGTAATTTGTAAAGTCAGAATAACTAAGAATGTGAAAACTGTGTAGTAACTGACCACAAATCCAGTAATTGAACCTGGTGATCCTTCTGAACAAGAAGAGCTCTCAACCATGCTTGTAGCTGTTTCCAATGCTTCACACTGACTCAACAGACATCGGCTTCAGAGTGACAATTCTGGAATCTTAGTGTCTCTCTCTCTCTCTCTCTCTCTCTGTCACACACTCACAGATGCGAGTTTATAGGATTTTTGATTCCAGATAGACAAGAGACTGCCTGCCAGAGGACAGGTTCTGATCTCTTCAGTTAGCGGTAAACTACCTACAGGTGGTACATGTGTATCTGGGACTCTTCAGCTATATGTTGGTGAGCAGGTATAAGATGCTGCTTGCCACATTTCCTTATTGGACCTTACGACTGTGGCTGAGGTTCCATATGCTCCTCATCCAGGCATGTGCATCACAGTCCCACTTCAAATTCTACAGTAGCTCAGTTGGTTGCTAGACCTAGTAAACTTGAGAGAGAGGGGCAGAGTTCTCAGCCCCTTCCCTGGGGATGACCCTTGTTACAGACCTATTGGGATCTGATTGTGACACCCTCAGATGCAGGGCATGTGAACTCAGGATGACTTGGCCCTCACCTTTGGGACATTCATGTATATTCATCAGTCTTGCCTGTTGTTTCAGAACTCCACAGTGCAATTCCTGATGGACATTATTTTTGGCCAAGTGCTTGATCGTCCTCTTTCTGAAAGTCAAGTTCTGAGAATGGTGCCATCAATATGGGGTGACCCCATTGGTGCTCCCCATCTCCCAGGATTCAGCTATATAACCTAGCAGGCTTCCTGAGCAGAAATGTGGTAACCACCCACAAATGGTCACTGTTGAAGTCCATCCTAGACCCAGTACTCATGGAAGTGGGACTCCCACCATAGACTGTCACCACAGAGGACAATAAGTATGGATCTCTACCAGACACCTTCCTCCTTCAGTGGTCTTGATGACTTTGATATGCTTTCCCTCCAGTTTCCTTGATCCCCAGAATATTATCCAAGATCAGATGGAACAAGAATTTGATCATGATAGCCCCATACTGGCTGAGACAGTTTTGGCTGTTGGACCTATTACAAATGTTCAAGAGGCCTTCCATATATCTTCTGGCCAACACAGATAAAATCTCAAACCTCTGTCAGATACTGTACCAAGAGCCACACTTGTTGCACCTGACTGCTTGGGTATTTGCTGACTGAGCAACACTGATGTAGACTGCTCCCTACAAGTTCAGAAAATTTGTATACAAAGCAGGAAACTTTCCACCAGGAAGATGTACATCTCAGAATGACAAAACCTTCTCCATGTGGGTAACCTATAATAGTATTGATCCAATGGAGGTCCTGATACTGAAGGTCTTGGACTATCATGCTCCTGAATCACATGGCATTAGCATTTAACTCCCTTAAGGTTCATCTTGCCACAGTATCTGTGTCACACTCCAATACAGTTGTACTCTGGTCTTCTGACACCCTGTGACATCAAAATTCCTCCAACGGCTTACTTTTACTCACTCTGCAGCCAGGGACCTGTCTTCCATGTGGGGCTTTGATGTCATCCTTCTAGAGCCTGTGGAGCTTCTCTTGGGATTGCTGTAGGAATGTGCAGTACACTACTTTACTTTTCTTGTGGCCATTACCTCAGCAGAGAAGTCAATGAGCTCCAAACTCTTATGATCTGGCTGCCTTCACATTGTCCATGTAGAAGGATGTGTGAGAGGAAACCACACCCAACCTAAGTGGAATTCTGAAACCGCCTCGACCCAATCCATCACAGTACCAGTTTTCTCTCCTGGCATCAAGTGCTGCTACATGAAGAAGCTGAATTCTTTGGATGTTTTCAGACCTTGACCGATACCTTTATGGGACTATATCTTTCAGGTGCTCTCATCTCCTCTCTATGACCATATTTGCTGAAACAAAAGGTCATACTATCTCACTGAAGATAATTTCAAAGTGTCTCCACACTAAGTAGTAGACACCCATCTTGTGCCCGTAGAGAATATTTATCCAAATGTGTGGATCCACATGGGCAATGCTCAAAGGAGAAAATATGACTTTGCAGAATTGTGAACAGTGAGATGACTTTATGTAGGGTGCTTATTGATAATAAACAGCAGCAACATAAAAATCAAACTTGCATTTGCATCCGAAAGCTATAAAATATGTGACCATCATGATCCCTTCAGGTAGAGGGTTCTATAATTGTGGTCTGGCTGCCAAGGAAGTTCTTGACATGAGTCCTAAGTCTTGTTCTGAGTACACTATTACTCTGTGAAACAGTTTTATTGCGGGCCTCAGTTGCAAGTGGTGGTGTGTAATGCCTTCATGTATCTCATAGCACAGTAGGGCCAATACGGCTGCTGCAACACCAATTTATTCTATTGCTATGAAATAATCTTCATTCCCATTCCTTTACAGTGCGTGCGCATGGGCGCACAGCTGTGTCTTGCATTTGAAAATACTTGTTGATATAACCTTGGTAATTTTCTCTGAGGAGGGTTTTTGTTATGTTCTCCACAGAGTCCGATTCACTTCCCAGGCCTTAGTTCTTGAGATGTTCTTTAGGCTATCTAGCTGGCCAGTTAATTCTTCTCCTTTCCTTGGCTCCAAACTGGACTCAAGCTCTGGCTCCCTAACCAACTGCCACGTAGCTGAGTGTAGGGTGCATGTACTGTGATCCAAGTAACTCCCACTTGTGGAGAAAACTGGAGAGCAAGAGACAGTGGCAAGGAGAATGAAAACAAAATCTCAGGTACCTGGCTATGGCAAATCGGCAGATGGCTTTTCCTTTTGGAAAAAAATCCAAATTACATAACTGCAGTTGTATTCAGATCCCTGACTGTTCGCATCATCTTAGAGCTGTAGTTTCAAATTGTGTGTAGACCAAGGCAGAGAATGGCATTGGTTTACTCAGTATTCACATTTTGAAGGTTATCATTGCAACTGAAGGGCTAGAAACAGATTTGTTTTAATGAAAGCTCAGATTCTGGAGCGCAGTTCTGTGGAAAGAGCATAACATCTGTGGCAAGTTCTGTAGCTGTGGAATGCACAGGATGCTCGTGATGTACTCCCTTTTGCTCATGTGTTGGAGGTGGACTGTGACATGCTGAAGCAATTGGAGGAATTATTTTTTAAAGGCCTTATTCCAGGTAAATGGTATGGTAAACCAAGTGGATTTTCTTGTTTTTTCTAAATTGGAACATGGTTTCATGTATAAGGACCAGCATGAAAGGATGCAAAGATTGTAGAACTTAAAGGAGTCTTGAGGGAGAGGTTTGAATGAACATTGCACTTCTGTATTACAAGTGGTATAGCAACGGTATGAACAGTATGCAAGAAGTGGTGTGTTTTGGCTTAAAGCAATGATTATGGGGTATTAAGTTTTATGGGACCCTCATTGATTTGAGACATGGTCTTTCAAAGCTCTTGCTGGCAATAAGATTATCATTTCCACTATTTATCTTTACTGTATTCACTCTGTTACATACACGTGTGGATTATGGGATTTGATCATACTATTTTAAAAGTATTTCATGCTTCTTAGTTAAGATTATGAAAGGAAGTAGGGATTTTAAGGTACTAAAGGTAATATGAAAACACCTGCATCTATATATCAATGGAGCTGCACCTTCCAGTTGCTGGCGGAGGAGAGATTTCTCTTCTCTCCCTCCCCCCTCCACGCCCCCAAATGGGGTGGGAGATCGAGCTGTTAAAAAATCCGAAATGTTTGGCACAAGCCTCAGGTTTAGCGAGCATTGGAAGATGACTGACAAGTGAAGGACTTAACACTGTACATAGCCTGTACTTAAAATTCTTAAGCCAAGTGGCAGTCTGTTGCAGCTGTATATACTATCCAAAAGCACCTTTAAAAAAAAAATTGATCATTCGTAATGGCAAACTGCAGTTGTAAACTACTAACACATGTAGTAATTTAACTTTGATAGAATTCTAAGTGTCCAAAGGAACCTAAGCGAATAAAGTAATGATTTCTCTCCATATTGTGTAGTACATGCTTCAGAGGACCCAGGACCAAGATGAAAATGTGGCTTTGGAGGCGTGTGAGTTTTGGCTGACTTTGGCTGAGCAGCCAATTTGTAAAGATGTTCTATGTCGGCATCTTACTAAGTAAGTTAACTTTCAAACAAGCAGAGTGAAGCATATTCTACTGAGAAACTAAGGATTGTAAATTAGTCCTCTCGTTCTTGAATTCTGACTTAAATCTGTCCTGTAAAATAGTTTACAAAGTTCTTAGGAGAAATTCCAGATATCATCTGGTGGTTCTAGTTGCTTGTGTTTTTGTGTAGTCTACAAATGATGAATTCAAGTATTGACGGCTGTTTTGTAGAAATGGACATAGTTGGGCGAATAAATGTTGTCCACATGATTGGACATGCCTCTGTACAAAGAACAGGGTGTGTTGATTTTAAAACACTTGAGTTAAAAAAAAAAAAAGTAAATCAGATTGAGGCTCTGCAAAAGCTACTTACAATTTTTATTTCAACTTTAGTGTTTGCTTTTTCTTAAAAATAAATAAATAATAAAAAAAATATTATTTAGTTCATTTATAAATTTTAAAATGCCACAGCTGGTAGGGTATCTTCTTAGAATCTCACAAAACACAGGTGAAAAACAAAATACTGAAATTTAATTTAAGCTTCAGCAGTATGTAATATTCACATGAAGTCCCACTGATTTCCTTAGTGAAGCGCATGCAAAAATGTTACATGATCAGGGACTAAAATTGTAACTTTATTAAACTTTTTTCCTAGTGGAATGAAATTAGTCACTTCAAAATAAAGTTCTTTCAGTGTTAATAGTGAAATATTTACACTTCCAATATATTAATAAAGTAGTTGTGAAATTTTTATACACACAGGGCTAAAATTTTCAAAAAGTTAGGCTTCTAAACCTGTATTTTGGACACCTGAGAATGGGATTTTCAACAACATCTAAGTGACCTCAGAGCGCACATCCTGATGGAGTATAGCCTGGCTAAAGCTTTTTAAAATTTATTTATTTACTTATTTTAATTTTGGAAATTCCATATAAAGGAAGCTTGGTCTAGGCTACAAATATTGCATCAGCTGTCTTCCTGTCACTTTTTGGGGGGGGGACGTGAGGGGTGTGTGTGTGTTCTCACACTGATTAGCGAGGCTTGCCTTTTTTCATTATAGATGAGCACTTTAAATGTGAGAATTCTTTTTTTTTTTTTCTTCCCTAACATAAATTTTCTGTCTACTAAGAAGACATTTGGCTAAGTATTAGGAAACTAATAAGAAACAAGTCCAAAACATCTACTTTACTTTCTTCCCACTCTATATTCCTAAATTACTAAACAAACTAGCAATGTGTATGTGAACTGACATTTTTTTTAAATGTTAAGGTCTGTTTTAAAAATCTTTTAAATAAGAGTTTTGTTTAACTCAAGTTTTATCCAATCTGCTAAAGAACATTTGTTTAAGTATTGCATTTTGAAGTACTTTTGTTTTTCTTGTCTTCACACACTCAAAAACATAGGAGTGATATCTTAAAGTGTTGATGGTTAATACTGACTTTAAAGTTGCAATGCAAATGTAGGATTGATTAAGATAATACATTCAGTAGCTGTAAATGGTGAATACAAAGTTTTTAACTACAAATTTACTTTTAACATTTGGGTCTTCCTTGCAATGTTGTGCACCTCAGCATTTTGTTCAGCAGTTAGCCCTCTTTGTAGGAGGAAACTTTGAGAAAATAATTCTATCAGTATTTGAAAATCCTAGAGCTATAATAAAAAGTTAAACAGTGGGCAAGGTTGGTGTACTATTTCCTTAGACAAGCCTAGAAAACTATGTGAGAACTCCGCTAATTCTATGTCTGTGAAATGAACCATTTGCTGTGGTGTCTAGCACCCTTTCCCACCTTCGCTCCTCAAAGGCTTTTTATTTTTTTGTAAGATTACTTACTATATAGCTTCAGGTACTCATCACCAATATACCATGGTAATGATGCTCAAGAAATGCTGATACATACCTAAACACCCAATTTGTTTTTCTCTGTTAAACTGATTTGGATTTATTTGGGTAGGGGAAGCTATTACCAGCACAATTTTAATTTGTTGTGAAGATGGTGTGCTAATAGGAAGCCTGTATATTAAGCATTCATTTTCAGTCACAAAACATATATAGGGACATCTCCCATTGATGCACATTCAATTCACATTGACTTCAACAGTCAGATCTAGCGTGTACTATTTTTATGGATTGAGTTGCTGTCTAGTTGGTTTGATTTTACAACTTACTTGAAGAAACTTACTAGAGAGAAGTCATATCCATACACTTAAAAGGAAATTTTTGGCAAATAAGCATTCATAAAGTTCTTCAAGTAGTGTCACTGTGGGTGCTCCACTTCAGGATCTGCGTGCGCCCGATTGAAGATTTGCCTCAGTAGTATCCGCGGAGCTGGTCCTACGCCCTAGATATCCTTGTGCTCTGATCTGAGGGTATGTGGGGTGGGCTGGGACAGACCCACCACTACTTTAGTTCCTCCTTAATGGCCTGTGGCCTGAGAGGCATGTTGTGTTGTCCCTAGTCATGCAGCTTGCTATCTCTTTTGTTCTTATTTTATTTTTCTGTTATTTAACACAGTTTGTGCTTTTTGGGGGTGGGTTCCCCCACTTTTTCCTTGCCTGATCAGGGCCTTTGTTTTTTCTCAGGCTGCAATCTGCAGCCTCGAGTAATGGGTTATGCCCCAGACATTGGGCTCCAAACCCTATGGCAGGTCTGACAGGTCTCTTCCCCTCAATGACGAATGCTCGAGTGGCCTCTGTTTGGGGGAGAGACTTGCATCTTCCAAATGTAAAAGCTGCTTAGGATTGAAAAGTAGATCTAAAAAATGAAGGGAAGACAGGTTAAAATGCCAGTTGATGGAACATCTCCTTGAGAGCTGTGGGGTCCAAGTCCCATCCTGTACATCAGATTTGGTTGCGCAGAGGGCCTTAGCAGCTGTCACTGCCGCTGCAGTAAGCAAAGACCCTGGAGACTCCTCGGAACTGTTCAGATCATCAAAAAAAGAGTTCCCATTTCCTAGGATGGGATAAGAGAGAGGGAAAAGTCACCCTTTTGGTTTGGATTGTGAGAGGCCCCATGTACCAACAAGGGTATTGCTGAGCTCCTATCTCCTCTGGTACCAAGACCCTGGCACTAGCTAGAAAGCCACCCCACATACCTAGAAGCCATCTGTTAAGCTACAGCAGCACCTAAGTTAGTACCAGACCCAATGTTTCCAAAGCACAAGGACTCTTAAGGTTAAGCAGAAATAGTCATCAGCCACATCTTCTGCGGGCAGCAATGAAGGCACACAGATTGTGCTTTGGTTCCATTTCCAGGACCACCCAGTGTTCTAACTCCTGAAGATTATCTTGAGTCCCTAGTACCATCCAGGCTCCTTTTCCACAAGGATCTTTGGATCCTGGAAGAACCTGAGCCTATATTGCACAGGGGAGCGAGCAGGGAATATCACTTGGTATTAACTTGCTTCCTGTTGGTCTCCATCCCTCAAGGAGCACCCTGAGTAAGAAACCCCTTGGAGGATATAAACTCGGCAAACCCGGCAAGGAGATCCTTGGGATCCTGCCCCCTTCCCTTATGCCCCACCTCAATGGACCAATTGAGGCAGGAGCTACAATCCCTTCTGACACTGGGGGTGATCAAACCTGTTCCATTGGACTTTGTTGAGAAAGGGTTCTATTTCCGATACTTCCTCATCCATAAGAGAAACAGAGGATGGAGACCAATTCTGGCCTTCAGAACTCTGAACACCTTCATCCACTGTCAATGATTGAAATGGTAACTCTAGCAGTGATCAATCTCTTGGGTGAAAGAGGGATTTGTTTGTCTCCCTTGACCTTCTGGATGCTATTTTTCATATAGCCATGCACACTTTTCACAGGCACTTCTTATATTTTGGGGTGGATAAGGACTGCTATCAGTATCATGCCCTACTCTTTGGCCTCTCCACTGCTCCAAGGTCTTTACCAAAGTCCTCTCGGCTGTTGCAGCCCATCTTCATCAGATGGGAATAATAGTCTTTTCCTACCTGGACGATTGACCTGAAAGTTGCTCATTTCTCAAGGTACTGACAGCAACCAGCAAGGCCCTATCTCATGTTCTGCTCCTTTGGCTCTGCCTCAATGTGGAAAAGTCTGCACTCGCCCACTCAATGTATAGATTTCATCAGAACCACTTTGGACTGCCTCACTGCAAGTGCATACTTCGCATGTACAGGTTAGCCACAACGTCCAGCTTTGTTTCAGAATAGAATAGTCTTCAAACCACAGCAAGGGCTTGCCTGCAACTTCTGGGCCATCTGGCAGCATATGTGTTGATGGCACCCTTGTCAAGAATACATTCTCAGTGTCTCTAAGCCTGCCTGAGAACCTGTCTACACCCCGAATAAACACAGTCCATCCAAGTAGGTGTCCATATCTCAGAGTCTCAGTTCTTTAAAGTGGTGGAAGGATCTTCCAAAGGTATGCATGAGAGTTCTGTTCTGTTGTAGCCTCCTCTCACAAGGATCATCACTACAGATGCTATCCTGATAATTTCTGAAAGTGTGCTGCAGCCTAACAGCACAGGGCAGATGAACAGTTCATGATGCTTGCTGGTACTTCCTACCCTACATCAGGGGCCACCCAGTCAGAATAATATATTGCTGCACTGTTGTTCAGCATTATATCGACAAGGAGGTGCGAGATCCCAGCTTTATGCACTGAATCCGTAAGATCAAGGAATTGGTATTATCACACCACATACCGATCTCATTGGTTTATCTGCCAGGATTTCAAAACACAGTGGTGGACTCTGTCAACGGGCATTTTTGCCTCAACTAGTGAGAGCTGAACAACAAAGTATTCCAAAGGATATGTCTTTCCTGGGGTCATTTGAAGATGGATCTCTTTAGCACACTATCTGATGCAATGTTCAAGGGGAGGGCATGGCTGCGACTTGACAGGAAATGCCCTGGTCATCTCTTGGCCTCGTGTATTAAGTATGCTTTATCCCCTGAAGCCTTTGTTGCTCAAGGTCCCAAACAAATAGAAACAGGAGAAATTAGTAACCATTCTCATAGCACCATCATGGCTGAAACAGGTGTGGTTTCCAGAGCTGATTTGTATGTCTTGACTGTGTGAAGAGATCCACTGCCAGGAGTCAGGATCCATCACCCAACTTAACCTATCTGTGCTTCATCTCAAGACTTGGCTGTTAAATGGCTCTCTGGTACAGAACAAAACTGCTTTCTGGAGGTACAAACAGTACTGCATAATATTAGATAACACATGGAAAGGAAAACTCTACCTGCTGAAGTGGTGCAGCCACTAATCTCTATCTCCTCTTAAGTCCTGCCTGACACATTTGATACATTGAAAAACCACAGGATTATTGTTGAGCTCAATTAAGGTTCTTCTTTGAGTGCTTGCTCATGTCGATTCTATTCTAGATGTGCATGCGCCCATGTGCGCAGCAGTCAGAGATTTTTGCCTTAGTGGTACCTGTAGGGCCAGCTGTGGCACCCTCTAAAATGCCACAGTATATCAGGTGCTGCCGGCCCACGCCCTCTTAGTTCCTTCTTAACGCCCGTGGTGTCAAGTTGGAGCGCCTCTCTTGCTTGATGAGAGCGAGTGGTTTTCTTCCCTTGGACTTCGGGCCTCTTGTACATTTTGTGTGTGTGCGCACGCGCGCATGTGCGCGCGCGCGCCGGGCATTTTATACCAGAGCAAGGCATGTTCCAGGAGACTCCAGCAGGCCTATGCTTCTGAGTGACCCCCATAACTGCTGCCTTCAGTGCTTGGGGGAGTCACACATAAAGGAACGTTGCTGGATCTGCAAGAACTTTTGGCCCTGCACCCAAAAAGAGAAGGATATTCGCCTCAGGGTTCTCCTGATGGAGTCCGACCTGCTTCTGCCCCTTCTATGCAGGCTGCACCGAGCGCCTTGGCCTCCGTGCGCAGTGCGCCGCCAGCACCAGCCTCTTCCGGACACAGTTTGCTGTCACTGAAAAAGAGAGCTAAGAAGCACTCTCCTCCATCCTGCCCACCTCGAAACGGGCCGAGAAAAAATACTTTGTGCTGGCCAAAGGTTTCAAGTCCCTTTTATACTCACCCACACCCGGGCTTGCTGGTTGTCTGTGGCCAATGAAACAGATAAGCAGGTCCCCACTGCCTCTGCTCCCAAGAATAAAGAAGCCAAAAAGCTCTACTTGGCAGGAAAACTTACTCAACAGCTAGCCTCCAATTCCAGGTGGCGAATCATCAGGCCTTGCTGGGCTGATATAATTTTAATCTTTGGGACATTCTTCCAAAGTTCAGGATTCTTTTCCTTGGGGTCAGGCTCAGGAGTTTGGCACCCTGGTAGAGGAAGATACCATGGCAGCCAGATGTTCCCTGCAAATGGCATGGCACTTGGCAGCGAGGGTGGTCACGGCTGTAGTCCTGCAACGCAGCTCCTGGCTCCAGATGGTGGGCCTCTCCCAGGTGGTTCAGGACCTCCCCTTTGACTGAGTTGGGTTCTTCTCTGATCAAATGAACACCAGGCTACACAGGTTGAAGGACACTAAGGCTACCCTTTGCTCATTGGGCACGCATACTTTTCTGGCCTCTACTGTCATCGAGGCCTTTGCAAGCCCAGCAGGGATCTACAAGAAGGGACACTGGGTTTAGCCGTCGCCACTCTTCTTTCTCTTGCTCGCCAGCCCAGCCCAGGCCCACTAAGCACCCAGGGGGCCCAAAGCCGATGGTTTTGAGGGTGTGCTCAAGAGCAACGCTCCAGTCATCTGGCTGGATCCTGCTCATCCTTTCCTCAACTGCCTTTCTCCATTGCGCTCGGCCTGGTCACAGGTTACCATGTTGGACCACTGGGTCCAGGACATAGTAGCTCAAGGCTATACCCTGCAGCTATACCCTCCTTCCCGCCCCCCTGCTTTCCCATCCCTCTTCAGGGACCCATCTCACGAGCATCTCCTGGTTCAGGAGGTCGACAAGCTACTGCAATTGAGGACTGTGGAAACAGTTCCTCAGGACATGGAAGGCAGAGGATTCTGACCTCCATTATCCCCTCTCTGGATCCGTGGGACTGGTATTCTGCTCTTGACTTAAAGGACGCTTACTTCCATGTCTCCATATTCCCAGGACACAGACATTTCCTGCGTTTCATAGTGGCCAGGTGCCACTTCCAGTTCACGGTACTACCCTTTGGCCTGTCCTCTGCCCCTAGGGTGTTCACAAAATGCATGGTGCCAGTAGCGGCTTACCTCAGACATCAGGGTGGGGGGGAAGAGGGATCCCAGATCTTTCTGTATCTCAACGACTGGATCATCAAGGGCAGGTCTCCGGAGCAGGTGCAAAGAAGCCTCGATCAGGTGCGCTAAAGCTGCAGCGATCTGGGCTTGTTAATAAACATAGAAAAATCCACATAAACTCTATGCACTGGACCAGCATTAATCGGAGTGGTTCTTGACTCCATGTGAGCCAGGGCCTTCCTTCTGGAAGCACGCTTTCAGGCCCTGTCAGATCTCATTGCCCACATGAGGCATCCAATCACCATGGCCCACACATGGCTGCAGCTGATGGGCCACATGGCAGCATGCATGTACGTGGTCAGTCACGCTCGGCTTCATCCGCAACCCCTGCAGACGTGGTTGGCAATGGTCTGTTCCCAGCAGGCACTCCCTGGACTGACTGGTCACAGTACAGAGCCATGGATTCTTGGCTAGACCCCAAGTCAGTGCTGCAGGGAGTTCCCTTTGTGTCCCCGTTACCATTGCTCACCGTGGTCTTGGACATGTCGGACCTGGGCTGGGGGGCGCACCTGGGCAAGCTCAACACCCAGGGCCGCTGGCTGCAGCACGATCTAGCCCTTCTTATCAACGTCCGGGAGCTCAAGGCGTTGCACCTGGCCTGTCAGGCAAGGCGTTGCAGGTCCTCATGGACAATATGGCCGCAATGTATTACATCAGCAGGCAGGGCGGCGCCAGGTTGTCGGCCCTGTGTCGGGAGGCGCTCAGCCTCTGGGATTTTTGCATGTGGCATTCCATCCATCTGGTAGCCACCCACCTACCCGGAACCAAGAATGTCCTGGCAGATCACCTCATCCGGACCTTCTCATTTTGCCACGAATGGTCCCTCCGTCCGGAGGTGGTCAGCCTGATCTTCCGAAGGTGGGGGGACTCCCCAAGTGGACCTGTTTGTGTCCAAATGGAAGAAGTGGTGCCACGTATTCTGTTCCCTGCACGGCAGAGACCAGGGATCCCTGTCGGACGCCTTCCTGATTCCGTGATCAGGAACGCTGATGTATACCTTTCTACTGGTACCACGTATCCACATGGTCCTGCTAAAGGCAAAGCAAGACAAAGCGTCTGTCATCCTCATAGCCCCGGTGTGGCTTCGACGGCACTGGTTCAACATGCTGCTGAGTCTTTCGGTGGCTGACCCGTGCAGTTACCTCTCCGGACGGATCTGGTGTCCCAGAACTACGGCAACCTGCTGCACCCGAACCTGGCATTGCTGCATCTGACGGCGTGGCTAAGTACAGATGAGCGGGAGTGCTTAGCTGCGGTCCAACAGGTCCTGCTGGATAGCAGGAAGCCTTCCACCAGGGCTACCTGCGTGGCAAAGTGGAAGTACTTCACATGTTGGGCCTCAGACAAGCACATTTGTCCAGAGGAAGCCTCACTGTAGGACATCCTGGACTATTTTTTGCATCTTAAGCTCCGGGGCTTGCCATTTTGTCTTTGATCAAGGTACACCTGGCAGCCATTTCGGCAGGTGGATCTTCACCCATCCCATGACGGTGCAGTTCCTGAAAGGTCTAGGATGCCTGTACCCACACATCCGGGACCTGGTCCCCTCTTCCCCCTTCTATCCCCCCCTGGTGGGACCTGAATCTTGTGCTTTTGAAGCTCATGAGCCCCTCCTCCGAACCCTTAGCTTCCTGCTCCCTTCTGCTTCTCTCCTGGAAGGTGTCATTGGTTGCTATAACTTCGGCCTGGTGGGTGTCCGAGATCAGGGTGCTGATGTCGGAGCTGCCTTATATGATCTTCTGCAAGGACAAGATCCAGCTGTGTCCGCACCCGGCTTTTCTGTCCAAGGTCATTTACCAGTTCCACGCTGGCCAAGACGTTTACTTACTGGTCCTCTGTCCGAAGCCTCATGCATCAGATGAGGAGTGCATGTTGCGTACTCTGGACATCAAACGGGCGTTGACAGTCTACATTGACAGAACACGGCCGTTCCGTAAGTCAACACAATTGTTCGTTGCTGTTGCAGAGCGGATGAAGGCTTGCCTGGTGTCAGCCCAGAGAATCTCATCTTGGATCACTGCCTGCATCCGCTATTGCTACGAGCTGGCGAAGGTGCCCCTGCTGGCAATCATTATAGCTCATTCTACTAGAGCACAGACGTCTTTGGCGGCCTTCTTGGCACAGGTGCCAATCCAAGAGATTTGTCGGGCCACCACTTGCTTGTCCCTTCATATGTTCGTGTTGCACTTTGCGCTGACCCAGCAGGCTTGAGATGATGCTGGCTTTGGCAGAGCTGTGCTACAAGCTGCATGACGGTGAACTCCGAGCCCATCTCCATTGGTACTACTTGTGAGTCACCTAGAATGGAATCAACATGAGCAAGGAAAACGATTACTTACCTTTCGCAACTGTTGTTCTTCGAGATATGTTGCTCATGTCCATTGTATTACCCGCTCTTCTGCCCCTCTTGTTGGAGTTGTCGGCAAGAAGGAACTGAGAGGACGTGGGCCTGATGTACCGCGGCATGAGTGCGGCACTTGAAAGGGCTCCACAGCCAGCCCTACATGTACCGCCAAGGCAAAAATCCCTGGCTGTGCACATGGGTGCATGCGGACCTAGAATGGAACGGACATGAATAGCACATCTCGAAGAACAGTTACGAAAGGTAGGTAACTGTTTTTCCACCTAGCTGCCATCAGTCATTTATCTACTGCCCTTTTCTGGGGTGGGATGTGGCAGGGCTGCGAGTCTATATGAGATTGATTAAAGGTTTTTTCAACCTTTTTCCTCTTGTCAAATTGAGGTATGTTATATGGATGTACAACTTAATCCACAATGCTCTGAGGAAAGCCACATTTGAACCTATAGGAAACTTTTCCTTCCTTCATTTGTCCCTCAATATCTCATTCTTGGTAGCTGACATCTCAGCCAGGCGTGTAGGGGAACTGACTCTTATGGCTGACCCACCATAAACAGTATTCTATCTCACTATATCTACACCCTCAATTCCTACCTTAATCAGGAAATTCACCTGCTGGAATTTATCCCAAGCTTCACTCTTCAAAAGGAGCAGTGAGCCTCCCATACACTGGACATAAGAACAGCTCTCAACTCTTTACCTTGACCGGACTAAATCCTATATGACTCCTCCTAGGCTTTTTCATCCTGATTACAAAATGAATGAAAGGGCGTCTGATTTCTGCCAAAGACTGGAAGTCCATCGTAACCCATTTTAAAGCTTCAGGTATTCACCCCTGAACTAGGATGATTGCCTATTCCACCAGGGCCCAGTATACCTCTGTAGCCCTACTGAAAAGCACATCTGTCTCAGATATATGCAAAGCAGCCACCTAGTCTTTGCTAGGCACGCTTTCCTAGCACTGTGCTATCATTCCTGCTTCTGGAGCTGTTGAGGCTTTTGTAGGTGCTGAGCTACTGTCCATACTGAATCTGTCTCTTCAGCACCATCCTCTGTAATTGAGATGCTGCTCCAGAGTCTCTTGAAGTGGAGCACTCAAAGGAACATTACTTGTACAGTAACTGGAGTGCTTTTGAGATGTGTGTCCCCTTATGGGTGCTCCTCTACCTGCCCTCCTGCCTCAGTATTCTCTCTCTCTCCTTCTGCGGTTGAGAAGGAACTGGAGTGGTGCAGGAGTGCCTAGAGTGCAGGTGCAGACCTGTGGACAGTACTGATGAACATGTCTGATCAAGAGTGCATGGGGATGCAAACATCCTGAAGTAGAGCACTTATAGGGACACCATTCTCGAGCTAAGTTAAGTAACCTTTCCATTAATTGTGACAATAGTTCTGAAACAGTTTCACACTTGATTAGGATTGCAGTAAAGCTGCACTAATAAGGAAAGCGGAATGGAAGAGATCAGTATAGATTAGTAAGTGGTTTTATAGTCTGTGCCAGGCAGGGCTAATGCAGGTGACGTTATGCATACCCCAGGCCAATTAGGGATCTTTGTCATATTCTTAACAGTAGTGAAGCTGGGCCCAAATCTTGAGCTAGGATCATTAAAACTATCCTTCTCTGCAGAGCCGTGTTCTCATTGTGAAGCTCATGTTTTTTTGGTGGGTACAGTGGGTTGGGATAGTGAGGTGGTGGTTTTGGTTTCATTTTGGAAAGATGCGTGGGAGAGTCCTTGACTGAGGAGGAGTGGAGTGACTAACATGTTCAGTGGTTATATGAGTAGGGACAGCAAGATGGCTGGGACAAGAGGGTGCCACCTTAGTACTTTTCCATCTGTCCGAAGGGTTAGGTGAAACAATGTTTACAGCACGTGATGGGAGCTTGAGAGTCCCTGGACTGTACCCAGAAGCTCTCCGGAGCATTAATTTTATAATGTTGAAAATGTTCCAAATTTCACTTAAGACCTCATTTTATCGAATGTATAACATGATTAAAACTAAGTTTAGATTTTCCTCAATTATTCAATACCATTAACTTCACTTAAATTAGAAATTTTGTAACATACAGTCAAAATTTTATAAGTCAGAAACTTTCAAAGCCAGATGCCTGTACCTCTCAAAATCAGACCATTTTTTTTTATTTAGGAGCTTAACTTTAGGGGTAGGTTTGAAAAATTTAGCCTATTGATCAATATAAACCAGTTTTTAAAAACAAAATTTGGCTCAGGAAATTGAAAATTGACAGTTGTCTGAATTATGCATTTTTAACATATACATATTAAAACCTTTCTTTGTAGGTTGATACCTGTGTTAGTAAATGGTATGAAGTACTCAGAAATAGATATTATTCTGCTGAAGGTGAGCAACAATTTCACTTTACTTCTGAAAGCATGTATTCATTTGATTATTCACTTCTAAATTACTGTGCTAGGGCAGATTCTACCTAGCAGAAATAGCTTGTAGAGTATGGAATATAGTTGAGAAGTTGCTCTCATTAATCCATTCTACCACAGAACTAGAATTATTACTGCACTATACAAAGGATTTCTCTACCTCTTCTGTTTCCTCCTTCCCTCTCCGTTCATGTTTCTGGAAGAATGCTAGACAAGAATGCAGGAATAATTAGTGGCTCTTTTGGTCAGGTGGCCAGCCCTGAAGTGGCTATGAATCTGAAGAAGTTGTCATAGTTTTCCCGAACATATTACTCACTATATTTGTTCTTTTTATAGTATCTTGGGCAAGATGGCTGTACTGTTTCATAATCTGATGGTATAATAACTTGTGAGCATGCTTAATGTTTCATTTTTAACAGGGGGATGTTGAAGAAGATGAAGCTATTCCAGATAGTGAACAGGACATAAGGCCTCGTTTTCATCGTTCACGGACAGTGGCTCAGCAGCATGAAGAAGATGGTATTGAAGAAGATGATGACGACGATGATGAGCTTGACGATGATGATACTATTTCTGACTGGAATTTAAGTAAGTCAAACAACTGTGTTAGGTAGTGTAAAATCTACAGCTAATGTAATTCAGAATCTTCCTTTTCTGACTTCTTGTGTGTTTTAGTGCATTGAACAGAAGTGCTGAGATTTTTAATTTTGGGATAGCTCTGTTCACGTTCCTGCAATCCTTTGATTGCTTGGCACTTTCTGTCGCTTAAAAAGAATCTCTGCTGTGTAGCTCAATACACTAGTTACAAACATGTGAATATTTACCTCAATTGGTCAGTATGGCAAATGGATCTATTGGCTGTTTCTGCTCAGATTAATGAAGACTTTCCAGATTTACCCTTCTCTTCACTTAGTGGAAAACAAGTGGAATTTAAGTTCCAGAAAGTCTTACAACACCACAAACCATGGCTGATCTGCCGAATGTGACTGGGCATTAAGTAACTTTTTAGTGCTTTAATCTTTTATATTTGAGGCCCTGAGAAAAGCACAGACTTTTAAATTCTCCAGTAGTGTCATGGATAAATGTGTGTTGAGGGGATATGCATGCTGCAGAGTCCCCCACCTCCCAAACAACTGAATTTTTCCATCAGCAGGACTTCTGCCTCTCTTCTGAGGTGCTGGGTGATTAGGATGAGATCAGCCCAGCTATCCCATGGAATTGGGGTGGAGGATGGGCTGGGGGTGTATGTCTTGCTGTTGGACAGGGTAACAAAAGCCACCTGGATGAACAGCAAGAGTCAACTCCGCAAATAGATGAATCATTTGGTGTCAGCCGACCTGGTCCCAGGGCAGGGATCAGGTTCCCAGTTCAAGTCCAGGCTGGTTTTACTGCTTCTTCTCTGTCTGGCAGGGGGCGAAAGAGGGACTAGAAGCCCCAGCCCACCCCACAGCAGCCATGTAGGGCCAGGGGAGATGTCTCAGCTTCTCACCAGCTGGTGCTGTGACTGGGATCCATTCCGATCTCTCTGCTTCCTCACACGCTTGCTCATGTTTCAAGCAGCACTGGTGCTGGTCCCGATGGGGGGATGGATCTTGGTCTTAGCTCCTTACAGGCCGGCACTTCAGTGTCTCTCCCAAGTCTTTTGGGGCCACTGTGGGCGAGGCTGGGACTCATAATTGGCATGTCAGTGCCATCCCTCTCTCCCTGCCAGCCAGCCAGAAAACAGCATCAGTGGTCTGGGCCAGGGATTTGCAAACTTTTTTTTAACCCGTGCAGCTGCAGTAGGCACCACAGCCCACTATTAACACTTCATGAGGGAAATTATTAATTTTAATTATTATCTAAATATAAACTAGAACGCTGTAATAAACAATGTATGTTTCATTTTAATGTTAACAATTGTAATTAAATTAAATTAATGGAGATATCCTGTCTCTTAGAACTGGAAGGGACCTTGATAGGTCATTGAGTCCAGCCCCCTGCCTTCACTAGCAGGACCAAGTACTGATTTTGCCCCAGATCCCTAAGTGGCCCCCTCAAGGATTGAACTCACAACCCTGGGTTTAGCAGGCCAATGCTCAAACCACTGAGCTATCCCTCCCCCCTAGCAATAGAAATCCCTAGCAATGTCCACTCAAATGCTTCAAGACCTTTGAAATGAAACCGTTTTAGTAAAACGATACTTTAAAAAAGTTGAGCAAAATGTGATGTTCAAACAGAGAAAACAGTTTTGTATAAAACTGAACAATAAGCAACACAACAATGTTAACAAAATTGTTAGAACATGTTGTGATGTTTGATTTTAAAACAAAATATTGTCCAACTTTGAACACTATATTGTGTTTTCAATATTTTTAGGGTAAAATCTAAACTACTGTGCTGTGTAAGTAAAGACCCAACCCTATTCTCTACTAATTAGAAAAGAATCACATTGTAAATAAAAATATAAAATAACTTACAGACCAGGAGTATTCTTAATGGGATGGATGTGCCTGCTTCTCCTTGCACAGTTTTTCCATCTGGGGACATATGTTAATGAGGGTCAACCAGATATCATTTTCCGTTTTCAGCCTTTCAGCCAGCTCAATGTGCAGAGAGTGGATAGCTAGGGTCTGTGTGCTGGGAGGGTTGTTGCTCAGGATGGAGGGAGAAGACTGGTTGCTAGGGGCTGTGTGCAGGCAGGGGGGTAGCTCAGGATGTGGGGAGGGGCTGTGTCTGAGGGGGTGCCACTGCTGCGGGGCCCATCCATGCGCTCAGTCCCTAGTTAGCACAGTGGGGACAGCTCCGCTCCTTCTGGCTGTGTGCACCTTGCTGTCCTACATGGTCACTCTGGCCACCGGCACCCAGTGGTTCGTGGGCACCAAGGACTTACACCTACCTGAACCTGGAGGGTGCGGCAGCTATTACCCAGCCCACATGGGGTGTACAGAGTGCCTGGTGTCACTGCTCTTCCCTCCGAATGTACCTCTGTCTGTCTCTCCCTCTCCCCCTCCCCCCCCACCCCCTCAAAGTGGGTTTGGGGACAGGGTGGTGAGTGGCAACGTCAGGTGCTCTGTGCATTCAGGTTGGTTTCCCCACATGGGCTGTGCTGTGAGGTGTCAGGAGCTGCTCTCCCACCCTCCCCTTACCCAGCCCATGTGAGGAAACTGACCTGGACACACAGTGCTTGGTGTTGCTGCTCACCCCTCTGAAGCTCCTCCCATGATGGTGTGCCACCCAGGACTGTTGTGGCCCACATTTTGGGCATGGGCCATGGTTTGAAAACCCCTTGTATGGGCCAGGCTCTGATCCCTGACCTGAGCCAGGCTGGCTGGTGTCGTGTGCTGCTTCATCTTGCTGAGGTGGCTCTGGCTGCTCATGCAGGTGGCATTTGTTACCCTCACCATCAGTGAGATGCCTTCCCCTGTCCCCCGTTCGCTGGGATAGAAATGACCTGCCACCTCTGGGATGCACCATGGAGAGTCACAAGCAGGAATACCCACTTCTGCCTCCCTGCTGCTGGAAAAATTCTGTTTCAAGGTTTTTGTGTGTGGGTTCCCCCCCACCCCAGAGAGCTGGAAACTTTTAAGTGCAAGCTGAGATTATCAGGTAACAAATTGATCCTAGTAACTGGGGCCAGACATGCTAAACCTGTGGGGGGAAGAAAACACAGAAATTGGGTTCGTTTTTGGCTTAATTGGTGCCTGAGTTGTTTGTTGGCTAGTTTTTTGGCTTGTAGCGTGTGGGTTTTTTGTTTTTTTTTTTGTTTTTTTTTTTTTGGATCAGCTCCTGGCAAGTGGGGAGAGAGTCAGGGTGCACAGCGGGCCCACCACAGTCCCAGACTGCACGCCAGGGGGCTCTAGTTACATAGTGTTGGGGTTTTTAGAGATTGGCTTGTTTTGGCCTTATTTTGAAATGGGATTAGCTTGATTTTTGGCTTATTGAGAAAGTCAGGGTGCTTATTTACCCCCTGAAAGTTGGCGACTGTGATTGGGTCTCTAAGAAAAACACAGAATATTTTGTTGAAAAATAATCCAGATGCAAATAGAAAATTGTCGCACATTTATTTTGTGATATATTTGACACCCATGTTCCAGGAATTCCTTTCACTTTCAGAATCCAAAAGTAGATTCAGGCTCATGATTGATTTTTTTTCCCCAGAGACAGTCCAGATGTTAGCTTATATATTGCTATAAAACAGTTTAATCTGGATTTTTTCCTTTTTGATTTTGTTGCATTCATTACTGTAAGTGGAATAGTTATCCTTATATATATTTAGTTGACTGAAAAGCGATATAATTATTCCTAAACTGGAAATATGCTGGTACTATATGTGAAGTTTCCTCTAATTGTCTGATTGCATAATCTTGGAATTGCTGATTCTATATATAGCAGATTAGAAAGTTAAACGGTTTGAAAAGGTTGGTCAGCAACTTGTTTTCCTAGTATCTGAGCAGGTTTAATGAATATATATGCTATAGTTTTGATTTAGCTTTAAGAGTTTGTCATACTCCAAATACAGTAACTCCTCACTTTAACGTTGTCCCAGGTTACATTGTTTCGTTGTTACGTTGCTGATCTATTAGAGAACATGCTCATTTTAAGTTGCAACAGGAGTGAAAGTAAATCTGAAGATTTACCGATACGGGGGCAGGGCTGGGTCAGCATCCCCCAGCCAGCCAGCCCTTCCACACTGCCTGGCCCATGCTGCCCGGGGCTCCAGCGGTGATTTAAAAGGCCCCGGGCTTCGGCTGCTGCTGCGGTAGCTGCAGTCGGGGCCCTTTTAAATCGCCAGCCCCAAGGCAGCTGCTCCTTTTGGGGCGCTCCCCCCTTGCGGTGGCGGCCGGGGGGGGGCAGATAGGGCAATAACATTAAAGCATTGCTGCAGCAGCACTTTAAGCAGGGTCCTTTGCTGCGGCAGCGCTTTAACATCACTCTCCCCCCCCCCCCGTAGGGAGGTGCAAAAGGGGCAGCAATGTTAAAGCTGTACCGGCTTACTTTCACCCTTTGAGTTGTGTTATGCTCCCTTATAATGTTGTTTGGCAGCCGCCTGCTTTGTCCACTGCTTGCAGGAAAAGCAGCCCCTTGGAGCTAGCTGGTGGGGGCTTGGAACCAGGGTGGGCCGGCAGCCCCTTTAAGTCCCCTGTGCAGCAGCAGCCTCCCAGTAAGCAATCAATTGCTGGGCAGTTCAGGTGTCCCTCCCCCCACTGCCGTGTGCTGCTCCTGCCCTCTGCCTTGGAGCAGCTCCCAGGAGCCTCCTGCTTGCTGGAGGGGGATCGGGGGGGGGAAGAGGGGTGCTGATGTCAGGGTGTCCCCTGCTCATGTACTCCATCTCCTCAGAGCAGAAGGGACAGGACTCAGGACGGAGTGAGCTTGTTGCTAGCAGCTGCTGTCTCAACTTGCTGATCTATTTAAAAAGGCAGTGTACTTAGAGTGGAGTCAGCATACTTAAAGGGCAGTGCGTATCACTCTCACTCTCACTCACACGTGCACCCCCCGGCACTTTGGAAAGTGGAGGGAGTGGTGCGCTCCAATGGGATAGTGTGGGTTCATCATCATGTTCAGTTTCCGCAGGGAATGTTTCCAACCACTGCCATGCATCTATTGTGTGTCCTCCCTCCATTTTTGTAGCCTCACACTCTACAAGGCAGCATTAACAATGTGTTAACCCTTGAGGGCTCAGCCGAGTGCTAGCCCATCATTTATCAGTAAGGCATTCCCTGGGAAATATCCCACCCTCTGACTCCACCACCTCAACCAAACTTCACAATCATCGTTGCTGTGTACAGTATTAAATTGTGGGGAAATTTGATTCGCTTAACATCGTTTTGTTTTAAGTAGCATTTTTAGGAATAGAACTACAACGTTAAGCGAGGAGTTATTGTACAAAATTATGATAGAAATCTTTGTACTTGATATGAGCGTGAAACTATTGCATGAGAATTGAAGTGTATCACTCTTCTCACTAACAACTTAGTCTTTCCCACTTTTAGTGTTGCTCCATTTTGTGATTGCTTAATGGTAACTATTTTGTGAAACGGAATACTTTTTCCCTGCAACTAATCCACAAATGTTTAATCTCTGTTCTATGGTTATTTATTTGATCTTGAGTAGAGAAAGCTGCCCGTCCATGGCTGTCTAGCCCATAAATGCAATGTGACTTTTTCCCTGGAATGTGATTTGTGGTTCCAGAATACAATGGGCCATTTACACATTACAGTGAAACAGAAGCATTGCTCCACTACTCCCCCATTGCCCTAAAATGTTAGTGTGAGGCTAAGGTAGTTTGAAATGAAGAGAGACAATGTAGTAATTGGTGTTCTAATACATTCAGATTTACGATATGTTAATTCTCAGGGAAGTGTTCTGCTGCTGCACTAGATGTCCTTGCCAATGTATTTCGTGATGAACTTCTGCCACACATTTTGCCCCTTTTGAAAGAACTGCTGTTTCATCCAGAATGGGTGGTCAAAGAATCGGGTATCCTGGTTCTAGGAGCAATTGCTGAAGGTAAGCCAAATTTGCACTCCTGCTATAGCAAAATTTGAGTATAACTAAGCCAGTGGCCTACAACCTTTTTTACGCTCAAGATGACTTTTTGAATTTAAGTGCAACCCAGGATCTACCCCGCCCTTTCCTCGAGGCCCTGCCCCTTCCCCAAAGCCCCGCCCCACTCACTCCATCACCTCCTTCCTCTGTTGCTCGCTCTCCTCCACCCTCACTCACTTTCACTGGGCTGCAGCGGGGTTGGGGTTCAGGAGGGGGTAGGGACTTTGGGCTGGGGCAGAGGGGTTTGGAGTATGGGAGGGGGCTCCAGGCTGAACCTGGGGCAGGGGGTTGGGTTGCAGGAGGGTATGAGGAGTGCAAGCTCTGGAAGAGTTTGGGTGCAGGAAGGGACTGGGGCAGAGTGTTGGGGTGCATGAAGGGGTTCGGGGTGCTGGCTCCAGGAGGGGGCTCAGGGCTGGGGGGTTCCCACCAGGCAGTACTTGTCTCAGGTGATGGTGCAGTGGGGCTAAGACAGACTCCCTCCCTGCCTGTCCCAGCCAATGACCGTCCGTCCATGTTGCTGTCGTCAAACACCCCCCCCCCCCCCCCCGTAGGGGCCAACCCTCTCCCGTGGCACCTGGTGAGGGGAAACGTGGCTCCGTGCGCTGCCCCTCTGCAGGCACCGCTCCCGCTGCTCCCATTGGCTGCAGTTCCCCGTTCCCAGCTAATGGGAGCTGAGTGGACGGAGCTTGCAGGCAGGAGCAGCATGTGGAAACAACCTCCCGTCTCGCTGTGGCATGCTGGCTGCTTCCGGGAGCAGCGTGGGGCTGGGGCAAGCAGGGAACCTGCCTTAGTGGGTCACTTTTTTTTTTTTTTGCCTGTTCTGTTCATTCCTTCTGAAGCACCTGGCATTGGTCACTGTTGGAAGACAGGATCCTGGGCTAGATGAACCATTGGTCTGACAAAGTATAACCATTTTTTATGTTCTTAATTTTGGTTTTGAAAACAATTTAAAAAAATCTATTTTGAATAATAAGACTAGAAACAGTTAAGAAAACCGATATTAGTACAAAGAGTATTTTAAAAATTCTTAACTTAATTTTGTAGGACATTCTGTAGGACAATCATAAAAGCATGTGTTTGTCCTAATATTGGAGGGTGAAAAAATTAAACTTATTTAAAAAAAAAAAATCTAACTTGTTAAACAAAATAAGCTACTATGAGACTCAGCTTCTCATTGTCCGAAAAGTTTGGGTTGGTTATGCCTTCAGGTTTAAAGAACATTTGTAATATGCTTGGTATATTTGGTGTGTGTATATATATATATGTCCTTACATGACATTTCTGTTTGGCTAGCTGTTTGCAAGGATTGGAATCTTCCTCTCTGATTTGATTACTGGTTGAAGGCTAGTGCTTGGGAAAGCTTATTAATATGCCTAAGTGTTTATAGCCCAAAGATACTGCACTTCTAAAGTACTAGTGTATCTGTGTTGGGAAATTATAAATTTCTAGCCTCCTCTCCAGCCGCCTCTCATCATCTTCTCTCAAATGTGTCTACCTTCTTCCACATTGCTCATTAGGCTTGTTATGCCCTTCTAAAAGCTGTTTACCATCTGTACCTTACCAGATTCTACTAAAAACTCATTATCTACTCATTAAGGGTACCTCTTTACTTTTTTTAATCACTATCAAGATACGTCTTACAGACTTATTGCCTATTGCTCTTGTCACACCTTGCCTTCTCCTCCCCACCCTTTCCTTTTATCACTATCACTTATTATGTAATCAGTAAGGTTAAGATTTTGTCATGGTTATTTTTAGTAAAAGTCAAGGATAGGGTCGCGGGTAATACACAAATTCATGGAAGCCTCTGACCCTTCTTTCTGTTACTAAAAATAACGAGGGAGGCACCTGATTGGGGGATGCTATGGGAGGAGGTGGGCCTAGCACCCGCAGTCCCGGTGACTGGGCCTTCTGGGTGCCTCTCGTTCGGTGTCTCCCTCTCCCTCTGACGCAGCTGGGGACTGAAGCGGAAAATGTCAGGGGTCTCTGAAAGTCACAGAATCTGTGACCTCCATGACATCTTATCATTAGTAATCAGATTTATGTTTGGTGTATACTCCTCGGACATGGGCTATTTCTTACTTGTGTGAGGCACTAAGCACACTTCTGAGTCCTTGAAAAAATAATGAATACTGATAAAATAACTGATTTAGGTTGAAGTTTTCTATGTAACTTCCTTGGATCGTTGTCAGCCCTCTTGTGAATGTGAAAACAACTGGCCTTTCAGACTCAAGTGAGAGAGTACCACAGTGGAAGTGCGAACGTTTAGTGCAAATAACTTTCTTGTGACTGTGCAGTGCACGCAGTAAAAGCAATACCATGTCCTCAGGAGGTGGGGATGTGAAACTAGTGAAGTTTTATAATGATTACTCGATTACAACAAAATTATGAAAAATATTTAAAGTCACCCATACTTAAAAATCTAGTCATTCTTGTTACTCTCTTGCTCCCCCACTCTGTTCAAGTACCGTATATTTAATAGAGTACTTTAGCCAGCTCTGAGGATTAGAGACTTTGTATAATTTCCAAGCTGGTTTTCCTGTTTTTTTGATGGTATACATCTATATTTCTAGCCCTAGCCTTTCATGAAATGTTGATGTTTAAATTGACACACAACCCCATATCTCCTCCAGTCTAGCAGTGCTTTTTTCTGGCATTGATTTAGGACTTAATGGAGCTGTAGCCAGTCCCAAACCTTGGAAAAATGTCATTTTGAGTCCATTATATAGCCCAGGAATTACTCAAGTTTAGCACTTACAGATTTACCACGTTCACTGATATTAAGATATTAAAAGTTAAGGATATGTTGGTAAACAAACAGCAAGAAAAATCAAAGCTTAATTTGCTTTCAGTATGTAGGCAGAATAAGGTGTTGAAACGTTTTCATCCTACCTTGGATGTTGAAACATTCATGTGTATGTTTTACTCTACAACTGACTTGTGGAAATTCACGGTTAAAAACTGTCAAGTATCAGAGGGGTAGCTGTGTTAGTCTGTATCCACAAAAACCAACGAGGAGTCCGGTGGCATCTGAAGAAGTGGGTTTTTTACCCACAAAAGCTTATGCCCAAATAAATCTTAGGCTTTAAGGTGCCACCGGACTCCTCGTTGTTTTTACAGTTAAAAACTGAAAAATCAAAAAATTTCATTTTGGATAGACCATAAATAAATTTTTGTGGTTTTATCAGCAAAACAAAAAATGAAAATGGTTCTTCGAGTGCTTGCTCACATTGATTCCGTTCTAGGTGTGTACATGTCCGTGTGCGCAGACGTGGGAGATTTTTTGCCTTAGCGGTATCCGTAGGGCGGGCTGTGGCGCCCTCTTGAGTGCCGGTGCCTAAGAAGAGCGACTTTGTGGCACAGAGCAAGAAGGGCAAAGGACCCGGTTCAGGCTGCCAGCCCACACTGGAGCCACATGGGGATGACCCCCCCTCCCCCCAATGGGTCCCCTAGCCCCCTGAAAGATCTGCCACCAACTCCAGGGAGCGGTAGGGGATCCAGACTGGTGGCAGGGCTGATGCCTTCTGAGGCTCTCCTGGTGCCCAGAGAGCAGATGCCTCTACCAGTGCCTTCCTGGCCCAGGTGCCAATTCAGGATATCTGCAGGACTGCTACACAGTTGTCTGTCCAGACGTTTACATCTGATTATGCACTTAACCAGCAAGCCCAAGACAATGTGGACTTTGGCAGAGCAGTGTTGGAAGCCGAATAACCGTGAACTCTGAGCCCGCCTCCAGGGAAACTGCTTATGAGTCATCTAGAATGAGATTGACATGAGCAAGCACTCGAGGGCGGGGGGAGACAGTTGCCTACCTTTTGTAACTGTGGCTCCTCTTAGAGTGCTTGCTTATGTCAATTCCATTCTAGATGTGAGCACAGTTGGAGGTTTTTGCCTTAGCGGTACCCGTAGGGTCGGCTGTAGCGCTCTCGAGTGCTGGGCTCATGCGTTGGTATATTAGGCGCTGCCGACCCTACACCCTCTCACTTCCTCCTTACTGCCCCTGATGGTTGGTCTGAGTGCCTTGTCTTGCATCGCAAGAGCGTTTGAATTCTTACAGTCCATTGTTCTGTCTCCTTTGTTGTTAGTTGATAGGTACTTAGTTAGACCTTTTAAGTTAAATGTTAGAGTAGTTATTTAGGAGTTAAAGTTCCAGCTGGGACTTCCCCTCAGAGCAAGGCATGCCCTGTTCCCCTGGCTTTGAGCCATGTTCATTGTGCAGCTGGCCGATGCCCATTAGTGACCCCCACGAGAGCTGTTTAAAGTGTTTGGGGGAGTCCCACAAAAAGAATAAGCGCAGGATCTGCCAAAGCTTTCACCCTCAAATTCAGAAGGAATGAGATATCCGCTTGAGGGCCCTCCTCATGGAGGCTGCGCTTCGTCCTACCTCAGAGCACTTTTGTTCAGACTCCACGCCTAGCACCTCGGCGTCAGCACGTTGCGCACCACTGGCACCAGTACCCTCCGAGCACCGTTTCCCCTCCCTGGTGCCTAAGAAGCGGTTGAAGTCAATTGGCCCACCAGCATCGTAGAAAAAGGGGGCTTTTGGCAAAGGACCTGTGTCTGGTAATGTGCCCAACCCAGAGCTGCTTGGGGGTACCGCTGAGGTCGGACTTCCTAGTCCAGCCAGGATCCTGTCTCTGACTCCTGGGAGCAGCAGGAGGTCCCAGCCCCTAGTAGGGTCATTTGTGCCCGAAGCGGGCCTGGTGGCCAAAGAGCAAGCAGCTAAATGGCACCACAGATGCCAAGCCAGGTGACAGACCAGGCCAAGGTCCTGGCATCTACGGGCAAGCTGGGTATGGAACTGCCCCCTAAAGCAGCTAAGCATCCCCGATCCATGGACTGCAGGCCTTGGATCCTGCCACCGGAGCTTCTGTCCCCGATTGGAAGACACAGGTTCCTAATGCCATGGTCTCCCCCTGTGTGGCACAGGACACCTGAGTCGCGACGCTGATCTACATACCCATGGTACTGGGTCTCCCACAAGAGTTTGCCACACGCAGATCACCATTGCATAAGTGGTCTCCTAGATGTCCATTACACCCGATGTGGGATTGTTCCAGGTTCTGGCACTGTCTCCAGCTCCCCAGTACTGCTCTTTGGGCAGGCACTGGTCTTCGCCCTCTCCTTACTGGTTGCTCACGAGGGTCAGTTGGCAGATTCAGGCATCTATGGCTCTGCCCTGGTCACTGGAAGGGCAATGGTCTAAGCCTGAATGGGAGTTGAGCCCCTCGCCTATAAAAGGTGAATCGCCACCAGTCCATGAGACCGATGTGGCTCCTGCAGCAGCAGGGTGGAGGCAGGGGCAATAGCCTGTTCAGTGGCCGTACTGGAACCCGTGGAGTGTACCTGTTTTGCCGGTCCCGTAGTCCCACCGTTCCTCCCAGACTGCATCAGACAAGCTGCCCCCAGCACAGCCAGCACCCAAGTCCCAACACAGTGCCGAATCTGATGCGGGGGGCAACACAGCGTGCCCCGATGCCCAAAGAGCCATCCACAGACAAGCCAGGGGAAGCAGACCCTCCCCCTACTTTGTAGTCATCTTTGTTGTCTCCGGACCAAGCAGTGGTGGGCCCCTTGCAAAGGCAAAATGGAGCTTCAGACCCATTCTGGACCTGCGCTGCCTCAACAAGTCTCAAGAAGTTAGTTTCACATGGTGTCTCTGGCCTCCATTATTCCCTTCCTGAATCCAGGAGACTCGTATGCCACCCTTGAACTAAAGGACGCATATTTCCATTTTCCCAGGGGACAGGCATTTGCTCTGTTTTGTGTTGGACCACCGCCATTTTCAATTCAAGGCGCTGCCCTTTGGTCTCTCGTCCACCTTGAGAGAGTTTACGAAGTGCATAGCACCAGTGGCTACTTACCTGAGGCGTGCAAATTTATCCATACCTTGAAGACTGGCTAATAAAGGGCCGGTCCCGGGATCAGGTGCAGCGGCATCTCGATCTGGTTTGCTCCAACTGTCGTGATCTGGGGCTGTTGATAAATGAGAAGACCTCAATCTGAATGCCTGTACAATGCTGAGTTCATTGGAGCGGTCCTCCCTGAAGCTCTGTTCCAAGACATGGCGGACCTGATCTCATGCATGCAAGCCCACCCTCTCACCACCGCGCTCATGTGCCTATGATCCTGCATTTACATGGTCCGGCATGTGCGGCCCTGCCTCCAGCCCCCTACAGGCTTGGCTGGTGTTGGTCTATGTCCCCAACAGACAGAGAATGGACTGTGTGATCAAGGTCCTGGACCATGTACTGTCGTTACTCACATGGTGGCGGAATCCTGCATCGGTGTTGGAGGGGGTTCCCTTCATGGCGCCATCCTTGTCAGTGACCCTGGTCTCTGATGCCTAGGACCTGGGGTGGGGAGCCCACCTGGGCAAGCTCAGCATGCAAGGTCGTTGGTCGAGTCACGATAGCTCCCTGCACATCAACGTCAGGGAGCTCTGAGCAGTTCTCCTGGCCTGCGAAGCCTTCCTACCTCACATAAAAAGCACGGTGGTCCAGGTCCTGACGGACAATACACTGTCTATGTTCTGTTTCAGAGTAGCAGCCGTGTTAGTCTGTATCCGCAAAAAGAACAGGAGTACTTGTGGCACCTTAGAGACTAACAAATTTATTAGAGCATAAGCTTTCGTGGACTACAGCCCACTTCTTCGGATGCATATAGAGTGGAACATATATTGAGGAGATATATATATACACACACATACAGAGAGCATGAACAGGTGGGAGTTGTCTTACCAACTCTGAGAGGCCAATTAAGTAAGAGAAAAAAACTTTTGAAGTGATAATCAAGATTGTCTGTCTGTACTGGGCTATCTTGATTATCACTTCAAAAGTTTTTTTCTCTTACTTAATTGGCCTCTCAGAGTTGGTAAGACAACTCCCACCTGTTCATGCTCTCTGTATGTGTGTGTATATATATCTCCTCAATATATGTTCCACTCTATATGCATCCGAAGAAGTGGGCTGTTTCCTATGGGCCTGGACATTTACTTACCTGGCTTGGCTGCTGCATGGTTAAATGTGGAGGAGCAGGAGTGCTCGGCTGCTGTCCAGCAGGTTCCGTTGGGCAGCAGAAAGTTCTCCACCAGAATGATCTACTTGGCCCAATGGAAGTGGTTTGCTTATTGGACCTCGAATAAAGGTATTCGGCCTGAGGAGGTCTCGTTGTAGTTGATTCTGGACTATCTTCTGGACCTCAATCTCGAAGACCCATCCCTTTCGTTTATCAAGGTCCACTTGGTCGTTATTTCGGCCTTCTGTCTGCTGCTTGAGGGTAGGTCGGTTTTCGCCCAGGACATGACTGTTAGGTTCCTCGAGGGCCTTGAGCGCCTTTATCTGCACGTTGGGGACCCTGTTCCGCCATGGGACCTGAATCTTGTGTTGTCATGGCTCACTGGACCCCCTTTCGAGCCTTTGGCTTCCTGCTCTCTCCTTCTCCTATCCTGAAAGGTTGTGTTACTCGTTGCGATAACATCTGCCCACCAGGTGTCTGAGATTAGGGCGCTTACCTCGGAACTGCCCCATACGGTCTTCTACCAGGATGAGGTTCAGCTGTGGTCACACCCAGCTTTCCTGCCCAAGGTGGTCTCTGTTTCCGATGGGCCTGGACATTTACTTACCTGACTTTTTTTCTAAAGCTGCATACGTTGGAGGAGGAGCGTAGATTGCACTCCCTAGACGTCAAGAGGGCACTAGCCTTCTGCATTGAAAGGACCCCAAGCCATTCTGCAAGTTGACGCAATTATTCATCGCGGTGGCCAACAGGATGAAAAGTTGTCCAGTGTCCACTCAACGAGTTTCTTCTTGAATCACTGCCTGCATTCACATACGATCGGGCCGGGGTTCCACCTCTGGCGATCGTAACTGCCCATTCAACCAGGGCGCAAGTCTTTTCGGCAGTTTTCCTTGTCCAAGTGCCTATCCAGGACATCCGTAGGGGGCCACCTGGTTGTCCGTCAACACATTCACATCCCATTATGCACTTACCCAGCAGCCCTGGGATGATGCTGGCTTTGATAGAGTAGTACTGCAAGCTGCTAGACAGAACTCCGAGCCCACCTCCGATGATACTGCTTTTGAATCACTTAGAATGGAATCGACATGAGCAAGCACTCAAAGAAAAAATGGTTACCTACCTTTTTTGTAACTGTTGTTTCTCGATGTGTTGCTCATGTCCATTCCATTACCCACTCTCCTATTCCTCTGTTGGAGGAGCTGGCAAGAAGGAACTGAGAGGGTGTAGGGTTGGCAGTGCCGAATATACCAACGCATGAGCGCGGCACTCGAGGGTGCTACAGCCAACCCTATGGATACCGCTAAGGCAAAAAATCTGACAGCTGTGCACATTGGCCCGCGCACACCTTGAATGAAATGGACATGAGCAACACCTCTTGAAGAACAACAGTTATAAAAGGTAGGCAACTGTGGTGTATTTTTTTTTTTTTCCTAATCACATTAAACATTTAGCTTGGCCTGAAATTAATAACTTGTTTAGTTTTTGGACAGGTTTCAGAGTAGCATCCGTGTTAGTCTGTATCCGCAAAAAGAAGAACAGGAGTACTTGTGGCACCTTAGAGACTAACAAATTTAAGCTTATGCTCTAATAAATTTGTTAGTCTCTAAGGTGCCACAAGTACTCCTGTTCTAGTTTTTGGACAGTTGACCACTCTTTTTTTTTTTTTTTTTTTTCTAATTAAACTCAAAGAAAATTTGAAAACTCTTACAAAACCACTGGAAGAGATACTGGTGCCCTAATACCCTATAGTGCTGTAGTTAGAGGATTCACCTGGGATGTAGGAGTTCCAGATTCAGGTCCATATTCTCCCTGATTTGGAGCAGGGATTTGAACTTTGTAGATGAGTGATCCGAACTACTGGGATACAGGGTGATTGTGGGGTGCGTCTCTTTCTCCTGTTGAAGCTGTTCTATTTCGTTTAAATACTTAAACATTAATTGGCCCAGAGGGAGTGAGAGTCACTCTATCGTCCGGTGGGTAGGGGACTCCCTCTCCACCCTTTATTTATTTATTTATTCTAGATGAAACTATTAGAGGAATTCATGTCGAATTCACAAATAGGTTTTGGTCAACTCTGAACTGCAGTTTTGGTAAATAAACTGTTTGTCCAGAATTTTTCACCTAGCTCTACTTAGTTGTATTGCTTAATGGCAACATTCTTTAATGGATGTCTTGTTTTGTCAAGAGTCTCTTGCATAAATGCCTACTCCTGCTCGTTCATCATCATTCCTGTCTTGCTCAACATGTGGCACTGATCTTGTCTGTCTCTCCCTACCTCTGTTCACCCACTCTTTCTTCCCCCTTTTTCCCAGAGCTCCCAAGAGAGGAAAAGAAGGTCCTAACTATGTAGTGCACCTGTGGACTAAGAAATATGGTACTAGTTGCTTGGGCTGAAAGCAGTTAGGCAGCTCTGCTCCCTGCTGCTGCTCCTTGGAAATTGAAAGGGTAGGAACAGTGCTAGGAATGGTCTTGATCTCTGTTTTGGATACTTCCAATGGAGAGCAGTGAGGGAGTAGGACAGCTTAATTCTCCTTAACACAGGAAACTGGCAGTATTAATGATCCACCATTAAGGAGCAGACCCTTAGGGAACTGTAGCCCATATTCTTATAACTGAGGTGCTAACCTTCTGTGTCTTATCAAACAAAGTAAATTAACACAAACTTGCAAACTAATTTTATTAAGCAGATGTGCTTGTTAAACTACCGTTCGCACACCAAGGCTTTTGAGTATCCTGGGAGCAGTGGAAGATATTGATAATTTTGAATGAAAATGGATTGACAAGTTGCAAAAAGTAATAAATGGTTGTTGAACAGATAGTAAGGCCTTCCAGGCATGATAAGCCTGATTGCATATTGGTAAGATTTAGTCTCTCTTTTGGCACCTTTCAGAGTGTCTCAGTAAAGAGAGAAATATTAAGCCAGAGTTATTTTAAGCCTTTCTAACAGCACTATTTTACTTTACATATTTTTGTGTTTGTAGGTTGCATGCAGGGTATGATTCCATATCTTCCTGAACTAATCCCTCACCTTATTCAGTGCCTCTCTGATAAAAAGGCTCTTGTGCGCTCCATTACATGCTGGACTCTTAGCCGCTATGCACACTGGGTAGTTAGTCAACCCCCAGACACGTACTTGAAGCCATTAATGACAGAGTTGCTAAAACGTATCCTTGATAGCAACAAGAGAGTACAAGAAGCTGCCTGCAGGTAAGTCAAGAAAGTTATTGTACTTGGTTTGCATAAAATAAATACTTTAGTAACTACTTTAAAAAATAAATAAAAAGGCCTAAATTCTTTTTTAAATATATTTTTTTTTCTGTATAATGAACTTTACTCCAAATGTGGTAGGATTCATAAGTCCCTCTTGGTGATTTTAGTTCATTTTGAGATGTCCAGTTTGATCTCTAAATGTGTTGATTACTGCACTAAAGAACTTTAGTGCAATAAGGGAAATTGTCTGTATGCAGTACCTGATTTTCATTAAGTGGTAATTTTGATGTTGCCTTAAAAGGAAAGGCTAACTTCGTTACTGATTTGCATTCTTGTATGTGCAAGATCAGTGGCAATGAAAATGGAAGACAACTATTGCTATAATAGATCTATTCTATTTACATAATTCTAACTCAGGATTTCTGAAATTGTGGGTCACAACTCTATCAGGGGTCACGAAAGGAAGTCTTGAGAGGCTGTGCAATAATATAACTTCATTTTTAAAAACTCAGCAAACTTAAAATTGCTCCTTAAAATGGACAACTTCGTGTAAGCTTTTGTACCCAGGAACCCTACTAACTGTTTCAGTGTAGCATATTGCTGGATATGATTGTGTGCAGCAGGCTGTATTAAACCTATAACCTTCCTGTGCTTGGATTTACTATTTTAATTGTATTTGTATTCCCCTGATGCCTAAAGGCCATAGCCAGGATCCAGAGCCCCATTGTGCTAGGTTCTATACAAACTTCACAAGTTTTTAACCCAGAAACACAGCATAAAGTGCAAGTAATCCAAACTGGCAATGGCAAAATGTACAGTTAGAGGTCCAGTGGCTGTAATCACAGAGGACCATGGGCAGTGATAAAGGAGTAATTGGGAAAGTTGGATTATTTCATGAAATGGACAGTGGCGAGCTGTCATAGTGATGGCTTGTAAGAAAAAATATAAAGCAGCATGGTTTTACGTAGATTGAGCCAATACCATGGGTTGTAGTATATTCTGAAGTGCTGGCTGCTAAGAGTATGAGCCTTTCAGAGTTGCTGCAGCATTTAGAAATCAAACATCCTTTGAAAAATAATCCCGAGAGTGAGTTTGTGAAAAATGTGAAGCCTTGGGAAATCAACAAGGATTGGTTATTCAAATTGGTAGTGTCAATAGGAATGTCTTTCAGGCATCTTATTTGCTATCTTTACAAATTGCAGAAAAGTATAGGACGCAGCGTTGCAGAAAATGTTATTCCCTATGCAGCAGAGAGGATTTCAAGGCCTGAAGCAGCTACCGTACTGAAAAGTGCCATTGTTATATAATACTGTCTATTTTCAGATCTGTGTAATTTTTACATAACCCCAAACATAAAACTTGTCCCTTTGCCAATAAGAAATGTCTTGGGTATCCCCAGCCCAAGGGGCAGTTGTACCTGTACAGTTCTAACCCGCTTGCTTTTTAATGCCTCTTAGGAGGAATACCTGTAGGTACCAAATAACATAATCACTGCCCACCTACAGTGTGCTATGGTTCCATTGTGATGTAGGAAAATGGCTATTCTATAACTGAGAGTAGTAGTAGAGGGGCATGATCACTTTTTCTAAAGGGAGCAACTTTTTAGCATCCAGGACAGACTGTAGTATATTAATCTGTACTTTTTTGACCCAATCCAGGCCAATAAAATCTTTGCACTATCCAATCATACGTGTTCTTTCTTCCATAAATGTGTCTGTGGAATGGCATGTTCCATCTCTAGGACCATTTCCCTACATGTTTAGGGATTTATTAATTGATTCCCTTGGGGCCTAACTGCATATAGTGTGTCTATGTAAAACTGCTCTATTTTTCCCAAAACTGGAAAAAAATCTGTTCCCTCTACTGGCTCATCATTTGACTTTTGCCACTTCTGCTCTCCACATCTGTTTTTTATATCCATTTTGTGCTAGATCGTGAGCTTTTGAGGGCAGGAACTGCCGCCTCATTAGGTTTAGACATTGTCAGGCACAGTGGAGTTGGGGCCTCTAGGTGCTGCTATAGTACAAATAACCCATTATATATCCGAAATGATGAACAGCTATTGTTAGAGTTCCTGCTGCTTCAGTTAACCCACTGCAGCTAAATTTATAATAGTACTTCTGGTTTTCCCCATTTGCATGATAGGCTTTAAGAGAATGTATCTGAATTTTATGTTCACCAGAAATGTTAAAATTGGGCCTCTTTAAACTTTTAGTTGAAAGGTTTGGTTTCCTGGATATCCGTGCCATTGTAGAAACACATTTCAGAATAATTTTAAAGGGGCAAACTGTTTAAGGATATGTCTTCACTTTGAGTGGGGGTAGCTCAAGGAGACCTGTTCAATCTAGCTATCATCGAGCTAGTGTGCTAAAAATAAAGTGTAGCAGTGCAGGGGCTAGTTGCACCAAATGTGCGCTCATCACAGATGCTAGGTACATGGGTTGGTTAGGCCTTGCAGATGCTTTCACTGCTGTGGCTACATTCTATATTTTGTACACTAGCCCTCATTGAGCTAGCGGGAGTATATCTTGAGCTGGAAATCCCATCCAAACCCTAAATGGAAATGTCACCTTCTTAATTATATTGATTTAACAATCTGACTTCTTGTTTTGCTCCTTAGTGCCTTTGCTACTCTAGAAGAGGAGGCTTGTACAGAGCTTGTTCCTTACCTTGCATATATACTTGACACTCTGGTCTTCGCATTTAGTAAATACCAGCATAAGAATCTTCTCATCCTTTATGATGCCATAGGAACTTTAGCAGATTCTGTAGGACATCATCTAAACAAACCAGTAAGTATGATTTGTATTCTGTATAAACCACTGTCATAGTGAAACAGTAACATCATGACTATCCTACTGCAGTACAGTTTAAGATTTTAAATGAAATCTTTATTAAAATCTATATAATACAAAAAAACTGACTTATTTTTCTTTTACACTGCTGCAAGGATGCACTTGGATTACTGAGTATACTAATATTTTCTGTTTTAAATATAGGGAGTCATATCTGTAGAATCTTTCAAAAAAGAACACGTTTAATTGCAGTCAGTGTATAGGGTTAGTGAAATGTTAAGTTTGTGATATTGAATTTCTTTAAACCTAACTCTCATTGTACTACTTTTGACTAGGTGGGGACCTTAATGAGAACCTTAAAATATTAAACCATACTCAGCATTGTGCCTAGCCTGCATTTTTTAAAAATGTCACTCAATACCATGCTGAAACCTAAGGCTGCTTGACCTACAGATGCTCATGTACTAAGGCTGTAGAACCCTGCATAGCAAAAAGACAAGTCTCTCTGTCAACTCCTCCTTTCAAAAACTATTAGCTATGTACAGGTTGTGAATGTAAATGCTTCAAAAGGCAGGAGATTCTTAAACTTTCCATCACCAGCCAATTATCTGTTTAGTCATTTTCTGTGGGGAAGAACTGGGCCACTGAATATGGGGCTTTCTCATTGTATTTCCCCCTCGCCCCCTTCAAGGTTTGTAGTGTTTACACCCTTGACACTGAAGCCAGGTGAAATAGACTCTTGCCCTACCGTGCACATGAGTTCATGAAATAGTGTTGAACTATTCTCTCATTCCTTTTGGAGGGCCCTTGCAGTGGAATACCGGTGCAAATGTAGATGACATTTACACTGTGTCCTGGAGGACCTTACTTGGATTCCCAATTACAGTAATTTCACCCCTTTGATAGACATTAGGTGGTTGAGACGGTTGCAGTTTGGGAATCTGAAGGAATGGAGGGAGTTAACTTTTAAGGGATTGGGTGTTTTGATCCCTGTATTGATAGGCATGATGATTCTTGGCAGTAACATCACATTCCAGACATAAGTAGCTTGTGTTTCAGTGGTCTCATCTGAGTGTCTTGTTTTAGGAATGTAAGGCATCAGTAGACAGCAGTTCTACTTGTTGCTTCATGTTGTTTGCTATATAATTGGTGTTCAATAAGATAATTGCCATCCGTAACATTGGGACTAGAGGAAGATTAGCAGCATTGTTGTTAATACACTGGGCTATGAGACTTTGGACAAGCCACTTCACTTCTAGATGCCTCTGTTTTGCCAGTAAAATGAAATTACCTTTTCTCCAGACAGGCACTTGGTTCAGCACAAGACAAAAGTTAATTGGGGGATAGTGATGTGTTCAATGTCAGAAATAGGAGGTACACCACTTGAAAACTGGATTGGTGTGTACTTTCCTTGGGGTTTTTTGTTTTTGTTTTTTTGGGGTTTTTTTGTTTTGGGATGGGTTCGAAAAGTCTCTCTATATGGGTAATGGGATGAGATTTAGGTGTGCCATATTGGAGACCTGAGTTCTGTTCCAAGTTCTGCCAGACAAGATGCAACATCTGTCTACCTATAAATGGGGGAATGAAACTTCCCTGCCTTAATAATCAAAGTCTCATGCCCTTGCCTTATAAAGATTTGTGAAGTGCACAGCATTAACATCAGTCAGTGGGTAAGGTGAGACTGCAACTCGTGGAATGCTGGCTCCAAACCCGTGCTGGCTCCAAACCCATGCATCTTCCCCTACACCTAAGGGAGTTGTGGTGTTCAGGAGCAGCGCAGCAGGGGAGAAAGAAGAATCTGTTTTGCCTATGTTCTGTCTGAACCTCTAGTTCTGTGTGCATTGAATAGATGCACTGCAGGAGAGTGAGCGGGGCCTGGAAGTATGCATGTGTTTGGAATGTTCTTAAAATTCAGTTACAAGTAATCCATGTGTGCAAATGGAATTTTTTGTTTCCCCCTATGGCTCATCATGAAACCCATGCAATGTGGTTGAATGAAGAAAACAATACACCTTTTTGACCCAAGGGATATCCTGAAAGCCGAAGGTTATAATGGAAAGTGTTAAAGGTTGCTGCTTCTGTTCCTGTAGCTGTAGTATGGAGAAGATTAGGTGCTTCTGTTTACACTTTCTCACATAACATGAATGTTCCCTTGTCCTTGTATCTGACTAGCCCTCATCAAATTAGTGGTAAACTTGTGCACTGAACAGTAAGGGTTTATAGAAATGTCTGTTTAGTCCTGTTTTTGAACTCTACCATGGAACTCAATGATATCTTTGTGGCAACATGTTCCACGGGTGTGTGGGGTGTGTGTGTGAAACAGTAAAAATATTTTTACTGCCTTTTCAGTTTCCTTGCCATTATGGGGATCTACACCTTCTTTTGAGTCATCTGATACTGGCTACTGTTAGCAACAGCATACTGGAGTGGATGGACCCCTTAGAGGCTTCGGCTCATGATGAATGCTGCCCACACTGCTCCCCTTGCTATGTTATAGACCATGTCTAGTTCTTTCCCCTTGATCCCATCACTTGTCTGTCCCATTTTATAGGACAAGACTGTTATAATCCCAATACAGTCTGGATATTGTTACAGCTAATCTTGTAGCTCCCCATTCTTTAAGCAACTATGAGCACTTCAAAATATTCAGTGTCTCAGTATTCCAGTTGAGACTTCTTTGCCTCTGTCTTACAACAGATATAGTCACATGTCCATCTCAAAAATTCCTGCAACTTGCCATTGGCCTGCAGTATGCTGTGGCCCTTTAGTGTAGTACCAGCCCTGAAAGGTTCTGTCTGGCTCCAGAAAGTTGATTCTTTCTTACAGTATCTTCTTTGACTGAGCTGTATTATCAATCAGCAAAAGCAAATTCTTTCCAACTCAGTGAATGATTTATCTGGGAGCACTCTGGGAGACTGCCTCGATGTTAGTCTCCCATTTTCTGAGAGAGCGCACGCCATTGATCTAGCAGGGTATCAAAGCGGATCCCAAGATCCAGATGTGCTCCAGCTACTTGGAATCTTCATCTTGTTAGAATACTTAAGTTAGGACCTGTGGATGACTGAAAATGGAGGGGAAAGCAAAGATAAATGAAGGAATGCTGATCCTACCTAGTGTCTCCCAACTGGTTTCACATATTGTAGAAATGCTAATTCAGAGTGCCATCAACCAGGCTTTTCATTCCCCTGCTTCACCTTCCAGACCTGTTGTCTCAGGTGGAAGTAATCGTACTGTTCCAGATGCTCTATCTTATATTCTAATTTGTGAGAAGTGGCTCTTGAAACAGCTGGGCTGACTTTCATGGTGATGGATGCTGCTGAGGTGAAGAGAGCTGTTTGCCACCTGGGTTGTTTACTTCATCTTTGATCAGTTTGGGCTGGTGGTTGGCCAATGTATGCTCTTTCTCAGGTCTTCAAGTTTCTTAAACCAGTGTTAGGTAAGGGTGTCTCAACCTGCTGAGAACAGTTTCAGCAGTAGGAGCTATTAGGACAGGGATAGGAAATAGGTGGACTGTGGGTCAAATCCGGACTGTCAGGTGCTTTTGAATGGACCCTGAAATCTTTTTATTATCATTGTTATTGTTTATTATTTTTCTCTGGAGTCTAGACCAAGAAATTTGGACCTAGACAAAAATAATTGACTACACCTGTATTAGGAAATACCTCTTGCCTCTTAGTGTCCAACTTTCAGGGCAGTAGAACAGAATTCAGTTAAACTTAAACATGCCATCCTTAGAAACTAAATGCAAAGCTTAGTAGGCTGTCCACTTGCCCCCTCAAGTCCCTAATATCTGCATCCTTATGACTGGCAATAAAATTGTCCTTTCTGTTGACTGCTACCTCTCTGCTGAGAGTGGTTGAGCCAACGGCCCTCCCTTGTTGCTTCCCCTTCTTGTCTTTCCCCATGTTGTCTTCTGGTTCCCAGCATCATCTCCAAAATTAGTGTCCTGATTTCCTGTGGAGCTAAGGATTATTTTCCCTTCCTATTGTCCTCTGCCAGCCTTATTTAAGGGATATGGCTTGGCATTCCTTAGGTGGAGTCCTGAACTTTTACTTATGTAGTAGTGTAGGATCTGACACCATGTTTGTCCTATAATATGGGCCCAAGAAAGGATGGAAAACAGACAGCTGTATCATTAATAGGACAATTCAGAGAGAATATGCCTCAGAGAAGAACTGTCAAGCAGCCTCTTGGTATATCTTGGCACAGCTGATCTTCCATCAGGGCACCTTTTAGGCATAGGTTCCTAAGTGTTATAGTCCAAGGATACCCCACTAGTTATCATGACATGATTGATTGATACTGTTATTGCTGGGCAATGCATTTTTAGAGTATATGAGTGAAATTCTGGTCACACTGAGGTCTGTGGTAAAACTGTTGATTTCAGTAGGGTCAGGATTTCACCCTATATTTTTTCAAGTCCAGAAAGTTAGATTAAGTAAAACTTTTTATACTGGGTGCATTGTAACTTTACAATAGAAAAATATTTCCTGTGTGTAAACAGTACACTTTTAATTATGATCACTTAGCTGATTTTGGTCACACACGTAATGGTGTGTGTATGTGGTGTGGAAATAACCTTTGTGGAAGTCTCTATATGGATTAAACTATAACATGGGAAAACTGAATCTCATAGAATAAATGCAGAAAGAATGAGGAGTACTTGTGGCACCTTGGAAACTAACAAATTTATTTGAGCATAAGCTTTCGTGGGCTAAAACCCACTTCATCGTATGCATGCAATGGAAAATACAGTAGGAAAATATATATACACAGAGAACATGAAAAAATGGGTATTGCCATACCAACTGTAACGAGGGTAATTAATTAAAATGAACTATTATCAGCAGAAGAAAAACAACTTTTGTAGTGATAATTTTGTAGGATCCTGATTATCACTTGTCACTACAAAAGTTGTTTTTCTTCTGCTGATAATAGCTCGCCTTAATTACCCTCGTTACAGTTGGTATGGCAATACCCATTTTTTCATGTTCTCTGTGTATATATCTTTTCCTACTGTATTTTCCACTGCATGCATCCGATGAAGTGGGTTTTAACCCACGAAAGCTTATGCTCAAATAAATTTGTTAGTTTCCAAGGTGCCACAAGTACTCCTCCTCCTTTTTGCTGATGCAGATTAACGCGGCTACCACTCTGAAACAGAATAAATGTATGTTACTGAAACTGCCTCTAATGAGCAAAGTTGTCTATGATGGTGTATCTATTGGCACCTAATATATAGTGGTAAAAAGGTAAGCTTTGTTAATACATTGATGTTTCCTAAAATCTAATCTGAGAAATAGCAAATTGTGAACTTATTATGAAACTTTATTAATAGTCATGCAGGAGAGACAGTTGTTTACAATTATCACAGTTGAAACAATCGTAGTAATTTCACCATTGATATGTCATAAGGACCTTTTTTGTAAAAGAGAAAATGTGAGGTGAGATGAGAAGTGATCATGTGTTCCAGATTTCTGAGTTAGAAAACTTGGGTATTTTGGAATTCAGTATTTCAGCAGTTAATCAACAATGTTTTTCCTCACTACAAATAGGAATATATTCAGATGCTAATGCCTCCACTAATCCAGAAATGGAACATGTTGAAGGATGAGGATAAAGATCTCTTCCCTTTATTAGAGGTAAATGTTACAAAGTATTTTGGTGTGAAATTGTATAGGTTATCTAATCTCTGTTCTACTAAGTTGATTTTGTGTTATATATGTTTAATATAAAGCAGTCTGGATTTTATTGTGGGGGATCTTTTAAGGATCTGAATTATAATGGTGCATAAATTAGTGTAGCTCTTACAAGAATGATCCTTTCTTCTGAAACGACTTCAGGTTGGGGGTGTGACTGTAGAGATTAGGCATAGTGGTAAAAATGTTAATTATGGAAAAAGCCATTTCTGCATAACTCATTCATTTTGGCTGGAAAGAGATAAATTTCCCTTTTCTGTGATTTAAAGATATAGCCATTGGGGAATATCTCTTCCCAGAGCAAAGATTTTAGGTTAGTTTCGCTGGAGTCCTTGTGGTGTTCTCCTACAGCATTTTTTACTGCCCATCTTTTATTCCCACAACTTTGCTCCCATAGAACAACTTGGAGGTGCTCCCAGTTGGACACTGTCAGCCATCTCCTGTAAACTGAACATTCCCCTTCAAAATCTGTGGCATGAAAATTATTAGCCCAGTCCTAAACCCAGGTTTTCCATAACGGTAGCCTGTTCTACTATTGTCTGAAATAGTGTCTGCCCAAAATGGTTAATTTTTTCTCTTCTCTATATTTTAAGTAGGGCCTAGTGAAAGAAAAAGTATACATTTTCATCATCACGTGTACATTGCTTTTGTATTCCAGTGCCTGTCTTCAGTTGCCACTGCCTTGCAATCTGGCTTCCTTCCATACTGTGAACCCGTGTATCAGCGTTGTGTAAACCTGGTACAGAAGACTCTTGCACAAGCCATGGTATTTTTCTATTATTCCCAGGATTTGTAGATGCATTGGGTATGCAACTGCTTGTGTATTACACTGGGATTTATAACATATCCATCAAACAACATCTGATTGAAGTTACAAAACATAAACCAATTCTTGATTTGCATGCATAGCATAGAGAGAACTCAATCTGTTTTATATTGAAGGTGGGTGTTTTAACCAGTGTTTTATTACAGTTGCACAATGCTCAGCCAGACCAATACGAGGCACCAGATAAAGACTTCATGATTGTGGCTCTTGATTTACTCAGTGGCTTAGCTGAAGGACTTGGAGGCAACATTGAACAGCTAGTGGCTCGCAGTAATATCTTGACACTAATGTACCAATGCATGCAGGTGAGAAGAATTTGTTTGTAAATCCTGGGATATTTTTTTTTTTTTTTTAAATAAGCCTCGTTCTAATCAACTTCTTACTTCTCCCTTTGGTTGTGTTTTTTTTTTTCCTGTTTTTTGTTTGTTTGTAGGATAAAATGCCTGAGGTACGACAGAGTTCTTTTGCCTTGTTAGGTGACCTGACAAAGGCATGCTTTCAGCATGTTAAGCCTTGCATAGGTATGTTTCTTTTTTTTATATATATATAGATATGTCGTTAGCTTATTTCTAGGGCTGTCAAGTGATTAAACAACAATAGAATACCATTTATTTAAATATTTTTGGGTGTTTTCTACACTTTCAAATATATTGATTTCAATTACAACTCCGAATATGAAGTGTACAGTGCTCACTTTATATTTATTTTTGATTACAAATAAATGCACTGTAAAAAACAAATAGTATTTGTACCTAATACAAGTACTGTCGTGCAATCTCGTTATCATGAAAGTTGAACTTACAAATGTAGAATTATGTACCAAAAAAGCATTTAAAAAAAAAGGTAAAACTTTAGAGCCTACAAGTCCACTCAGTCATACCTCAGCCAATTGCTCTGACAAAAGTTTTACATTTGCAGGAGATAATGCTGCCCGCTTCTTGTTTACAATGTCACCTGAAAGTGAGAACAGGTGTTCACATGGCACTGTTGTAGCCAGTGTTGTAAGATATTTATGTGCCAGATGCGCTAAAGATTCATATGTCCCTTCATGCTTCAACCACCATTGCAGAAGACGTGTCCATGCTTATGACGGGTTCTGCTCAATAACAATCCGAAGCAGAGCAGACCGACACATGTTCATTTTCACCATCTGAGTCAGATTCCACCAGCAGAAGATTGATTTTCTTTTTTGGTGGTTCGGGTTCTGTAGTTTCTGCATCGGAGTGTTGCTCTTTTAAGACTTCTGAAAGCATGCTCCCTACCTCGTCCCTCTCAGATTTTGGAAGGCACTTCAGAGTCTTAAACCTTGGTCAAGTGCTGGAGCTATTTTTAGAAATCTCACATTGGTACCTTCTTTGTGTTTTGTCAAATCTGCAGTAAAAGTGTTCTTAAAACGAACAAGTGCTGGGTCATCATCCGACACTATTACATGAAATATATGGCAGAATGTGGGTAAAACAGAATAGGAGACACACAATTCCCCCCCCCCCCCCCAAGGAATTCAGTCACAAATTTAATTAATGCATTTTTTTTTTAACAAGCATCAGCATGGAAGCACATCCTCTGGAACGGTGGTCGAAGCATGAAAGGGCATGTGAATGTTTAGCATATCTGGCATGTAAATACCTTGCAACGCCAGCTACAAAAGTGCCATGCGAATGCCTGTTCTCACTTTCAGGTGACATGGTAAATAAGAAGCAGGCAATGTAAATGTAAACAAACTTGCTTGTCTTAGCGATTGGCTGAACAAGAAGTAGGACTAAGTGTGGATTTGTAGGCTCTAAAGTTTTACATTACAAGTTACACTTACAAATTGAAAAATTGAATTGAAATACTATTTTTTATCATTTTTACAGTGTATTTGTAATAAAAATATAAAGTGAGCACTGCACACTTTGTATTCTGTGTCGTAATATAAATCAATATATTTGAAAATGTAGAAAAATATCCAAAAAATTGATAAATTTAAATTGGTATTCTACTGTTTAACAGAGCAATTAATCAACAGCCCTACTTATTTCACATGTTGATAGCTGAAGAAAAAGATGGTGGTATCTTCACCATGGACTGGATTGATTCTCCTGGTGGTGGAAGGTCTGCCTGTTGTGGGGGAAATGGGCAGTATCAGTTACCAGACAGCTATCTCATTAGTCAATTCCTCTCACTAGGGAGTGGCTGCTGTTAAGGGTAGGAGTAGATGTCCTAGTTCAAAGTATCACATTAGGTAGCAGTTGTTTCCAAGGCTCCTATGGAGGGCCGATATCAGACTTGAAAGCTGCCATCCCACAGCAGAAACCTTGATGGGGAAGAGAGGTGGCAGTACCAACCATCCTCTGGGTCGGGGGTAGTCAATAGGCAGACCGCCAGACACTTTTGAACGGACCCCCAAATATTTTATTTTATTTATTTATTATCATTTTTTATTATTTTCTTCTCTGGAGTCTGGACCTTGACTATACTTTGACCAAGAAATTTGGACCTTGACAAAAAATAATTGACTATCCCTGCTTCTGAGTGAATTAAGCACACTGGGCCAGGCTTTGCAGAGTTCAGTTTTCACCACCCTGAACCAGCAACAATGTGTGGACATAGATCTATTTAGATCACACTTTATAAAGGCATCTTGCATTTTGCTTTTTTCTTAAATTAAATTCAAACTGTTCGAGAGTGTTTTTCTCCAGACTGATTTTTATACCATGGTCAGCTTTGATCTGGCATATTCAGACTGTTTTGCAACTAATGTAGCTACTTTCTGCTGAAAATGGAAAAGCTGATAAAATTGTATCCCTGATTTACAACCTATACTGCTTGTTTTAGGAGTGTATTGTTTCTATTGCAAACATCTGCACATCATAATTGAAAATGTGAAAAGCTTAGCCAAGAGCTTATTTTCTTTATTTCAGCAGAAGGGTTATAGTATCCATTGTAGGTTTTTATAGACTTGCTGATCCCTTTGGCAGAGGTGTATGCCAGAGAGGCCTGTAACTTTCCTCCAAACAATTACTGGACTGACTTGGGGATTCTAAAATTTGAATTCATTCTTGTCAGATGTTTTATCAGTTCAATGACATGTGTGCCTTCATGACACACTTATTTGAGGAATTAGTTGCAAAATTGTTGCTCCTAACTCTTGTCTGTTCTACATGAGGCATTCCATGCATTTACATATTTTTAGGTTATGAAAAATTGTTTACTGAGAACTTCGAGTAGTGGGGAAAAAAACAACTTTACTGCACACAGTCAGTTTAAAAATATTGTTCTTTCTAGCTGATTTCATGCCGATTTTGGGAACCAACCTAAATCCTGAGTTCATTTCTGTGTGCAACAATGCTACATGGGCAATTGGTGAAATCTCCATTCAAATGGGTAAGAATTGATGATCTATATATATATATATATATATATATATTTTTTTGAGAATGCATGTTTACAATATAAAATGTTTAAAGATTTCTTTTTTGTTCAGTTAAATGGCAAATGAAAATTTTGATTGTTAGTCTAAAGAATATACACACGGATCTATTTTGATTGATTATTTTAATAGTCGTTTTCTTCTGAATTTTTGTTTTTTGGTTATTTTAGGTATAGAGATGCAGCCTTATATTCCTATGGTGTTGCACCAGCTTGTAGAAATCATTAACAGACCCAACACACCAAAGACGTTGTTAGAGAACACAGGTACCCTATAACTGAAATGTTTGTGGTGAAAGGAATTATGTAGTGTTGTCTCAGAGGTCAAAAATCACCCACAGCCTTTAAAAATTGCTTAGAGAAACCAAACCAGAACTGATACATTTACCGCGTTTATAAGCAAAAACAGCTCTGTTTTGCAGAAGTTTTTACAAGTCTCAGTGCTGCAGTGAACCAACTGTCATATATTTAGGTTCTTATGGTTGTTGCTTTTAAAACCTTTTTTATAAAATTGATCGCTTTGTTAGCCCTGAAAGAATTGGAGGTCTTCCTTTACACTAGTTTAGATGCATATCATATGTAGATGCATGCATACATAATGTGTCTAACTTTGAAAAACTTGAAAACATAATTGGCATATGTGAAAATAGCAGAGGAAAATGAAGATTTGGAATTAACAAAAACAAACCGAAAAAAATCCAACGGGTGCACCAAATATTGGAGAGAAATCAGTTTGTAGTAATTGCACTAAAAAAATCTTGATCTCTAGCGGTAACGGTACTACAATCAAATTAAAGTGTAAAAATAAAGTGTATAATGTAGTTTGTAGTGCCTAACTTTTTATTAAAAATTATGAAAACTACTCCAGTGATAGCATGCACATTTTATATTCTGGCCAATGACAGTGGCCTTCATATTGGGAGCTACTAGCAAGTGTCTTATTAAACATGCACTCCTGAGGCTTGTTTCTTTTGCATTTTTAGAGAGCATGTTCTGGTATAAAGAGCACCTTCCATACTCTAGAAAAGCTAAATGAATTATGATTTAACGAGTTTCATTTTAGTTAATCGACATTTTCTTAGTAATTGAGTGTCCTTTCAAATTTTTTGCAGTTACTCATTGTTTTCCTTTTGGTGAGGAAACCATAGTTCTTCGAGTAGTGTCCCTATATGTATTCCACTTCTGGTGCGCATGTGCTCCACACGCCTTTGATCCGAGATTTTCACTAGCGGTGTCTGTTTGGTCTACATATATGCTGCTGATAGCCTCATGCCCAGTACCGAGGCTACATCAGGTTGTGCAGGAGAACTGCCCTCAGTTTCTTCTCAACCACCTTGGCCTGAGATGGAGTTTATTATGTCTGCATTTTGTGTGCCTCGGCTGCTTGCTGAGTTTTTTGTACTTAGTTTATTTAGCTTAGTGTGTTAGTAGTAGTAGTAATAGTTAATTACTGGTTATTGAAAGATTGTTTTATTTCCTCTGAGGAAATCCTCTCTGTGAAGGGTGTGCCTGTTCGCAGGTGTTTAAGCGCTGCCTCGTGTGGAGAGGCTATCCCAGTCAGCGATGGACAGTCTAACTGCATTCACTGCCTGAGAGAGAGAGTTGCATCCCACAGAAGTGTAACTCCTGTTTAGCCATGGGACATGGGAGAACTGGGAAGTCAAGTTGTGACTGTTAACGATGGAGTGCTCCCTTCACCTGGGTTCGGAGCCAGGTCAGGAGATCCCCTTTGTACATCAGTCCCTGGGGTCTCTAGCAGCCCTTTGACCTCAGCGCAGTACTCTTACAAAGGGGAAAGCCTTGAAGATCTCCTCTAAGGATCCTGAGAAGAGGATCCTTCCCCTCCTAAGGTATCCATCTCAGAAAGTGCTCACTCTCCGACCAGGTCAGCAGCCATGCTTGGTACTGTAGTGGCAAAAGGCTCTTCTGGTACCAGCAAGGTGGGAAAATCCTGCAGCTCTAAGAGTAAACATGGCTCTGAGAAGGAGTTATTGTCTAGTGGAGATGGTCAGAGCAAACGCACAGAAGATCAGTACTATTGGACTGAACACCTCCCAGTACCCTTATCGAGCTCCTTGGTACCATTTAAGTCTAAACCTCCATTTATATCCGCGCTACCTGTTAAGCGCTCAAAACCATTGGTACCTTCCTGCAGGGACAGGCGTACTGGTCTGTCAGTACCACAATTATATACTGCAAGACTTTAGGTAGCTGAAGGGCTTATTAGTGACTGCTTGAACCAGTGTGTCTGTTGGTGACAGGTACTGAGCATCTCTCTACTGAAAACCTCTGTCTCCGAACCTTCATACATTCCTTAGTAGACTATCATAGACTATCAGGGTTGGAAGTGTCCTCAGGAGGTCATCTAGTCCAACCCCCTGCTCAAAGCAGGATCAATCCCCAGACAGATTTTTGCCCCGGATCCCTAAATGGGCCCATCAAGGAGTGAACTCACAACCCTGGGTTTACCAGGCCAGTGCTCAAACCACTGAGCTATCCCTCAGTACTGTCACCTCTCTTCAATCCGAGCTCTCCCATTAGAGGAGGAAGAGGATGATAATGGAGATCTCCTTTCCGTATCATCAATCTCTGTTCGGCGTACTCCTATGTACCAATATACAAACCCCCCTTTCTCAAAGAGACAGGGAAGATGTCCGGGAACCTCATCATTCCTGGTGGGAACAACTCTGGATGCAACCTCACTGGCCATATTGGGGTCCCTGGGCATTTTATCGCTGGCAAGTCTCCAGAGCCCCACTCCACTCCGCTCCTCTCCTCTCGGGATGATAGGGAGACTCAAACATCTACTCCCCAACAATAGGAGGAAATGTTCAAGGATCAAGAGAAGGGCGGATAAAGAAGCTATCTCCCAGGCTGCCATCTGATCATCTTCAGAGGAGGGGGCATTACCACCTCAGCCTAAAACTATTGCCAATGATATTTTTTGCAGTTTCGAGACCTCATTAAATGGGTGGCAGACTCCCTACAGATACCTTTTGAGGAAATCAAAGAATCCCAACACAAGCTGTTGGATATTTTTCACTCTGCGACATCAGCCAGAGTTGCCCTTCCTATCAGCGAGGCTCTGCTGGAACCTGAAAATACCATTTGCAAACCTTTTCTACAGTAACACCCACGTGTAAGAGAGACGATTTTAAAAGTATTGTTTTTCTCACCAAGGACTCTGAGTGACTAGTTTCTTATCCTCCAGCCAGCTCTCTGATGGTTGAAATGGTGATCAAACTGGGCAAACACGGGTATAAATCCACCCCATATGACTGACCAGAAGGACCTGGACCTTCTGGGAAGAAAATCGTACCCACTGGCAACCCTGCAGTTCTGCACTGCGAAATATCAGGTACTGATGGCCAAGTGCAACTTCATAAATTATGCAAAATTTAGCTCCTTTATTCCACACTTTCCTTCGGACTAAAGAGAACAATTTCAGCCTACCATTGCTAAAGGATAATTACTAGCCATGTAAAAAGTGTCAGTTTTGTGAGGATGGTCGAGGGTTCAGACCCTCCCTTCTCTTTAGCCTGTGAGAGGCAATGATTTGCCCACCTCCCCCCATTTGAGGACTAACCCCCATTTCTGACAAGCAGGAGAGTATATCATCTTGGACAAATGGGAGCTGAAAGTAATATAGGGCTACACCATCCTTATTACCTTTCTCTCTCCTCTTCAGGGACCCTTCCCATCCGTTCCTACTAAGACAGGAGATTAAACTCCCTTCTTCGTTCAGGAGCGGCAGAGCCAGTCCCTGCTCAGCTTTGGGGAAGGGACTTGTACTCAACGTACTTCCTTGTGCAAAGAAAATAGGAGGACAGAGGCCAATCTTAGATCATTTTAAGTACAGGTACTCCTGTTTGGGGTCTCCTCAGCTCAGAGAGTGTTTTCAAAAGTTCTCCCAGTGGTGACTTCCTGCTTGTGTCATGAGGCAATCATAGTATTTGACTGGTTGCTCAAGGGACGGTCTACCAAGAAGTGTTGTCAGCCCCCTGGAAAGCACTTTCTCTGTTCTTGGACTTTGGGTCACATGGGGAAAATCTAGACTGACTCCTTTTCAGAATACACAATTTATAGGAGGTATCATCCCTGGATTTCTTGGCATCCAGGGCCTTCCTTCTCATGGACAGATTCACGACACTATCAAACTTTGTCAGAACTATTCAAGGGAGCCCCCAGATTTCAGTCAGAAGCTCTCTTGAACTTCTAGGTCACATGATGGTTTGCATTTTTGTGACTGAGTGTGAGATTAAACCTTGGCTGTTTCCAGGGGCGGCCCAGATCAGTTTACTTGCCAGAGACAGCCTAGTCAAACAAGTGTAAGTTCCTCAACAGGTAAAACGCTCCTTAGATTGATGGATAGTTCCTCACAATGTAGGGGCGGGAATCCCCTGCCTCCAACCGATGCCAATGGTTAACCGTAACCATGGATGCATCTCTGTTAAGATAGGTATGTGTGCGCCTTGGTGCTGTAATGGTACAGAACAGATGGTCACCCCAAGAATCTACCCTCTGTATCAAGCTGTTGGAGCTCAGAGTGGTCAGAAATACCTGTCTTCGTTTTCTGCCTCTCATCAGACACAGGCCTATCCAAGTCATGACTGACCACGTGGACTGCTTGTTTGATACCAATTGGCTGGGAGGAGTAAGATCCCCTTCCTTCTGTGCAGAAGCAATAAGGTTATGGAAATGGTGTATAAAATGTTGCATACAAATTTCAGCAATATATTTCCAGGGTAGGAAAAGTGTCAGAGCCAATGCTCTGAGCAGGCTTCCCCCCCAAGACTAAGAATGGGAGCTGGATTCCTAGTTCTTGTCAGCATATTTCAGACTTGTGGATTTCCAGAGGTGGACCTCATTGCCACACCTACAAACAAAAATGCCATCTTTTCAGTTCAAAGATGGGGTAGGAGGAGGGGAAAGGTTAGGTTACAATTCCTTGGGGAGAGCCTTCCTTCTCACTTGGATGAAGAAGCTGTTTTATTATTTCCCCTACCACCTCTGATTCTCAAAGTGGTGAACAAAATCAGACCGGATAAGACCAGAATTATCCTAATAGCTCTGGTATGGTTGAGGCAGGCATGGTTTCCTTACCTGTTTCGCCTAGCTCTTTGTTCAGTGATAAATTTTTCAATCACTCCTCAGCTTCTCTCCCAGGGCTCCAGTTGACTGCTGCATCTCCAGCTGAGCATTCTCTGACTCAAAGGCATGGCTCCTTGATAGTTTGCAGGGTTAGTAGGTCTGGTGAGCAGAAGTATAAGAGATATTAAATAGTAGGAAAGGTTCTACCAGAAATATTTACCTTCAAAAGTGGAGATGATTTAGTCGCTTGTATGAATTCCAGAATGCTGTCCCTGAATCCGCCTCACTTCTGCTTGTTCTGGAAGATCTGCTGCAACTAAAGAAAACAGGCCCATCACTTAGTTCTGTTTTTTTGCGCTGCCTTTTCAGACCATTGTTTAGGGGTTCTCATTGTTTGCTCACCCTACAACCATTAGGTTCATGAAAGGTCTGGGTAATCTCTTCCCACTGGTGAAAGTCCCCACCCCAGTTTGGGACCATAATTTGGTTCTTAAGACTCATGAAATCTCCTTGTGAACTGATGGTGACCTGCTTGTTACTGCATTTGTCCATGAAAACAGCCTTCTTAGTGGCTATTACATCAACCTGCAGAGTCTGAGAGATGGAGGCCTTAATAGCAGACCCTCTGTTCATAGTATCCTACCAGGGCAAAGTTTCCTTAGAACCACACTCTAGGTTTCTCCTAAAGCGTCCTCTGAATCAGATCATTTACCTACCAGTTTTCTTTCCAAAACCACATTATTCCAACCTGGAGACCACCTTCCATACTCTAAATGTCAGGAGGATGTTCGTCTTCTATCTAGATAGGACTAAATAATTTCATACGTCTCCTAGGCTGTTCCGTCTTGTTTACAGAAAGATCCAAAGCTTCTGCTGTTTGTGCTCAAGGACTGTCAAAATGGATTTTGGGATGTATTATAGCTTGTTACAGTGCTCACTTGACAAGGTCAGAATCTACATCTGTGGCTCTACTTAATGTTCTGGTATCTGAGATCTGTGGAGCTGCTACACGATCTTCAGTATATACCTTCTCCAGGCACTATGCCTTAGTCGGTGCCTCTAGATCTGATGCAGCAATTGGCAGTGCAGTTCCTTTGTGCTGGACTCTATTCCAAAGCTTATTCCTCCTCATAGGGATTCTGCTCAGGAATTTCCCAAAGTGAAACACCCATAAGGAAGAAAAAAGCGATTACTCACCCTGTGTGATAACTGTAGTTCTTTGAGATTTGTTGTCCTCTGTGTGTTAGACTACCCGCCCTCCTTCCACTTGCTTCAGTTTCTCCTAAGACTCAGTGGTGGAGAAGGATTTGAGGGTGTTTTGCCTGCTCAGATTGATGTAGCCTTGGTGCAGGGCACGTGGCTGTCAGCAGCGCATGTGTGGGTGGAATGGACACTGCTAATGAAAATCTATCAATGGCACGTGAGGTGCATGCACAGCTCAAGTGGAGTACCCATAGGGACATGCACCTTGAACTAGTTGCTGTACAGGGTGAAGTAACCTCCTTCTTAGACAAACATCACAAGCTGATGTCATTGACATTGATGTCACCAGTAAAGGACTGCACTGTACCATGAGAGGTTAAAAAGAGAGAAATTGGAAGTGTTTTAGTTTGTGTGTCATCTGCAGTATTTTGGGAAACTAAATGTTTAAAATGTAGTGTTTTCAAAATTAGTGTGGAAGGTGAACTTTAAGAAGAATTAGCTGGTTGTTTGGCATGTTATAGATACTGCTTTTATTTAAGAAACCATTTTTGAGCAGCTATGTAAATTAGACTGCCAGATGGTAATATCGACAAGTGAATTCTGTTTTTCTTATTAATTGATCTAGTAATTGACATGCGTCCAGTGCTCAAGTGCTTGCCTCTATTACTGTTGCAGATATTATAGAAGCATCCAAACACTGATTTTGTTGTTGTTTACTCTTTAATAGTTAATGTAAATGTAGATATGCAACTGCAAATAAATGTTGAATGTGGTGTACTTACAAGAAGTTTGATGTAGGATATCACCCTATATATTATGTGTTCTAGAATATTTTTTCTGTTTACCCTAATCTTTAGCATAGCAAGCAAATGCTACCAAAATATTTACATTTTCCTGGTGTGTTTTTGTATTACTGTGATTTTTGTCTAACTTTTTCTCCTGTAACAATATAACTAAGACACACTCAGTAAAAAATCATTGCATAGGAAGTGGATAGGTGGCACAATGTTCAGCCTCCACAAAAAATACTTCTCCTTATATAGGCTTCTGCAGTATAGAAGATTAAATGGAGTTTATCAAATGTGGCTTAAAAAAAAATCTTGTAATATAAACATTTAACTGCCTATCTTCCTGATATAAAAATGCTGCTAAGGTTATGTATGTATATTAAAATTGACACTGCTGTGAGGCTGCACTTAAAAATTAATTTAGCTGAAAATGTTGCATGCCATGGATATTGCAGATACGGAAAACAGAAGTATTATGTGACCAATATGCTTTAATATAATTGGTCATATGACCAAAGTGAATTTCAGAAAGCTAGCATATCCTACACCAAACTTGACTGGAGAGAGCATCACCTGCTTTATTGCATGTTTCATGGGAGTGCTCACAAATGCCTGTTTTAGAGTGTTGCATAGTATGTCTCTTGAACATAGGTTTCCTTTCTCTGCTTCATATGAATCTGCTGGATTTTAGTATTATTCATGTAGTTTGCTTCAAGTAATCTTTAAACATTATTCCCTACCCTCTCCTTTTTCTGAAAGATTAATCTTCTGTGAGTTGAGTGAACACCAATAAAGCATTCTTGTGTGATCACCTTACCTTTCAGTCTGCCCCTTACAATAAAAGCAGTACATTATCTATTTAGTCAGATACACAAATGGAATAAACTTCTTTTTGTGCTAACAACTTTATGCCAGAAGTCAGATTCTCCCAAGAGAAATTCTATTGCATTCAGTAGATGTGATTTAAAGTGCCTATTTCACTATGATAAATTCTATAGATATTAATGAGCTATTTACCTGCTGAGAGTTAATTTAGAAAAAAAATTGTTGCTAAAAATCATGAAGAAATTGTATATATGAAGTCTTTAGCAAGATAAGTGATTGTATATTAATATTTTAGTTGTAGACAAAAGAGCATATTCAAAGTAACCATATTCTCGGTTTAATTTTAACATTGTAATCTAATGCAAACTTTAATTTTGAAATTCAAATAGTGCGAGCATAAAACAAAGTAACTCTTAAATTACTTATAGTATATTCAGCTGATATTATAAATTGAAAATGCTTAGTGCCTTTGTATCAAGAACATTAGAAATAATACCTGTGAGGAGCTAGTTTATCACTGACTTCTAAATAATAAGATTGCAGAGCTAAATATGAAGAGGGCAAAGTCAATATCTCTGTTCAAATAGCCTTTGGAATTTAAATTGTTTTTGGTGTTCTCTCATTTACTTAATTCCTTTTTTTTTTTTTTAGTTTTTTTTTTGGTTTTGTTTTTTTAAACCCCCAAGAGTATACCATATATGTTGCTGCCCCTTATTTTAGGGGGTGGTAATAAACAGCACTAGTGAAATCTTATGTTTATTATCATACACAGATTCTGTTGGTTTCTGTTTCTGAGTTATTTGTTGTTTTTTCTTTATTTTTTCTCCTTCCCCCTCATTTGCTCATGTCTTGGTTGGCGTTTGGTGGTGTATAACCGTGATTGCGTTACCTTAGCAATAACAATTGGTCGTCTTGGTTACGTTTGTCCTCAAGAGGTGGCCCCCATGCTACAGCAGTTTATAAGACCCTGGTGTGTATTATTCAATCTTTTTTTTTAATTCATTTTTCTTCACTTTCTTTCTTTCTTCTCTCTATCTCACTTTTAGATATATTTTCAGTTGGTTACAAAATCACAATCCTTAATCATTGCCAACCATGTGACTAATCTTGTCCTATCAGGTTTGTGAGTTTTTAGTAGCACCGTCATGTACATTTTATGTTGTGGCTAACGACTAATTGATGCATGGGATAAGATTGTCACATGCTTGCTGTGTTAATAAGCTTGATTATGAAAGAGCATTTTAAAATCCATCAGAATGATAATATGATGCATGCAAGTACTGTAAAAGTTAAACTATGCATTACATTACTTTAAAAAAATTCAGTCTGAGACTTGAATTGCTGTAACGAATACATGTTTATAGATTTGTTATGTATGAAATAGTTTGCTTGCTTCTGTAAAAGTTAAATAACTGTTCTGTAAGTGGTATCTGATATACTTCATACTGTGGCAGTATAGTCTGTTTTTCTTACAATAGCTCTTATCAGTACTGTGGATAAACATTTTAGTGGTATTTAATGGAATACAGGTCACTTTTTAGAAATCATAATTGTACATGGTGCAGCATTTAAAATTCAGAATTCTACAAAATGTAGAAGTTTCATCATATCTAACTTCTGAAGCTAAATGCAGATAAATTGCACATGAAAAGAGACTCTGAAATCTTTATTTGAAGTGTTTTGAAAACTATTCTAGGAATATCTCCTCAGTGTGACTCTTACTCCATCAAATACTGTCAAACTAGTTAATTAAATTAAATAAAAACTGATTCTGTTGCCTAATAGCCTGGTTCTCCAATTTACTAGGTGTACCTCTCTGCGGAACATAAGGGACAATGAGGAAAAGGATTCTGCTTTCCGTGGGATTTGTACCATGATCACAGTCAACCCTAGTGGAGTAGTCCAAGTAAGATATTTGCATAGACATTTGATTTTTGTTCTGACAGGCTCATCCTAAAATTGAGTAGCAATAACAGTTAAAGCTTAATTTGAATGCTGTAAAAGAAGTTAAGCACATATTAGTGCAATTGGTAGTAACTGTTAAAGAACAATAGCTGGTGTAAAGTGGTGTATCTCCACTGATTTCAAGAGGATTAAACCATTTACATCAGCTGAGGATCTGACTCAGTTTGGTTTTTTTCCTCCTGTGGTTACTCTAATTGAAATGGAAATATTGAAGACACAGAGTTAATTTTAGATATTTTATTGCACTCCTTGCCAAAAAGTAATATGTTCACAAAGTGGTTGTATCATATCGCAGCTGTTTTCTTGTCCAATTAAAAATATTATTTTCTTTCTAAATCTCAACATCACTTCAAAGTGTTCAAACCGTAACTTAAAGTTCAAAAGATGTAAACTTATTTCAAACTAACTTAACCAAAAATGTACTTTGTACAAATGGAAAAATGAATGTCTATGTAACTATTCAAAAATGTGTTATTGTTAGTCTGTACATCCTGAAACTGTACTGTCTTGACAAAAATTAGTCTTTCTTTCAATCATTCATTTCAGTCTCTCGTTAATTTCTCTTCAAAACAGCTTCAAAATCTGAAAAGATGACAGTTGACGAATGTAATTGTATAATAGTATATATATGCAAAATATATTTGAAATATAACATGTCTAATGTGAACTAGTGACTTCAGACACCAATTAAATGTTAACATAAATTGCATGGTGTGTCACATCTTTGCAGGGCTTGTTCCCTTTAAGAATGATTGTTTGGTATGCTTCATTTTATAATCGTGAGTCTACAGTATTCACTTCAGATCTCTATTTTGTTTCGGGCATAAAGAACATAGTAACATATCTAATAAATGACTGCCTCTACCCACCATATTTTAAAGGTATTCTACAATGATCAAAAATGATTCTTTTAACATTTTTGTTTTTACTAAGTTTTGTCGTGGTTTCAGTATCTCAGCAACGACATTGCGGGTTATACTATAATTACTATTTCAGATAAAAAATCAAATTTGTTGCTGGTTCATTTCTTTTAATTTGCAGTGTTAGAATAGCTTTTAATTACTCTGCAGTTTTTCTTTAATCACACTTCATCCTAGTGTTCCTTTTATTTAGAAGGTGCATAATGTGTGGGTTAGAGTAAAAGACTGAGAGTCAGACCTGGAGTGTAGTCTGATTCTGACAGATCTCTTGTCTGCTGTTCAAGGAGCTTAATCTCTCAGTGTTTTAGATTCCTCCTTTGTCAAATGGGGGTAATATTTGCCATACCTGCCTCAGGGTATGTGCTGTGAGGTTTAATTTGTGTTAAGTGCTTCCAGATCTTCTGATAGAAAACATTGCATTATGTTGTGTTGTTTTGTAACCTTTATAGTGCAGCATAAAGGTTTTACTGGCTTACGTTTGTTATGACTGTAATTTGCAAGTACTGAAGTCATGAATGAGTTCCACAAATCATCATAAATCAGTGCCAACAGAATCTATAATGCATTCAGTTAGCCTCACATTTTACAGAAAAACCTTCTAGAAAGGTCTGAATTGAAAAAATGTTATGGATGCATTTTAATCTCTCTCTGTGCCTCTAAAGCCAAGTTAGCTAAGTAGTAGATCAAAATATACAGATTTCATGTTGGGAGATGTTATATTACAGAAACCTTTAAAGTAGCACTTTAAAATGCATATTGGCATGACTTTTAAATCTCAATGTGTCATCTTCCAGGGCTAGAAACAAAGGCTGTGATTCAAAAAAGTTGATATATAAGCACCTAAGGAACTGGCCAGATTTTCAAACATGCTGAGCACCCAGCATCTTCCTTTGACTTCAGTGGAACCTGCTAGGTGCTCAGGTACCATAAGTGACTTTATGAAAATGTGCATAGAAGAACCTAAGTGCTGAGTCTTTCAGATGGGACTGAAGCACTTTTAAAAAAAATTTCTTATAATGTTGGTGAGGGACGACTTCCAGTTTACCAGCAGGGTGATATACCATTATTAGCCAATATGATTTGCAAGACCACTGCTCCTTAAAACTAACCTGTCAAGGGTCTAAGACTGTTTCCTTTGCTGTTTCTTATTCTATTGTAACCTTTTGCTGGGCGGATGAGGGGTTACACATTTCTCTTAAGGTAGCTGTTTGAAAGCTGCGCAGAGTTGAGTAGGTGTAGTGGACAGAGTACAGGTGAGGCAGCAAAAGATCCATGATAAACTTCATTTACTATATGACTATCATGACTTTTTTGGTAGAACAAATGGAAAAATTTTAGTCAAAGCAGTTTTCTGTTGGAAAATGCAGTTTTGACTAAATTGAAATTTTTGGCTAACTTGTATCTATTTAAAAAAAAAAAATTGGAAAAGCCTTGAAAGTAAAAACACCCTTTTTGACACTTTAGGAACAAAGATTTTGGGGGTATTTTGGTTTGGAAATTACTTTGTTTTACTTTCATATTAAAAATTCAAATGTATAGAAAGAAAATGTTTCCATTGACCTGAAACAGAAAAATAACCTCTGAAATTTTGGCTTTTTATCCCATTTGAGGCCTTTTTTTCTCTAGAATCTTGAAAACTTTTGTGGGATAGAAAATCTGTTTTTTCTAATCAGTTCTGCTTTTTTGGATGCACGTAACTATATCAAACACATATTTTTAAAGGAATTTATTTTAATCACTGCTAATCAGGGTCAGTAAAATCTTTTAAGGATAATGAAATTTCATTTAGTTTAATCCCTTGTGATGAATGCAGGACTGAGTCTTTAGTGAAGACTGGTACATAAGTTAATGATACTCTGGAAAAAGTTTGTAGTCCTGTTTTTTACGTACATCATAAATAAGGCTGATTGTCATGGAGGTCGTGGAAGTTAGGGGGAGAGGGATAGCTTAGTGGTTTGAGCATTGGCCTGCTAACCCCAGGGTTGAGAATTCAATCCTTGAAGGGGCCATTTAGGGATCTGGGGCAAAAATCTGTCTGGGGCTTGGTCCTGCTTCAAGCAGGGGGTTGGACTAGATGACCCCCTGAGGTCCCTTCCAACTCTGATATTCTATGATTCTATGAATCCGTGACTTCCAGCGATCTCTGTGACATTGGGGACACTGCAGCGGCCCAGCCTCCGCTGGTGGCGGGGAACTCTCCCGCAGCTGCTGGGCCCCCTGCAACTGAGCAGCCGCCTCTGGTGACCCCTGAGTTGCCCAGCCGCTGCTGCACGCTTCCTCCCCCTTCCCCCAGCTCCCACTTACTGGCAGCAGAGGGACCCCAGAGCTGCTCAGCAGCCATGGGTGGTGGGGTTCTCCTACAGCTCCCCAGCCATCGCTGGCAGGGGACCCCAAAGCAGCCGCTCAGTCACTGCAAGCAACTCCTCACCCCCGCAGCTCCCAACCACCGGCAGCAGAGGGTCTCCAGAACTGCTCAGCCACTGGGCAATGCAGCTCCCAGCGGTGGTGGGAGGTGGGGGGCAGGGTGCTGGACCCTCCTCCCGCCTCATCTTGTCATGGATGTTTTTAGTAACAGTCAGGGACAAGTTACGGGTTCCGTGATTTTTTTTCTTTATTGCCTGTGACCTGCCCCTGACTGTTACTAAAAATATCCATGACAAAATCGTAGCCTTAGTCATAAACCATTTCTGAAAGACAACCTACTTTTACATTTTTGCTGCAGAAGATTTAGTCGTTATCTGATAGATGGTTGGGTATACAGTAAATTAAATATAAAAACTTTGGATGATGAAATTTTTGTAGTTGTAGCCTGTCAGTCATGTGAGTTGGATGGAATCTAAAGTCCACTGAAGCAAAATTTTGGGAATTGAAGGGGAAGGGCACTCAGGAGAACATTGTTACAAGCAGCTGGAAGAAAAGGCAAATTTATTGTTAAACTTTTAAAATGCTAATTTTTCACTTTTAGTCTTCGATCTATACTGACATTGATTTACCCTATGGATTATAAATGGAGCCTGTAGTTATTTACCATATAACTATAATAATTGATCTGGAATTTGAGGCCTGACATGAAAATTTACTAAGTTGCCTGGCTGTTCCATTTTGGCTCCTTCACTTCATTCCACTTTTGCCTTATTCTCTACATAATACTTCCATCTCTCCTGCCCTCCATTGTGCTTCGTTAATTGTGATTTTTGAAGACTCATGTTAACACACAGTTTCAAAAGAGGTGAAGGGGGAAAAAAAGTTTTCTTTATTTAACATTTTTATATAGATATTCCTGAAATGTCAGATGTATATTTTAACTTAACGTGAAAGGGAATACGGTTTAATGGCTGGGCAGAGGAATAACCTACCAGAGCAGATGAACCCAGGATGCATGATTTGCGGGGGGAAGGTTGGATTATGACATTATGACACTTGTGGGTTAGAAAAACTTAATTTGGGCTGTATTGACTTTACCCTGGCTCTCCTGAGAGGAGTACTGCAGCCTTGGAGGGGGTGGGAGGTGTTTTGAGCAAGGGGAGATGTATTATATCTGTAAGTTTGCAGTAGTCTGTCTTTTCTCTGAAAGATTTCCCTGCTCTTTTGTTCTTTCCAGTGCAGTGCATTTAGTTGGGCAAGTGTATCTGGGAAAAATTTACCCAGTTAGCTCTTTTAATAGAGGCATTCAATCTTAAGGGCTTTCATACTGCACCTTATACAAATACTATACTCACTTGAAAATAAATCTAAAATATAATAGAAGCATGTGTGGATTGAAGTTGAGGTTCCTGCAACATTTACAAATTAAGAGATCAGTGTTATTGATTTCCTTAATTTATGAATTGGAATGATGCAAATATGGAGTTTCTAACTTATGTAATGTTTAATCTTATAGGACTTTATATTTTTTTGTGATGCTGTTGCATCGTGGATTAGCCCAAAAGATGATCTCCGAGACATGTTCTGTAAGGTAATGTTTCTAATTTAATAGAAAATGTAAAGCCTATCTTTTATGGCTCCTTCACTTCTCTTCTGACTCTCTCTCCACTCCTTTCCCTGTCCCGCATACCTTTTTACTTTGGTTTATTGTGTTTATGGAGAAAAAAGAAAATTACCGAGTTCCAATATGAGAGTCTTAATGTATGAGTTTGGATTTTAGATAAAACCTCGCCAAAGCAAAAACTTGTGAATAGATTTTTTTAAAAATATATGTACACTTGTAAATATTTCAAATTTGCAATTTTAGCAGTGTTGAAAGTTTGTTTACTGAGGGGGCAGAACAAACTTTAAAGATGCTTAAAGGTCATGCCCAGTAGAATTTGGCTATGTCTGGAAGAACCAATATTTGTATAATACAATAAACTATCAAACTTTTAAACTTAAATTAAAAACTATTTTTAATTACAGAAAATGAGATTCTTTTGCCTAAAAATATACAACTACTTTTTTTATTTTGTATGGTTAGAGGGAGGGGAAAAAAGGTTTCCAGTTTTTGTTAACTCTACTTAACCTGACTTAAAATCATCTTGTTTATACAAGATAATCTTGTCTTTCATACTGTTGAAAAGCCTTACGAGCTTTCTTTAACAATACTTTTGGGCCACTTTAAGAGTTTGTCAGCTGCAGTTTGTCCTGTGCAAAGTGGGCTTCAGGGATTAACAAATTTGTTTTTGTTTACATTTAATTTTTCAGCATCAAACAATTAACTTCTGCATTTCCTGGTAATGCAATCTAAAATGCCTTGGGTTAGTTGCATGTCATGTTAGGGTTAGGTAGAAAAGCCTATCAAATTGTGCTTTTTCTTACGAGGTCTGATTTTTTTCCTAAGAGACTTTTGTAGTTTAGAGTGAATCACAAAAGCAGGTGCCTGTTTCTTTAAGTTTATAAAGGATAAAAGAAAAGAAAAAGGAGTAAGAAAACATTTTATCCTACTGTTTGTGGGTCTGTCAAGAAGGGCTGTCTTAAATACTTGTCATTTCTTCAACCCTCAGCCTCCAATAGCTTTGAATAATATCTCAAGCAGATACCTATGAAACAAGTCTTTTGTTTTTGTTTTTTACAGCTTTCCCAGATAGACATAATGCTACTCCCTCAGCTCCTTTGCAATGTTGTGCCCTCCCATTTGTTTTATAATAAGCTTCCTGTTCTTCTTCGAGTAATTGCTCATGTGTAGGTGTGTGTGCTTGCCACGTGCACCGGTGCGGGAAGTTTTTCCCCTAGCAGTACCCGTAGGGGGAGAGCACCCCCTGCGACCCCTGGAGTGGCGCCTGCCTGGCGCGGTATAAGGGGAGCTGCACGCTCCCCCCACCGTCAGTTCCTTCTTGTCGCCAGTGAAGGTGCGTCGGAACTGCTCAGCTCCAACCTTGCTGCAGCTTGTCCCCAGAACTGTTCATTCAATAGTACCTGTAGTCAGTTTTCAGTGAAGTTTAGTTAGTGAGCCTGGGCCGGGGCATGCCCCATGCCCTGGGATTTACGTTGTGCGGCTCCTGTAGGTGTTCTATGCCAAGGAGTGACCCCCACACAGACTGTCTGCGCTGCTTGGGAGAAACCCATATCAGCAGAAGATGTAAGATCTGCAAGTTGTTCAAGCCCCGGACTAAAAAAGAAAGGGACATTAGGTCCGGGCCATTCTGATAGAGTCGGCGCTGGCCCTGACCCCGGCACGCCGCTCTGATCCAGTACCCAGCACTGCAGTGTTGGTGTGCAGAGACCCTCCGGCACCCTCAACTAGTCGGCACTGCTCCCCTTCCACAGAGCAAGAGGACAGGAAAGACTCTCTCTTTGCAACGGCACTGAGGGAAGTCTGGGACAGAGACTAGACCCATGTCGGGTAGTCCTTGGTCCCCATCGGGCCCGAGGCCTCCGACTCATGCGGAGCGGAGTAGCCCGGCCCCTTCGGAGTAGGCCTTTCCGGATGTCCAAGTGCCATCTATGCCCGAAGCCCTCCAGGTGGCTAAGGACGTCATGTCTGTGCCGGGAGAGCTGCCGATGCCGGCCCCATGCTCCAGAGGCAAGCCGCCGCTGGGATCACCGTAGTCACTGCCGGCCCGGTACCGGTCTCGGTCACGGGAACATTCCTGACACCGCTCACCACCCAGTGACCGTTCAGGGCTCAGTCCATGTGGATCGCCCTCGACGCCAGCCAGACTGTCTGGATGCCATCCGATCGGGACCCCCAGCACTGCTAGTCTTCATGGAGCGAGCCCAGATGGGACTGTGGCGGATGTTGCCAACGGTCCTCGCCTCAAAGGCGGTACCGCAGTCGGTCACGGCATGACCGTCAACGCCATTCCCGCTCGGAATCCTGCTCAGTCTCTGCCAAGGCACCGTAGCTCCAGGCGTTGATCGTCAGCTCCTTGCTGTCGCGGGGCCGCTCGTCGAGATCGCTCACGGAGCAGCCAGTACTGTCGGTGCCATTCACTTGCCTCGAGCTCGCGGTCCTGTGGTCGATGTAGATCCCGGCACTGCCGCCACTCCCAGTCCGGAGGCAGTAGCATGTCGTACGCCAGCCCGACCTCCACTCACATTTGCCCGTCTACAGGCCAGGCTAGCCAGCCTCATTGGCTGGCCCCGCTGGTGCCTCAGCAAGTCCAATGGCACCGTGCGTTGTGGCTGGCCTAGTGGGACCAGTGGGCACTGTGGCCTCCGGCGCAGCCCCTGGTGGGGGTTCGCTCGGTGGCCAGGGCGTCAGAAGCACCCTAGACTGCCAAGAAAAGAGTCGACGGGCCCCGCTTCCTTGGTGCTGTGCCCGGAGTCTGATCAGGTGGTGGATCCTCCAGTGCTGGCCGACACCCAAAGCACCACACCGGCCTCCTCGCCCTGTCCGGAAGAGCTGATTGCGGCCCCGCCCCCCTCCGTCCCACAGGAGGACTACCGGGCCCATCAAGACTTACTAAAAAGGGTGGCAGCGAGCCTCCATCTCCAGGCTGAGGAAATGGAAGAGCCCTCAGACTCCCTGTTCAATGTGTTGTCCCCCTCGGCACTGGGCAGGGTGGCCTTGCTGCTCCATGAAGGGGTGGCGAAAATTTCAAATGCCCTGTGGCAAACACCAGCCTCGTTGGTTCCCATCTCTAAGAAGGTGGAGCGCAAGTACTTCGTACCCACTAAGGGGCACGAGTAGCTGTATACCCACCCGGCGCCCAACTCCTTGGTGGTCGAGTCGGTCAACCACAGGGAGCAACATGAGCAGCCATCCCCGACCCCAAAGAACAAAGACTCTTGGAGGCTGGATGCTTTCGGGAGAAAAATTTATTCATAGTCAAGCTTCCAGCTGAGAGTAGCAAACCATCAGGCTCTCCTTGGTGGCTACAAGTTTAATCTCTGGGGATCCCTCCCCAAGTTCGAGGACTTCCTCCGGGAGCGTGATAGAAAGGAGTTTAAGGCGCTCGGGGAGGAAGGGGCAGCTGCTGCAAGGGCGTCTCTGCAGGCCACTTTGGATGCAGCGGACACAGCCGCACGGTCCATGGCCTTGGCGGTGTCTGAGACGGGCGTCCTGGCTTCTACTCTGTTATCCCACAAAGCGCAGTCGTCAATGCAGGATCTCCCTTTTGATGGGAAGGCGCTGTTTGCGGAGGAAACAGACACATGGCTGCACGGCATGAAAGACTCCCGTACGACCCTCCAGACCCTGGGCCTCTATGTCCCCGCTCTGGCAAAACCCAAGTTCAAGCTACAGCAGGCTCCCACCCAGGCCTCTCTCCCGAAATACGAGGCCTCCCATAAGAGGCAACGGGACTTTAAGAAATACCTGCAAACACAATACCGGCCTGCCCCCTAGCCTGGGTCCTCTAAGGGCAAGTAGGTGGGTAAAAGGTGGTTTTGATGGGATGCTTGGGGGTACCCTGCCAGTTTTCAGCAGGGATCCACTCCCAATAAAGCTCCCTTTTTCCAATTGATTGTGTGCGTTCCTCCCGGAATGGTCGCGGCTCACCTCGGACTGTTGGGTCCTCAACACCATCTTCGAGGTTATATCCTCCAGTTTACCTCCTACCCGTCCAACCACCCCCCACCCCCATCCCTCTTGGGGGACCCATCGCATGAGGCTCTGCTCGAGCAGGAGGTCAGGAGGCTCCTGGAACTAGGAGCGATAGAAGCGGTGCCCAAGGAGTTCCTGGGCAAGAGATAGTACTCACAGTATTTCCTTATCCCGAAGGCCAAAGCGGGGCTCAGACCCATACTGGACCTGCGAGGTCTGAACCAGTACTTGGTAAAAGTCAAGTTTCATATGGTTTCCCTGGTCTCCATCATCCCCTCCCTCGATCCTGGGGATCGGTACACAGCCCTTGATCTACAGGACACGTACTTCCATATCCACAAAATTTGAGGGGCACAGGCGCTTCCTCCGTTTTGTGGTGGAACAGAATCACTACCAATTTATGGTCCTCCAGTTTGGTCTGTCTACTGCCCCCATGGTCTTTACAAAGTGAATGTCAGTAGTAGCGTCCTACCTCAGGTGCCGGGGGGTCCAGATATTCCCCTATCAGGAAGACTGGCTGGTCAAGGGCACCTCCTGGTCGCAGGTGAGGGATCATGTGGCACTCCTGTCCACAGGCATCGCCCTGGGCCTGTTGGTAAACAACACCAAGTCTACGTTCGTCCCGGTCCAACACATAGCGTTTATTGGGGCGCTCCTGGACGCAATGTCAGCCAGGGCCCCTCTCCCCCCAGACAGGTTCGAGACCCTGAAAGGACTCCTCGACTCGATCGTCAGGTTCCCGGCGACGACAGCCAGGTCCTGCCTACCTCTGCTAGGTCACATGTCATTGTGCACATATGTGGTTCGCCACGCCAGGCTCAGGGTGAGGCCCCTACAACTCTGGCTGGCCTCACAATTCTCCCAAGCCACAGACAGGTTGGACAAGGTCCTCACCGTGCCAAACTCGGTGACCGCCTCCCTACGGTGGTGGTCCACACCGAGCAACATGCTCCGAGAGGTCTCTTTGAACCATGCCCTTGATAACAGGTGATCCAAGTTCCTTTTACATGAGATTGCCAGGGTTTTTAGAACTCTTCTGAGAGAGCATCTATTTCCTTCCAGGAGTAGGAAAGAAAAGATGTTTTCCCTGTATACAGAGCTGAGATAAATAACTAAGGCTTACCTTGAGCATACTAATCCTTCTCAAAGCTATTAATAGACTTTGTGTACCCTATAGAGTCCTGCATGTTAGGAGCTTCAGCTAAGGACTTGAAGTGTTCTGTTGCATCCATTGAGTAGAGCGGAAAGTACCTCCCACCAAAGAAGAAAAAATCCTGTGACGTTGGAATTTCTTTAAGAGCAGATATGAGCTGGTGATCAAGTGTATCTCAACCATTGTATCTATGGACCTGCTGCACCAAGACTTTAAGTTCCTGGGTGGCATATCTGGAAAAATGGATCCAGGGATGCCATGAGAAAGAGTTTGGGATTAATTGGATTTCCTGTACACTTCAGTTATTACTGTCTTCTGCTTACCTTACCAAAAAATGTAGTAGGACCACAGTTCATCTCACTTGAAGGCAAAAAAGGGTATTGTACCTATTCCCCCACCAGGACACTGTCTTCAGAGAACCTAGACAAAGAAATCTGAAACATCCCTTCCAGAAAGCAGGATAGATAGAAGATACTTTTCAGACTGTACCACTTTTTTTTTCCTTTTTTTCTTTTTCCAAACTAGTTTCAAATCAGCCTCTTAAAGGTGGGATAAAACGCGGAGCCCTCATGGAAGACAGAGGGAAATCTTCTCATACCAGAAAAGCAGCCTGGGGAGAAGAATCTCACTTTTTTTGGTTTGATTTAAAATGATTGCAGATAACCAGTGGCGTCCATATGGTACCATCCAGAATTTCCTGATGCCTCCTGGAACATATCAGAGTCAAATTGGCAGAGGATATGCTTTTAGCAGCACAATATCTGGAAAAGTGCATGCCACCAAAAACTGTACCAAGAGGAGAAACTTGGAAGTGTCCTTTCTCTGCAGTACCCAAAGAGATTTGGGGTATTTTTTACTGATCGTCTCTCAAGTGGGTATTTTTAAGATGTCAAGATAGAAGTCTGAACTATGAAAGCCACGGTGGAGTTAGTTGATTTGTGTCTAATGATTTGAACCTATACCTACAAGTACCTTTGGCTGAAATTCTTTTTCTGGCAAGCTGGGGTTAATTATGTTGCTCTAGGGATGTCTCAACTGGGAACTCTGGAGTCTTGTTGCCAATCTTTTAGTTGATTGATCAGTCACCTGTGTAGGAAGGAGGAATGTGGACTAGCTTGCAGAAATTCTATTTGAGAGAGAAGCAATGACTTTTTAGTTAAGTCTGGTTTCAGTTAAGGCCACTGTGTCCCTTTGGTCTCCACCTTTACCTAGTTTGTGGCATCCTCTGGTGCTTCTGAACTAGCTGCAGTTCCTGAGGAAGAATTTCCAAGCCAGGCATCCTTTTATGTCCTCCAGTTTAGTGTCCCTGAGGGCTTGTCTACATGTAAGGCAGCGGAGCTACACCAGTAGCGCTTAGTGAAGACACTACCTATGATGGGAGAAACCCTTCTGTCGACATAGCACTGTCTACTCCAGGGGTTAGGTCGGTAAACCACGTTGTTCAGGTGGTTATACCGACATACGTTGGTATTGCAGACCAAGCCTGAGTTTTCTAAACCCTTTCCTTATTATAATTTCTGCAAGGAGGATTCAGTGAGTCTGTGTTTCTGGTCTTTTGACACTTATGTGCTACTAAATCTTTCATGATAGGAAGAGTCCTTAAAATTATTTTCTTTCCAGAGTTTCCTTTTGAGTTCCCCTTACTTAATACACCTCTACCTCGATATAAAGCTGTCCTCGGGAGCTAAAAAATCTTACCGTGTTATAGGTGAAACCGTGTTATCTTGGACTTGCTTTGATCCACTGGAGCGTGCAGCCCCGCCCCCCTGGAGCGCAACTTTACCGCATTACATCCGAATTTGTGTTATATTGGGTCGCGTTATATCGGGGTAGAGGTGTAGATAACGACTCATTTTTTCTTCTCTCTTGCAATAGCTGAGTACCTCTGGAATGCTCTAGGCCAGTGTTTCCCAAACTTGGGACACGGCTTGTTTAGGGAAAGCCCCTGGTGGGCTGGGCCGGTTTGTTTACCTGCCGTGTCCGCAGGTCTGGCCGATCGCGGCTCCCACTGGCCACGGTTCGCGGCTCCAGGCCAATGGGAGCTGCTGGAAGCGGTGGCCAGTACATCCCTCGGCCCACACCGCTTCCAGCAGCTCCCATTGGCCTGGAGCCGCGAACCGCGGCCAGTGGGAGCCGCGATCAGCCGGACCTGCGGACGCGGCAGGTAAACAAATCAGCCCGGCCCACCAGGGGCTTTTCCTACATAAGTGGCGACCCCAGTTTGGGAAACACTGCTCTAGGAAATAAAGCTCTAAAATTTGACTTTGAAAGAACTAAATATTTTCTGTTTCCCATTTATTTATTATGTTAGAGGAATACAGGCAGAGGCATTTAAAAACCTAACCCTTTTGATTTAAAGCCTCTATTCAGTTGTTGTATTTGGATGAAGGGACTTGGTATCCTCTGAATGTTAGGGTCCATTCTGTTTAGATTGTAACCATCTCCTGGAGATAGAAATGAGATGTCTCAATGAGATGCAAATCCCCAACTTGGGTCGTCCTTTGTTCTTACTCCAGGAATTGCCAGATAGACATTTAAACCTTGTCAAACAGTAGCTTGGGTTGTAGTTCTAGTTTGCTTCCTTAACCCATTTTTAAAGGAAATGTAGGTACATTAATATCAAGTATATGAGTTGGCAGAATTTAAAATTTGTATTTTTAAAACACTGGTCTAGAATGACCCTCACTAATATAATATTTTTTAGATTAACCCCTTTTTTAGGTATAGCAAATGTTTGGCTAATTACACTTCATAAAAAGTGCTTCTTAGTTCAGTTTTTCATTTAGAATTAAGAGTGATCACTAAAATTCCTTTATTTCTCAGTGCTATGGAAGTTTCATCAGGAGAATTTGAGTGAGACAGGCTGAGGCCAACACTTCCTGGCACACAACTCTTAGCAAAGTTTTTGGTGCTGTTTTCTGCATGATATGTAGTTGATGAGCAACTGACTGCAAGTGTTCCAGACTGTTACACTGGAGATTCAGAATAATCAGAGGTAAAAATGTAATTTTTTTAACCTACCTGCAGATCCTTCATGGATTTAAAAATCAAGTTGGGGATGAAAATTGGAGGCGTTTCTCTGACCAGTTTCCTCTTCCCTTAAAAGAGCGCCTTGCAGCTTACTATGGAGTTTAACCTCATGCATTCAAGCTGCAGTCCCATAATTAGGGGTAAGTATAAAAATAAATTGAAGTTTTATGAAGTTAACTTGTAAAGCAAGCATTCTCCAAGTCCATTTTGCATTACAAGAAGTGTGGTTTTTTTAAACAGTCACTGTATAGGCTATATTTGTTCCTGTTCATTTGGCTCTTGCACCGTCCTTCTTTTAATTCATGCTATAATACTATACATGAATATTATGGGTGGCACCTGTAGTAAAAGGTCACACTCAGTTGCTTTGAAATTTTTTAGTTTTACTTTTTGATGAAATGTATTATGCTTGCTTTCATTTGGGGCAAAATGTTCTTTTCCTTAAACCTTTATCAAAAAGCTATTTTCGAGCATGGGATCAGTTGAGGGGGGTGGGGAATGTTTTTTTTTCCAACCATTTTTTTGATCAAGAGAAGCTGGTGGAAACTTAAATATGACAGTTATATTTATGACCTGGAGACAATGTGTTCTTAATTTTTTATGACAATTGGATTGTATTTGGCAGGATTATAAGTGTTTTAAAAGAATTTCACAATGTTCCAATGGGATGGCGCACAGAATTCATATGGTCTGCATATTTCTGTATGCCTTGCCGCACCCCCCCCTGCAAATCCCCTCCCCCCCCCAAATGCAAAAATAATCTGTGGCGGGCAGGGCTGGTGCAAGGAAGTTTCGCGCCCTAGGTTCCACCTTGTGCGCCCCCCCCCCGCCCTGCGGCAGCTCCCCCCCGCCTTGAGGCGCACCCCCCTCCCCCCCGGGGAGCTGTGCAGCAGCTCCCCACCCCTGCTCACCTCTGCTCCGCCTCCTCCCCGAGCACGCCACCCCCACTCTAATTCTCCTCCCAGGCTTGCGGTGCCAAACAGCTGATTGGCGCCACAAGCCTGGGAGGCGGGAGAAGTGGAGTGGCGACCGTGCGCTCGGGGAGGAACGCTGTTAAAAAAAAAAAAAAAAAAAAAAAAAAAAAAAATGGGGGCACCGCTTTTTGGCGCCCCCAAATCTTGGCACCCTAGGCAACCGCCTAGTTTGCCTTAATGGTAGCACAGGCCCTGGTGGCGGGACACATGCTCTTCCCCAGCAGCCCAGGCAATGCGTCTTTTCCAGTGTGCCTGGAGCAGCCTCAGAGAGGCAAATCACTACAAGGGGAGAGGGGCTGGGCATGCGTGCCTGCAGGAGAGATGTTGATCACCATCGGGGTGGGGCTGGCCAACAAGGGGGAGAGACTGTCACTGTCGCTTGCTTCTGGGGCTCGCAAGGTGTGGAGGGGGGTAGGTTTTTTTATTATGCAAGAAGAAGGTGCTGTTCACGAGGCAGAAATGTAGCAGCCTGTCTGCCTAGTAATATGTCCGTAACTTCTTGAGAATTGAAAAAACACTTAATTAAATACTAGTTTCATGTTACTGAAAATTGTTTTTAAATTAAAGAAAATAGCTTTTGAAACCCCTCTTCCCCATATTTTGTTAATGTTGCTGTTAGTTAACTGTTCCTCATTCTCAGTTAATTCCCCCAGGAACATAAAACCTGTAAATGTTTTAAGGCCCCCTACATTGTCAGGGTGATGTAAAGCCTTATAAATGATGACAAGGGAATCAGCTAGGAAGATCTGTCTGCTTTTCTCACTTTTTTCCTGTGCCAAAGTGGCACAGTGGGGTTAGATTAAGGCTCAAGATTTATTTTACTTACCCCCCTTTTTTTTAAAAAGAGAGAGAGAGAGAGAGACTTTGAGGGCAAATAAAACATTTACCAAGCAGTCAATAAAATGTTAGAACCAAGCACTTCCCTAAGTACCCAGCCAGGTGCAGGACAATGAGTAGCAAAACTGTATGACTTTCATGTGTGAAAGTCTGAGCAATTTAAAATGACATTCTACTCTTCCCCCCCCCCCCCCCCCTTTGGTGTTCTGTAGTATAATGTAAATGAAAATCCAGGATTATAACTGGAATGCAGGGTATTAGTTACCAAGTGTTTGTAACTTATTTTTCATGTGTTTAGGAAATGCTGAATAGTTATTGTGACTTTTTTTAGATTGTAGTTTAAATAACTTACCAAAACAATTGAAACTGGTGTGATTATATTGCATTATTTTGACAAATAAAATTTGGATAATTTTTGCAGATTTTTAATTTTTTTGGCGCAGAATCCTCAAAGGGGTAGACTACATGTGTCTGTGTATTAAACAAGTGGCAGTTTCTAATGAATAGATAATTTACCCGGATTGATCTGGAAGTGCATATGTGTGCATAATAAAGGCGAGTTTCAGATTTAATAGATGACTGTGGAACAAGGTCTGCTAGAGGGCCATATTTTTGGAGTTTCATGTAGCCACCCTGCCCACACCCACGTCATAGAAAATTTGAAATATTATTTTATGTACATTTAGATGAGATATGTGGAACCATAAGCCTCTAGGCAAGGTGAAACAACAGTACCCAAAATGTCATTTTTTGACTGATTACACTTTTTACTGTTTAAGTTAATTTCAGCATCTTAAAAGTGGTGTTTATTGATCAGAGCTTCCAAATGACAATGCATTAAAAGATTTGTATTGATTTTGCATGGGCAAGTATTTTTTTTTCAGAAATGAAGCTATTTAGCATGTGGCAAAAATGGCAGCTATCATTTTTCCTAAATACTAACATGAAATATTTTCACATTGCATATTCTTCATTATCAAAGTATCTCACAAGTGATTGAAAATATAGAAAACTATTTTAAATTTGCTGACCAAATCAGTCTCTCACTGAAGGTTGTACAGTGGATTTGAGTGCCAGCTGGGTCTTTACAACACGTCATTAAATAGTCTGATGATGCTGTAACTTAGTATATGTAGAGCCCTGTGTAGATACAAATTTATAGCCTTGGCTATAAATCGGTATCTAGGGAACTGCAGGGCTCTCCTGGGAACTGCAGTGGCAAAAGAAGCAGAATGTAGGGCCGCCGCTCCCAGCACCCTGTACCAGCAGATCCTCTAGCGCGGCTATACCATCCCCTGCCCGTCCCTTCCACACAGCTGTCTGGGGGCATGCACGCCGCTTTAAAACAAGCACGCAACCAGGGACAGCTGCTGGTGAACCTGGTGCCCACCCCATTGGGTGGGGCTGGGTTGATGCTGCCAGTGCAGAATGCTAGCTCCTGGGGTGGCAGCCCCATGTTCTTCTCCTTTTGCCACTGTGGTTCTGCGGATATCCGCATCCGTGAGTATAAATTTGTATTCACACAGGGCTCTAAGTATATGGTCCACAACTGGAAGAATTTCAGAGATGGAGGTATGCCGAGGCTCCTACATTCAAGTTCTGTAATCAGTTTCTACAGGTTATGCATTCTTGACATGTTAAATCTCCCTGAAGAAGTACCCAGTGCCTTTGAATCTGGGGAATTTGCTGTTCATCAGACTCCGGGTTCTTTCAACGGAATTTGGAGCGACCTGGAAAGAGAATACTGTCATCAAAGACTCAAAGGGAAGCAGTGGGATCGTAGGACTGACAAGAAAAAAGCCAGCACTTGTCAGGTGGATCCTCACAAGACATGTCCTGAATGAATATGTAAAAACTATGAAAGAAATGGCCTAACAAGAAGTAGTGAAGATGAAGTCCACAAAACAAGTCCTTTCCGCTGCACTGAAGGGGGATGAAAAGCATATTACAGCTCTTTCCAACCATGTCGTCAACAACAAACAACCCATTGGACCCTGAATCGCATCCAGATGTGCTTATTAATGTATCTACTGAATTGCATGTTGCATCAGATGCACAAGAGTCTTTATTGAAAGTAGCACATGTTGGTGAAGAACAAATGGAGAGATTTGTAAGAGGTGCACTTGATTCTGATGGGACACACAGCTGCTTCAGTCTAATCAAGAAGTCTGGCATTAAAACATTTGCTGATATGGCCAGGAAGACCAGATTTAAGTCTGGCAAGGGAAGGACAGTCACAGTAGCTATCAGTCCAGGAATTGTTTTCTGCAGAGCCCTGAATTTAGCATGATACAGAGATGTTTCGGTGGCAATTGTTCTTAGACCTGTGCCTGAGTCCATCTTCTCTGTTGATGGGACAATGAGAAAAACAGACAAACCTGAGCTAAGAGCATGCAACAAAGAAACCACAGTGTACATCAGATGTCATGGCTGTCATACAAATGATGGCTGGAGACAAATTCCAAGCATTCGATGAATTGGCTGTTGAGTACTTGAAGCAGATCCTAAAAAGATTTGACAAAGCTAATTCTGTAATCAAAGTCTTTTGACATGTATGACATTAACTCTGTACAAACTGCAGAAAAACAGCGCCAGGCAGGATCTACGAGGGGATGTCCTGTGCCTCCATGAAAAGTTTCTAAATGTAGCATCCTACAAGCAGGCACTGGATAAATTTTTCTGTGAGTATATGGTTTAAAGTCCATGTAAGTGTGGGAGCACACCCAGCACAAATGCTCCTTCTTGCTGGAGTCTTTTCCCTTGAAGTAGCAAAGTCCATCACCAACAGAGGTGTTGAAGTTCAAGACATGTACATCATTCAAGAGGAAGCGGACACAAGGATGCTTCTGCATCTATATGTGCTAGTATGGCTTTTGTGTCAAAGGTAACATGGTGATTAGGTCACCTGATACAGATGTTTTGGCCCTTGCTGTTCACTACTTTCCAAAATTGGAACACACAGGTAACGTAGATTGAAACAGGCACCATTACCAGCACAACTGACAAGTACATGTGTGTATTTGTGACACACTCATTTCTGACTTCTGTAACCATTCTTGTACAGACGGAAGTAAGAGGAGGTGACTCTGTCCCATCCCTATCTTGTATTGGGGTAGAAAAATCTGTTAAATATTGTCAAAACAAAGGGCGCTTCAGAGCTCTTGACCCATTGTGGTAGTGTAATGCAATTTCTGCACCAAGGAAGTCGTAGCAGTGCTGGATGACCAGAGCGAGAGAGAGAAGGAAACTCTCAGAAACCTGAATTAGTTGTGCCTCAATCTAGCCATCAAAAAAGAAGTCCCTGGCCAACCTCCCACCATGTGAGGACAGTTTTGAAGAGCCTGTCAAAAAAACAGCTTAGCAAATAGATTTGAAGGTCTTTGCACATAGATAAATCAGATGTTGGGCAATCCTTATGGCATGCATGGAAAAATGTGGATGATAAACTGCTTCCTGTATTCTTCAAGGGCCCAGTGGTATCTGAGCTTCTACGAGACCTTATTTGTGCCTGTACTAGTAGGGGTCACTGCAAAATCAAATATCTGTAGTCAGAACAAGCTTCCCTGAACAGAACTGTGTACATGCCAAAGGAATGAAGACTGGTAACCCACGTTCACGTGACAGGAATCATGATGAACAAGATCATGTTGACTAGAAATGGCACCGGTGCCATTACATTTCAATGATACCTGTACAAATTTATTGTCAAACTTTGTTTTACCTTTTAGGTTTTTGCGATGCTTTGGGATCAGAAAGAAATCCAATTTTATGTCTTGAAATAATGTATAGTCATTCCAGTAACAGAAACAAATGCAGATATTTCAAAGTGGTCATTTTAATGTGTTGGTGTCACTGTTCCTATGGTAACGACGCCACTTGACATCTCCACATCATCCCTCATCTTAAAGTAAACATAATAAGCTTTCAAGTGGAGTGTGTGTAGAGAGCATACCTTGGGGTAGCTGGGAGGGGAGAATTGTAAAACATATATGATGGGGCAAAATTAAGGTTGCATAGTCAACCTTAACATTTCATGACAAAGTGATGAACTCAGTATTCTTTTAATGTGACTAATTTTTGTGAGGAATAAAAGAAATCCGTTCCTCTATCGGCGCTGTTTAAATGGTCCTGCAAATTTTGGTCCTCCAACCTTCGAGTCTAAAGTGAGTGTGGAGGTACTATAGGGAATTTTTTTATTCGTGAACTCAAACCATCAGTATGTTCCTGGACAGTCAGAAGCAAATCTATTTCAGGCTGTTACAACATGAAAAGTGATTTAAAAATATCATTAAGAGGTTCAGTATTTGTCATCTAAATGACTTCTTTGAAAATCTGATCAGTTTACAAGTGAAAATATTTTTTTTGGAACTACCAGATGTGATGCACTCCAAGAAGTAGTTTGAGAAATAGAATTGATTCCCAGTTCCAATTGAGTGGACAGTATCAAAGTATATTCAATATAGTTTCATACTTGGTTGAATTTTGTTATGGAATATTTAAATCTCGGTAATAATGGATCTGTGTTGTCTTGTGGGAAAACTATGTTGTAGTACAGGGGTAGGCAACCTATGGTACGCATGCCAAAGGCGGCACGTGAGCTGATTTTCAGTGCCACTGGTCCGGGGGGCTCTGCATTTTAATTTAATTTTAAACGAAGCTTCTTAAACATTTTAAAAACCTTGTTTACTTTATATACAACAATAGTTTAGTTATGTGTTATAGACTTCTAGAAAGAGACCTTCTAAAAACGTTAAACTGTATTACTGGCACACAAAATCTTAAATTAGAGTGAATAAATGAAGACTCTGCACACCATTTCTGGAAGGTTGCCGACCCCTGTTGTAGTATTAATTCATGATTTCTGCATTGTGATTTTGGAAAACTTTCATAAATATTGTTTTATCCACATTACATGTGAAGTAAGTTCTATATTGACATAAGTTTAATGGGTTTGTCTTGTTAAAGTAGAATTTGTTACATACTTGATACGTTTTTATTTTTTTATTCTGAAAATATCAGTGCTGGTGAAAATTGTTCAAAATTAAGCTTACCATATAAGAGTGGACAAGTTAGTGTATTTTTTTTAAGGCAGGAAAATTTGTTGTTTTCCTGACTTAGAACAAAAGGTGTATAAATGAGAAGAGATTGATACTGTTTTTTTAAAGGCTGTTAAAGAGAATCTGAATGGTGTATCTATTTTAACAAAAAATAGTGTAAGTTGTTTACCATAAAAATGTTTATTTTTGACCCTGCATAGCTTAGTAAATTTAAACCTGTTGCTAATTGTGCTATTTTTCTCTTTTTACAGGTCCTTCAGTCTAGGAGACTATGAGGGAGCCTCTGCACCCAGGGAAAATGTTACCCTTTACTGGGGGGAAGGGTAAACCAGTAGGGAATACAGTACAATCCCAAGCCTACTGGGAGGGGCGGGAGGGAGGTGTTGCCGTCACTGTATTAAGTCGATGTTGGGAAACGTTTTAACATCTGGAGCCTTTGTGGGTGAAAATCTGTCTCCTATTACAACTCTGCACTGGATGTGAAGAAGCAAAAAAGAGAATCTATTCACAAAACAGCACATTTTGCAATATTATGGGGAATTGTACCAAAACAAGAACCATATAATTGAACCATAGGGATACGTAAAAAGGAAAACTATTTCGCGCACAATAAAGGAAACCTAAGAATGGGGGTAGGGGTTTACAAAAATCCTTTGACTGTTTAAGTAAGGGTTTTCTCATTATTTCATCCTGCTTGATGGGATTCCTAGGTATTTGCATGTTAATGAAGAACTACACAAATGAAGTTAGTACAGTTAAAATGCAGCTTGCTACCTGTATTAGGAACTGGCACCTGCAGTGTACAATATAGAAACCCCATAATAAAGTAATAAAGGTTAACTTTAACAAAATGAAGCAACTTGCAAGATGCCAAATGAGTCACTCCTTTCATTTTTTTGGGTGGGGGGAGGGGCATTTCAAAGGAAAGATTGACATCTTAATTTTATATTAAAAACTTTAGTGGATATGATTTGATGGTTGTACTTCATTAGATTTAATTTCTAGAGTAAGGCATTATTCTTAACATGCAGTTTAAGGTTCAGGCATGCATTCTGACTCATAGTGATCAGAAGTAATTTAAATTAGTGGGAAAGTAGCATGCTTGCATCACATAGAGTGAGATTGGTATACTTTTACTTATGTTGCGCCAGTTTTGTGTTGCAGTTTACCAATTTAATATAGCCCTGCATTTAAAAATCCTTTTTTAAAGATTCTGTGGATTTTATTTTTATTAAGAATATAGATATAAAGTACTGTAGTTTACAATTAGGCCTTGAAATATCTTTTTAGGATCTGTTAAGAATAAGATTGATATTGTATTGTGTGTAACCGGCACAATGTGGAAAGCTGATATAGCTGTGCAAAATATTTGCCTCTGTGCTGTCAGTGTGATGTGCTTTCTGCATGGTTATATACTACTAGTGATTTTATCAGAACTTCTAAAAATGAGTTACATGGTAAGACCTGTTAAAGGCTGCATAAATGTTAGTTGGCACGTAAAGACAATTGTAGAAGTTGATGACATGACTGCTATATTTCATTGTTTATTCCCACTCAACATATTACCTTCTATGCTTTCTTTTTTGTTCAAAGCATGATCTTTAAGAGATGTTTAAGTTAATGGATGTAATGCAGGGTATCTACACTGTATCGGCGCATGATGGTGGCCCTTTGTGTCGTAGTTAAGTGCACAAGGGTGCAAGTTTAAAAGCTACAGAGTGAAAGTTGGTTTGGATCCTCTTCATTTCATTTGTTTGGCTTTTCTGTTGTTTTTCTCTACTTACGTGTATTCCTGTGAATAAATCCTTGTTAAGTTAACCCTTTACTTTTCCTTCCATGTGTATTTTCTTATGTACTGTGAATGTGAAAACCTAACTGGTACACTTGATCTTGTGTCCATCTGAAAGTGCAAGTCTTTATTAATTTAGATTGCCTAAAGAGTATCCCATGATGATAAAGGAAAATGGAGAGATTTTAACTCTGCTGGTCAGAGGTGAAGCCACACCTTTCCATTTTTCAAGTGCTGCGTAATTAATCTAGAAAACAAAATTAAGCCATAGCAGCCTTTTTATAGTTTTAGTTTCTTACCGTTGCATTGCAGAATGAATACTGGATAACAGTTTTTGTAAGAACTTAATCTTCTTTGCATGGTTCTATTCTTTAAGAATGTTTGAATAATTTAGCCATTGCACTGAAGTTTGAGATGTATGATAAATGCTGTTTAAAGAGGTTTTTTTAATGCATGGTAGCATGCACAAGTTTTACACATTCCTTTTTTTGGCTTTTCAAAATTATAGATTATCTTGTTTGAAGATAGTTTTGACATAAAAACATAAAACTAGTATCAGTAATGCTAGTACATGATACTTACTCATTTTGTTTAATCAGAACTGCATGTGATGATTTGCTTTCAAATTCAATTGCTTTGTTAGAAACTACAAATCTTCCTTCTTGGCTAATAATTCTAAAGTGAGTGGGTAATAGGTTTCTTTGACTAAAAATATGTCCGACACATTACTATTAAAATGTAGTGAGGTAGGATCTTGTCTTAGACTCAAATATATTTTAATTTCTTGTATAGGTTAAACATTTGGCAACAGTTTCAGGAAAAAAAACTATAGCTTTTCCAGATTAAAATTTTGTATACAATATAAAACGTACTTTATAGTGCAGTGTTGTTTGGACTTTATTTAAATTTAGCTCTAACAATTGCAGCAACCTCTAACTGGAGGAAAAATCAGTCAGATTAGCCCATCATATCCACTTTTATGTGTGTATTTTAAATCTGTATCTATAAACGTGTGACTGTTTACAGATGTGAACTGATCTGGTATAGCAGTAAGGAATATAATCAAAACAATGCAAAATTAAACAATACTGCCATAATCATAGTACTTTAATAGGTCCACTGGTATATTTTAAAGCAAATTAAACCATATTCCTAATGCATAATAGTACAGGGATTTGCAGAAGACATTTAGGTTATAACTTGAGGTAAGAAAAGTTCTGATTCAGCATTAACCATTGTAATTCAAATTGTTGCATCATGGGATATATATAAAGCATCTTAATTCTTGTGGTGTAGTTTTGCCAGTTTTTGAATGTTGACTGAATGTTTATACCAGTAGAATTGTGCGTTTGTCTTTGTTACATTCCAGTGTTTCTGCCTCTTGGCATGCTAAAAGCACGGCTTACTTCATCTGCTCCTTACACACTGAATAAAGTGCTGTTAGTGTGCTAAACTACAGAAATAGCCGCTGCTAAGTGATAATGTAGATTTTCTACTTGAATATTTTGTTGTAGGAACCTCAGGAGGTCAGTGTTTACTGTTTTTATATGCCTTGTTTTTCCTGTTTGAGTTTCCCTTTTTGAAGGATTCTAACAGTGAACAAAAGCTGCTGATCAACCTAAGTTGGTAACAGAAAGTGTATTTAAATTTTTAAATGCACCTTTTTGGCAGTTCTAATAGCAGTTATATTAGTCTTAAAGTTCAGTACCACAGTTTTTCATTTATACATTCAGAAAACAAGTCTTTTTTCATTAAAAAAAAAAAATTGTAGACTACTTCATGACTTCAGGCAATGTAAGCAAAATGATCAATTTTGTAAATTTTTTTGAAGCTTGATTATTTTCTAAATCAGTTTGTACATAATTAAAATTGTAATAAGCTAATTCTTATGTTTCAGTTTATTGCTACTTATTATAGGTTGTACCCAAGAGATCACTTTTAAAAGAACGGGTTTAAAATTTATAGCCATTATGATTTTTAAAATTTAAGTAGCATAAATTTTGTACTAAACAATCTTGACATGCACTGTGATTTTTTTGTTAAGACTTCCTTTAGCATTGATCTGAATTACTTAGGCTGCATATATGTATAATATAATCAAATATATATTCTAAATTTTTAAGTGGCTTTCCTCAACTGAAACTCATTGCTACTCCGACATGAAATATTCAGATACTAGTTTTATCTCAGGTGAATACTCTTGTACCCTTTTGTTCACAACATATGTATAAAACAGTCTCAATTATATCAGTTTATGTATTTCATATATGTATTTTCATATATGTCTTAAACGCTTACAATCTAAATTAACCTGCTATGGGACAAAAATGATTTTTGCTTCACATCAGTCACCTATTTTATTCATATTGAATGTATTAACAGATAAAGGTGCAAAACAATCTTCCTTGGAGAAGACTGCATCCATGCATAACAGCAACTAAAATACTTCATAAATAGTGCTTTAAATAAAGCATTGCATAGGAAGTTTTTTTGTTTCAAATATTATTAAAGTTATAACTTGGCATTAACTGCTTCTCAATATTTTTTTCACGTAAGGTGATGGACCTTTAAAATACTGTATAGGGTCTACAGACTATTTTACTTTTTTTTACTGTAGCTTTAGGTAAAGATTCAGATCTATAATGAAACTGCTGCTGTAAACCACTTAACAACATGCAGTAAAGTAAGTTAGACACTGATGTAGTTTGCATACAGCAGTTTGCTTACATATTCATTACATGTTATTGGCAATACCTAATCTTGGGTACAAGTTTGATACACTAGTTGTAGGTTTCATATGTATATTCTTTAATATGACTTACATGTGTCAGGTTACTAGACATCCTCCTCCAGTACAAAAAGGCTGTCTATAGATGGTTCTTGCTTTTTGCACTTATTGTTGGAGCTAAATCAGTTTTAGGTTATTCTAAATGAAAACTGTAATAAGATAAGTACATTTTGACTTGCCTTTCCAATGTGTATTGTGCTAAAATAATAAAGATACTTATAAATCTGAATGTATTCATGCGAGGGGAAGTTAAAATGGATGTATAATAAGGTTAAATCCCATGCTTTGTTGGACAGTGTACTTTTAAACAAATCTACTTTCCAAGCAAGTTCAAGGCTTACAGTGTAGTATCCCTTTTCTGTAAGTTGATGCTTTGAGGTACTTTATCCTTAAATATCTTTCTATGGGTGAGCAACAAACCTGAGAAAGCGTGGGTGACTTTCATGGGGGCAATGATTGGACACAACACTGTGTAATCAGGTTTATTTGGTTGTAGAAATTTTCTGTTAATAGTACCTTATCTCACAAGGAAAAAGGTGAATATGTTGTAAATGGCTTAATACCTAAACAGTTATAAAACTGTTAAGATTGGATGCAGTGAACAAAATAGTTTAGAATTAGCAAAATGACTGGATCTTTCTGCTGACAACTTAGGTTGTATGAGTTTTGCTTGAAAGCTTTAAATCTGATGTTTCCTGTACCTGCCATGTTAGAATGTTTCCTTCAAACATATCCTCCTGCAACTTCTCAAGCTGTACTAAATTGAGTGATATTTCTTGAAGTCTGCCTCTGTGCTAATAGAACTTCATTTTAAATAGAATATGGTTTTAATTTTTGATAAGCTGCTGAATTTTAAAGAGTTTTTGGGGCCACCAAATATTTTGGATCATGCAGAGAATATATATTGTACTGTAGTAATTTTGTATTTACATTTGTATGATGTGACATAATAGATGTGAATGTTAATCACTGCTTGACTATGTTAATAAAGTTGTTTAAATATAGATATTGCACTCTGATTTTTAATGGAAGATAATTTCATGTCCAGACATATTTTTTTTGTACTTAGTAGTGCACTCTTGCAGTTCAGCTCTGTTCTGAAGGCTGTAAATCCTGTCAGTTTTGAAATGAACAAGACTTTCTCTTTAGTTGAAAGAAAATGATCTCTGGCTCAACTAACACCTGTAATCCAATTAACTTTGTTCTAGATGCCTCACACTCTATTGATATTTTGTAAATATATTTGTAGAAGCAAAAGGTTGTACCTAAATTTGAAATAAAAATGTATTTGGTGATACAGGTAAGTTTTGTCACCTGGGAATGGCACATTGACCGCATTCAGTATCTGTTTTAAACAGCATAACTTAAAAACATTTGATGTGCCAAAATTAAGTTTCATTTACCACACAACACTGATAAATCTGAATAGAAATAAATAATGCTATGAAAGGCACAAAACTTCTATTTTTTATTAATAAAAAGTAGAACTGCCATCTTCTCATGATTTAGGATCAGATCTTCAAGTGGTGTAAATGTGCGTAGCTTCACTGACTTTAGTGGAGCTATGCCAGTTTATACCAGCTGAGGATCTGTTTCTTAGTTTTCTACACAACCTACTGCTGCAAAATCCCGTGATGTGAAAGTGTAAAACTGACACTGATAGAATTGTGAACAAAATCCATGTACATTACTATTAATTTGACTATCCAGTATTCAAAATTGACCTGAATTGGTCAAAAGAAGTTAACATATTATGTATATAGTTACCCTCTACAGTTAGACTTTTGCTAAAATACTTTTCAGTACATTTTGCTGAATAGAAAATTACTTGCACAGGACTGTAATAATTTTATATACACCATTTATACTTTGGAATGGCAGTGTGTCCAGTCTATTTACCCACTTTCCATTTAAGATTGCAGAAGAATCCTATTAGATGGATGAGTCTGACTTGTTTCAAATTTAGAACAAATACAATGTACAAAATGTGAAAACAATATTTTTACTGGCAGCAATACTGAAAACCTGCATAAAAAATTAGTTACACCTTGCATCTTCACTCTACCCTACTTTAGTCCTGTTGGACAGGTGATGCCAATCAGAGTTGCAGACTTAGAGGTTTAGGCTTTTATATAATCTGATTGGGCTGTAGTCCACGAAAGCTTATGCTGTAATAAATGTTAGTCTCTAAGGTGCCACAAGTACTCCTGTTCTTTTTGCGTATATAATCTGATGGATTTCCATTCTGTTTCTGTTCCTGCTGTACTGTACAGTTGTAACTTTAATATTAATTGATATGAGGCTTAATCACTTATCTATAGCACACTAGCACAGTTACTGACTTTTAAAAGTCAGTGTGTTTTGGAGATAGCTGTTTCGGAGGTGAGGTTTTCAGAACTGGTAGCATTTTCAGAAAATAGATGGGCTTTTTTTGATACTTTCAGAGCAAACTGACAATACTTAGCTAATCAGTATATGAAGAGTTGTTATTCCCTTCAAATCAACCCTCTGTCTTTTAGTTGTAGAGAGACCCAACATAAGATGAATGACTTCTGATGTTTCCTATAGTTCACTGAAAATATGCATAGATAATCTAGTTCTAGGTTTTAACTCTCCATGAGCATTTATAAGACACCCATCACTTTGGTTTCTAGGTGCCAGCAGCCTTTTACCTGCCTTCCCTTGAGATGAATCAGTAGGAACCCAAACATTATTTTCAAGTTGGTCTGTTTCATCTCCTTGTGTCTAAAGGAGTCCTGTTATACAAGTTTTGTTCCCTAATCTGTTTTAAGATTTCCTCCTGTTAGAAGAACCTAAGATACTTTAGCCATTTCTCAGAGAAAATTGGGGGGGGGGGAACTCCAATACTGGTTTCCAGAGCTTACAGCTAAGAGAGTCCTTGTTCCTTTCTTCCCTCTCTTAACAGGCTGTATAGTGACTTGTTCATCATTACTAAAATGCAGGATGCCTGGGAGGTCATATAGGATCAGAAAAAAGCAAAAAGGGCGCAGAACAGATTAGATAGCTCTCCTTCAATTTCTTCTATCTCAAAATATGGGAATGGAGCTTCCTCTTTAATAATCCTCCACAGAAAATTAGTAAACCCTAGGAAATCCATTCTTTCTGTAACGCTGGACCTTGAAGCAAGCCTGTTCATGATGCATATTTTCAACATCTAAATTTTGAGGCAATGTCGATTTTTATGACTGTTCAGATGGCTTTTTTTATCCTCCTGCTTCAGCAGAAAGGATAGAATTTTGCTGAATACTAGTAGTTGCTTCCTTCTTTGCTTTTCTTTTGACTCATTCCCTAAACTGATTATTTCTATAGTGATAAGTTTTTAAGATTGACTTAACTGATTTGGACATCCCACATTTTTCTTAAGTTAGCTTAATGTTTGTGTAAAGCTCTGAATTGATGTCAGGAAATTAAAGTGGGCTAGGTCCTTGTTCTTCTGGCCTTTCTCTGCCTCCCTCTCTCCCCCCTCCCTTCATTCCATAGTGGACACAGTAGTAGGGCAGGAGCCACTGTTTCATTCTGAAAAATTTGATGTTTCTAAAATGTGAAAGTGAGGCTATGACTCCTCTCCCAGATCTCCCTCCAATACAGGAACATGGCCAGGAATGAGGCTCCCAAACGATTATCTTGCTTCTGGGAATGAGCCTTGAGTCTCCGCTCTGCTCCTCCAGACTTTGCTGCCATCGTCTGGTCAGAAAAATAGTTACAGCTCCAACTCTTATTTCCATTCCTCTCTCCCCCACAAAGCCAGTACAGGCACCAACAGTGTTATGACAACACACTAGCTTATCTTAAATAAATGAATGTCTGATGCTGATTCCCTCCCCTCATCCCTTCCTTGGACTTGACCCTACAGAGTGGTGGTGGTGTTCCACCATGTTTCCAGCACATCCATCACTACTCCAGAAACAGACTTCTCCAGCTCTGTGCAGTCTCAAGACTCAATCAGGTTACAGTGCCAAAAGGGATCCCAGACGCGTCTTGCCCTGAGATTCTGTGAACCAGCCAACCTTTCCTCCAGTCGGATCATGCCATGACAATGCACTATTTTACATTTCACAGACCAAATTGAGAGGAACTGTCTAAGGAAACAGCATAGAAAAGAAAACAGAAACCTATTATCTATCCACTGTACAGGCCCCAAGACAGTAACAGAAAACTACCTGAATTAACATTGATGCTAATCAATGCAAGGTGTGTTGCCAACAAGCAATGTATGACCTCTTCAGAGAGGAAGCACCCAACAGAGTTTACATCAGAGACCTTGCCTGATGACACTTCAAGCTCTGTTAGCCCACCTTTTCTTCCTCTCACTCCACCCTTCAGCTTCTTGGCCTATCACAGACAGGACAAGGCTGGTGGCACTGCATTCACCTTTTCAAACATCAAATCCAAGAAGATCCACAAGTAAGATAAATTCACTCCAGGGTGTATTTGATTTAAATCAAATTCATTTAAATCATGATTTAAATCACTAGTCAGGAAGACTCTCTTTAATCATGGATTTCTACATAAGTGCATTCTTGTTGGTTGTTATAACCTTAATACATATTCGTCACAACTCAGAGGTAGATGTAGGTTTCATTTTTAGAAGGTACACGCTATACATTTTTAAAGCGATTTATTTTAAAAAGTTTTCAGATTAGTTTTACAACTATATCAGAAAGTGAATGTTTGGTTATTTCATTTACCAAAGGTAACTGAAGCAGATATTTACAAAGTCATTGAGAGGTGAACTATACCCAATTCAACAGGTTAATCATTACTATTTGGAAGATTTTCTTGCCATGCTGTATTAGGAGGAAAACATCACCAGACAGACATTTAAATTATTTTATTTAACTAAAACAACGTCATGTATTCTGGATTTTTTTCTTCAACAGCAAACATATAATATTTTAACAGAACAAGCATATGAATTTCTGATTTTAGTTAAACATTCACGTTTTTTAAAATGAGATGTTTTTGTTAAAATTGTTTAACTAAAATAGTTAAATGAAACATTAAAAAAAATTAGACTGTCAGCCAGGTCAACATGAGAAACTTAAAATATTAGTTTCTGTAGCTAACTCAGTCATCTTCAGCTTCATTTTCATGTTCCTGTTTGTTCGTGATCTGGAAAAGAAAAACAAGCTTTCCTGCTTTTTCAGGTCCCAAATGATTTCTCAATTTGGAATGAATTAGTCCAAAGGAAGAAAATATTCTTTCTACGCTGCCAGAAGAAGCTACTGCTGTTAAGTGAGATTCACTTCAACAGTCTCTGAATCCAAGTGCTTAAGTGACTTCCACCAGTTCACTGGTATGTCTTTCTTTAAAACATCATCAGCAAACATATTTCTTGAATGGTTTACCCTTAGCTCTGAAGTTTATTATAGTTGGCATTATGGAGAGATGATTTCTGGATGTTGATGTCATAGCCAATTCCTCTTCTTCAGCAGTTAAGATTTGACCCTGATACTGAGTATTGAGAATATCTGCAAGAAAATGAGCTGGAGATAGTGCTTGTCCCATTCATTTTTTTTAATGCTTGTGATTTAACTCTGTCATTGCATATTTCTCTTCTTAAGATGTCACTCTGTTTCAACAGCGTCAGCAATAAAACAGCTATTTCCCTGCATTTTGTTCAAGGCTACAGAAATAGACTTCAGAGTACTTAGCATGTGCTCAACATTTCTCTTAAGCCCAGTATTAAGAACTTTGACTGTGACAGTGCCATCTATTTTTTTCACAATTTTGTTCACAAACGGTCATCAGATTAGGCCAGTTCTTGATATAGTGCTCAAAACAGTCCACTACCGAGTTCCATCACATGTCTTGTGGGGGAGTTAGTTTAGTTCCTCCTACTTTTTTCAGAGCAGCTGCTGTAAAGTGGTTGTTACGGAAGTATTTTGCAATTTCAATGACATCAGTGTTCCAGGAATAAAGGCTAAAGTCTGTGGCTAGGAGGTGCATCAATGAGCACTGCAACCATATGCTATTAGCTTGGGATTCTCTTCTAAATAATTTCTTCTCATCTTGGATACATTTGCAGCATTGTCTGTGACCAAGCTGCGTACTAGACATTTGATTTTTTTCCAGTTTCTTATAGCTTTTACTGCTACTTCTTGTAAGTATTCTGCTGTGTGTGCATTTCCTGATGTATCAATTGTTTCTGTAAAGAAGACATTCCCTTCTGTTGTCACACAAGCACATACCACAGGATCATTGTGGACATTGCTCCACCTACCCCGACTCAGGTTAACAATTTTACCCTCTAGACCTTTTGCATACTGCTCAATTTCTCTTTTATATGCTTTATCCAGCAATTTGCCTGCGACATCTGCTCTGTTGGATGGACTGTATCCTGGTCTTAATGACTGAACCATGTCAATGAAGTGTGGGTTCTCAATCATACAGAAAGGAGAGTTTGTTGCATAAACAAACCGAACAGTTTTTCATCAATTACGCCTTTTTGTAGTCTGCTGGTTCTTATCACAAACTTATTTATGGTTGTTTCTGGATGATGGGGATTTTTTTTTCCTTTTGCTATAGGAGATATACTGTGGCTGTGATATACATGTTGTGACTGAAACATTATCATTGGCAGATAACTCAAACTATAGAAAATGATGGTGATCTTGAAGGTGGATAAACTTCAGAATCCTGTATGTTGAGGATGGATTTTCCTAAACACAATAAGTCAATGCAGTTACTTAATTATGATTAGCATACTGATCATTTAGTATTACTCATTGCATTCACTGACACTCAATACTACTTTAAAGGTGAAATTGTAAGAGGAAGATCTGCTTATTTCAGCTATTTTATTTATCACAAGTGCATTTAAAATGATAGTACCATAGAGTAACAACATTTTTTTGCTCAAACATGAGCATTCACGAGTAGTTCAGAAGGAAGACAGGCAATCCTTAGGAAAGAAGTATGAAATAAAAAAGTTTACCAACCTGAAGATACTGCATGTTCAGACATATTCCTTTCATCATCTTCAACACAGCTTCCTGAGAAGGAACACTTCTCATGATGTTGTTTCATCCAGGCAACCAGGCCTTGCATTTTTGTTGCACTGTTTGCATTTTGCACACATGGCTGTCTTACCCACTGTAGAGGCACTTCATTAAAATATTCCCAAACTCTGTGTCTTTTACAGCCTGCTGCTATTATAGGTTTTCCCTTCTAGTGAGAGAATGGTATGGTAGATTTCAAGTCAATGAAGGCTCAGAAAGACCTCAAGACTTCTGGAATGTGCTGCTCAAACAGTTTTACTTTTGTTTCTGCCTATCCCTCCCTTCTCACATTTATCTCCAGACTCTGCCCGGAGGGAGAGGGGGCTGGAAACTCCGCCATTGATAGCAGAAAATTAAAGTTGTAACAAAGAATTTCTTCAAGCCTATACTGAGGCTCTGTAATAGGCCAAGTAAACTTTCCTATTAGCCTTACTTGAAGCTGCCAAATCCTGCCCTGTTTGAGCTATCCCGTGTGCTAAACAGTGTCAGCTAAGTGCCTGCAGTACAAAACAGAACCCAAATAATGTGAAAACTATTATCCTACTTGGCCAGAAAGTTCCTGCATATTAACAAAGGCTTCTCCAATTTCATGGATCCCCCTATACCACCCACCAAATATGTTCCAGAGTTCAGTACATTCATTCCTCAAGAGCTACTGGGATACCCTAAAAGAATCTCAACCGAAGTCTCCCAACTGGGAGTCTGACCCATGCCCTCACTGGCTAATGAAAGAATTTTAAACAATTTCTAATTGAAATAGCCAACACTTCATTCAGTGAATTAATCTTCCCTTCCTCCTTCAAACGTACAATAATTTGACCACCCCTGAAGAAATCCACCTTGGATGTATCTGTTCTACCATTCCGGAGCAAACTCATAGAGACGTTAGCTAATGGATAACTACAATTCATCTAATTGAAGCTAATATCCTAGAACCCAGCACAATCTGGATTTAGGCTGGGACATGGGCTGGAACTGGGGTGACCATATGTCTTGATTTTATAGGGACAGTCCTGATTTTTGGGTCTTTTTCTTATATAGGCTCCCATTACCCCCCCTCCTGATTTTTCACATTTGCTGTCTGGTCATCCTAGATGGAACCCACTTTAAGTCCTCAGATACGATGTGCTACAGTCAGTGGAGAGTGGCCAGATGTCCATTCTCATCCTCCTGGGCCTCTATGTAGTATTTGACACTGTTGACCATGAGAGACAGCTGTTCCATTTGAGAGAGGTGGCAGCGGTATAAGGTAATGTGCTAAAATGGTTTGAGGTCTTTCCTAGAGGGGTACACTCAACAAGTAGTAATGGGAAACTACACCTCCACTACCAAATTTCTCACTTTTGGAATCAGGCAAGGATAAATTCTCTCTGGTCCTGTTCGACATTTATATGCAGCCACTAGGTGAACCAGTAAGCCATGTATGCAAGTGTCAGCACTATGCAGATGACACATACAGGGTGAAGACTAGGAGGAGATAAGACCATACTACTGCCATCAACTCCACGTTCTCACATAGCAAAATCCACAAGTAATGCTATCTGCCTTGTCTGGTTGGATTGGAAACTCCCATCCTGACAGATGATGAGCTGGCCTTAGTTATACCTGCCTTTGTCACAACTCCTCTAGACTATAGTGCTGGAATCCTCATGTGGGCATGAAGCTATCAGAGGTTGGGTACCTTTTGCTGAAAAGACAAGCTTCAGTAGTCTGTATTAGCCATGTGGGATACTACATACACATCAAACCTGTCCTCTGATCTTTACAGTGGCTTCTCAGAGGATGTTGTCAAGTCTTTATAGCGTTTGAGGTCTGGACCTAGGATTTCAAAAAGATTGCCTAAACCTCTGTGATGAAAACTTCAGTCAACTCCACTCATTTTGGAACAGTAGTACTCAGTCAGGGTAAAGTTTGTCTGTGCAGGAGATGGATCATTCTCTGGGGTTGGTCTAAGACTGGAATGAACTCCTAGAGGAACTAAGGAGTATCGGAAACCTAACCGCCATTTGCTCCAAATGCAAAACGTGCACTCCTTTGATCTTGCCTTTTCTCTTGTGCACAGCAGCAAGTACATTTAGAACTTGTTCGGGGGTGGGGGGGGAGGGTTATTTTATCTATAGTGCCTTCCAAGTGATAGGCTCCAGTTGAGGTTGTCTGATCAACATGACGGCCACTGGCAGATCACCCTCCCAGAACTGTAACCTTCCCCTCCCTCCTCACCTTTGTTTCTTGACTGGCTGAAGAAAGGAGTGTAGTTAAACTTTTTTTTTCGGACATGTTTTACTAAGGTAGACTTAAAACATTACCACCCGCCATCGAACCTGCCTCAAGAGTCTGGCTTTGCGGGTTGGGTGCGAAAGTTTTTCCTTGAGAGAGTCGGCGCCTCCTTTTACATACATTAGAAGTGGCAAATAGCGTAGCAGGGCCTATGCCTCCTGCTGCCGCCTGGGGCAGCCAACACATCCCACGAGCCCTGGGCCAGCGCTGCTGTAGAACTCAGGGCAGCGCGAATCCCGCGCGCTCCCCCGGCCGGGCCCCTCTCAGACTCGAGCACCGCCCGCTCCCTAGGCCTGCGCACACCCTTGGCCGGGGGCGGGGCGAGAGGTGCAGAGAGACGCTTGCGCACTGGGGGAGGAGGCGGTGGCTGGCTGGCGCGTGCGCGCCAGGGCCGTTTGGGCTGCAGAGTGGCTGCCGCACAGTAACGGGAAGGGCGGCGCTCTGTGGCGGGCGGCGGCGGTGGCTGTTTCCTCCGTTGGGTCTTGGTGGCTGAGGCCGTCGGGGCCGGGCTCACACAACGCTGAGGCGGCGGCGCGGTCATGGCGTCTTTCGTGGAGAGTTTCTGGGTAGGAGCTGTTGGTTGTGTCCGCTCGGGCCGCGGCTCGCTCCCGCTCTGCCAGTTGCAGGGCATAGCCGAGCCCCCTTCGGGGCAAGCCGCTCGGGCTCCTACGCCACCCCGGGGCTTGGGCCTTGGTGCGGGAGAAGATGAGGGTCGGAGTCCCCTTGCTCGCGCGCCGTATCCCCGGCCTCTCCCGCTGCCGGCAGTCCTGGGGCCTCCCCGCCTCGCGCCCCTGCTGCGGACGGAACAGGACGGGGTGTCCGGGACGCAAACGGAGCCCTGCTGTGGAGGGACCCGTGACCCGGTCCCTTCTGGCACGGGGTACAGCTGAGGCTGGGGTGCCCCTTTGCCGAGTGTCCCTATTGCAGCTCTGGGGAGCCGGTTCCCTGGATCGCGCCAAGGCTAGGGGCAGGCTGCTGTGGGTAGAAGCGGGCACAGCGCGCTGTGCCCTGCTGTTGGATATGCGCCGATTCACGATGCTGCAAAGCTCTGGCTGGGCATATTCCAGACATGGTGACTTCGTTGGTATTAGCGACCATTTATCTCGGGGGATGCGCTGGACGGGAACTCCAACTAGGTCTCATTCGTTTCTAATCTCTTTGTTGTTTATTAAAACTCATACTTGAAAGTTAGAGGTTATTCATTTAACTTTTTATATAGTAAAACTGCCCCGGTAAATAGCACCGATTCCAGCGTACTGCACTTGTATTAGTAAACACAAACTGTGCTTCCGAAATCATGCCCTCCCTGTGAAAAATGTTTTTCTGCCAACGTAGTGGGAGCGATGCACAGTAACATCAGGAGTTTATAGCCTGTATTGAATCCTAGTTTTTTTAATACCTTCCAGTATTATTAGTTTAAAATATCCGGTAGTTTTAACTAATTTACTGCATTGTCTCTGTACTACTACAGTGACATGTTTTTTTAAATTTTAGAAATATCTAAATGGAGAGAAATGAACTAATTTTTTTGAGAAATTGGTAGTCTTAATTTCCTGATTTGAGTTACTTACAGAATTGTGAATAATGGATACATGTGCATTGTAGAGAATTTTGATGAGTTTTAACTGGATTAATCCTTTCCTCAGAAAAATTAGAAAACATTGAAAACTAGCTTAAGCCTGTGTATAGAATTTTTAAACTAACCTTCTACATTGAGAAGTCTTGATTCAAATTTAGATTTTAAGTTTTAGTGTGTTTATCATTAACATTTTATGTGTAACTTGGAGGGCTCTGTTTTTATTATAGAAACATATGGCCCTTTTAAATGTAAAGCCCATAGAGGTCTATAATCTTGTGGGCTCTTAGAGCTCTGATGTCTTTGCCTTAATGTTTTTATAATACAAAGGTTTACAAACGAGACATGATAGTTTCAAAGTACGTATTTGCTAAAAATGGAGCAAGGATAACATCAGAAGGGAACATGTTGCTTTCAGATTTGGCTGCTTTGTAAATATGAATAATAGTTCTTATTTACAGTAAACTAATTATATAAACATAGTAGAAATTTTAAGAAATAACCGCATACGTGTTTTGTTTGCAGTCTTGAATTCAACAAATTTCTTAAAACTGCATGTTGTTAAATCCAATGTAAAAATTCTGAACAGTACTACAGCATTGGAGGGGAATGTATGTTTAACTACCATATGAAAACTTTCTTTAGCTTTGTAAATAGCATTTAAAAGGATGTTTGGTAATGTTTGGTGTTAGTTGGTTAACAGCAGGAACAAACAGGTAATCTTTGGTGTTACTTTAACAACAGAAAAATAAAATTACATATCCATCTGAAAATTTAGTTTCTACTGTTAACCAAGAAGCACAAAATTATTGTAACTGAGATTAGATATTTTTCCTTTTTATTTACTTTGTGCACTTTTCTCAATTTATGTATAGAGCCTTTAACTGTTTTGATGTCCAGTTGTGCTTTGTCTCATTGGCAATTCAGTATCACTCATATATTGCTGGGGGGGGAGTTCCCATGCACATTCTTCCCCAGGTCCTCCAAGAGAGTGTACCCTAGTAGCTATAGCATTAAGGATGAAGCACAGCAGGTGTGTGTGCACACTGAGACAGGAGAGAAGTCTTAATTACTTAGTTAAAAAATCAAAAGTTAATAATGTCTATTTAATTTTGAATGAGACATACACAATGTTTTCTGATGTGAAAATTATCTATAAAATCTCAAACCGAAGGTATATTATTGTCTAGTATAGTCAAATAAAATGTAGCTTAGTGCATTTTTAATGTTTAAAGCTTAGTCTATTTTCCCATCAACATTTCAGATCAGTTCATTGTTCAATATCATTCTTTCCACATTTCAGATAGGACAGAATATAGACCCTACAATTCCAAATGTATTAAAATGTGCAATAATGTTGAGCATTTACAATTCAGACAATAAGGGGGGGAAAATAATGAACAACATATATCCAACAAAGGTACAATTTAAACATATAACATACCACCTCCCTTTACCTTTACAGACTACTTCATGGTTCTGTCTAGTGGCTAGAACACCGAACTAGGACTCAGGAGAACTGAGTTCTTCTATTCCCCGCTTGGCCACTGACTTGCTGGTTGACTTTGGGAAGTGACTTCACCTTCTTGTTTCCCCATGTGTAAAACAAGGATAATTTTGGAAAACACTTTGAGATTTATATAGTGCATTTCATCATTCAGAGCTAGATATATTTATTATACAACATTCAGTTACTTTTTTTTTTTTAACTCCATTTATTATTCTAGAGTAAGGAGGCTGGCCATGAAGGGGAAATATATTTAGACTACATTCTTCAGTAACTATTTTAAGTCATTACAGTTTTTGAAACTCACTTGTTGTGTGCCCTTGCCGAACTGGAGTATGTTCCAAGATTTTAGAATAAATGTTTATGTAGCAGAGGTATCCAAATTCTCAATCCACAAAGTTGTGAATTAGATGTTCATAGTACTGTGATTACAAATGATAGACATGGTTTGTTGTGAACCCAAAGTGGAGTTGAAATCTGGAAAAAAGTCTCAAAATGTACGGTTCAGGATTCTTTTAGAAGGAAAGGATGAGACTTTCAGAGAAAGGAATGCTTGGGAGAAAGAAAGAAAATGAAAACATGATTTTGTAATGAATCCATATCTGTTTAGTGTTGGAATGTACACCAGTCTCCAGTTGAAACTGCACGTATGCCACATGGGAAACTAAACCATGGATCTTGTGCCTTACATGGGCCTCCACTGGCTTGAATGCTTATCCTCTTGGTAGTCATTAGGGAAGACATCAGAAACCTGATGGTCTGGTCTGATTCCATTCAGAAGAGGGCAGTGACACATGCAAACACCCTATTTATGTAATTCTATCTCCAGTACATTAAGCTGCTACTTTTAAGGACTTATTTGAAAAAAGTATTCAGTAATGTACTGATGTAAACAAAACAAATGTATTTAAAATATATTTTTTCTTTTCAGTGGCGAAGATTAAGAAACTTTTTAAATAGGCTTCTAAATGTTGCCACTTTTAATGGTATTTGAACAGAGGCCAGTTTTTTTTTTTTTTTTTTGAGAGGAGTAAAAAGTAGGTATATCTTTTACTTTAGTGTTTGTATTCTATGGGGATATTTTAAAATGCAGTACAGTAACAGAAAAAAAGGATATATTGCTTTAATACAAGTTTCATACATTTTTGTTGTTGTATTTTTACCCTACAACAACAAGACAAGTAGTGCAGATTATAAATGATTTTTTAATTCATTGTTATGAGGTAGTGTTCCAAACATTCAAATCACTTGATTGAACATTCTCAGCATTCCTAATTAGGATGTTGTCACAGAACAATGGGTACCTGCTGTTATATACAATGTATGCTGGCTTAAAGCAGAGATATCAGTGAAATAAAATGCTTATGAAAAGTATTCCCATTGTAAAAAAAAAAAAAAATTGTAGTTTGTCACTTTGTGTTTTGATACTGATGCAGTAGAGTAACAATTGCTCTCTTACTCTAGTAATGACTGGATGTTGTCTTGCTACTTTTCTAGAAGAGGCCCATTGGAAACTCATCCAAATTTATTAAAATGTTTTATGAAGAAGCTAGGTACTGAGAGCTGATGTTCAGGAGTTGAGGAAGAAAAAATATATTCAGTGAATAAGTGTTATTCAGTACTTAGATAACTGGTACATATTCCATGTGGTATTTATTTGACTAGAATTGTGGTTCTCAGACTGTCATCTGCAGAATAAAATATTTCAAGTGCAGACTAGTAGAGACTGAGATGTTAGGAAGGGATCATGGGCCATAAGAGGATCTCTTTTTGAGATGTTGACTCAAAATTTAAAGTTGGAGAATACTCGAACCAAACCGCTGGTTTTTAAATCAGGCATGCCCCCTGAAGGGGGTGTCGATGAGGTCATTGGGGGTGTGTGTGCGAGGACTTGACTGGTTAAGCATTTTTCTTGTTTCTTCAATGTTGCTGAGAAATTTCTCAAAGGTGAAAGAAATATTACTTGTTCTTTGAGTATATTTTTCCGCAGATGTACAGCCCTCACTCCCCTTCCTCATTTGTATGGAGACAAGGTGGGTGGGATAATCTTTTATTGGACCAACATCAGTTGGTGAAACAGACAAGTTTTTGAGCTTATATAGAGATCTTCTTGAAGTCTGGGAAAGGTACTTAGAGTGTCACAGCTAACTTCAAGATGGAACAGATTACTAAACATAAGGAGTTATGACATGTTGTAAGAGACCATTCAATGTGAAGTGGGCAGTTAACACCTCTGCAAACGTGGACAAAGGAGGGTTAGTAGATTACAGATTGGATTTATGGCTCATTACAACAATGTTTTTACTGAGTTTATGATTTTTAGTGTCTAGCAAAGTTATGAATTTAAGCTTCTGGGCTTGTCTTTTGAAGGCGTTCTGCAGGTTTCCTTTCAGGATGAGGATTGAGAGGTCAGATGTGGAGTGATTATTTTGTGAAAAGTGTTTGCCCGTGGGTATTTTTGTCTTTTCTGAGTAAGTTCATTTGGGAGCGTGGTGATTGCCTTGTTTCACCCAAATAGTTGTTGTTAGGTCATTTAGCACACTAGATGAGGTATACCCAATGTTGTGATAGGCATGTATAGTACCCATGGATCTTGAAAGGTGTGTTATGGAGCCTATTGATCATCATGGCATTAGAGATGTGTTTGCAGGTTTTGCATCTGTTATGGCAGGGTCTGGTGCTGCTTTGAGTTGGTGTGCCCTCATCTATAGGGAGCTTGTTTGTGATGGTGAGCTTGGTGAGGTGGGGGCATTGTTTGAAGGCTAGAAGAGGGGGTTGGGGAAAGATTTCTCTCAGGATGTGATCCCTGTTGGGTATAGGTTATAATTGCTTGATGGATACTCCTTATATTTTCCGGTGTGGGGAGGTATGACCCAACTAGAACTGTGTGACTGGTGCTTCCCACCCTGTATTGAAGCAGGTTCTCCTGGGATATTTGGGTGGCTGTAACAGGTTGCCAACTCACCACCACGGCGCCTCGTGCTGGTTGCTCCGGGAATTAGCTCTGTCCAGTTGTGGAGCGCCCTCTGCAGGTGGAGTCTCACCCGTTGTCTGCCCTGCTGTTTGTCTGGGACCCACGTTGCTCCCTGTCTTGCGGTGTCCTCTTCTGGACACAGCCCTCTGGCTGTGCCCCACTTGGTTCTCTCCCCTTCCGAGAGTATCAGCAGTCCTCAGTCTGCACCTGCCCTTGTGGCCAACTGCAGCCCCAGAATCTAGCCCCTTGCCTCAGGGGCAAGCCAAAGTCTGTATCGGGCCATGCTCCTCCACGGCCAGGTGCAGTGTTAGGGGGACGGGGGGACCCAGGCCCGCCCACTACTCTGGGTACCGGCTGAGGGACCCTCTGGCGGCAGCCATGTCCTGCCCTCCTTCTCTCCCCTCTACTGCTCGCGCTGCCTGGGCCACTTCCCTTTAGCCCTTGCACCTTCTCAGCCCTTTCTTTCAGGGGCCTCACCCTGGCAGGTATCAGGCTGGAGCTTTCCCTCTGCTCCCCTGAGCCTGCCCGGTGCTGCTCTATCTAAGGTGCTATTCCCCGGGAGCCAGTCCTCCTCCCTTGCTGGTGAGGGAGAGACTCCTGTCTCTTCTGCTTTGCAGCCTTTTTATAGAGCCAAGCCTGGCCCTGATTGGCTGTTTCTAAGCCTTCTTTGATTGGCCGGGTTCTGTGCAGCCACTCCAAGGGCTGCTATTAACTCTTTGTCTGCCAAAGTGGGGCAACTGCCCCGCTATAGTGGCCCATTCCATGATGTGATCTACTTCTCTGGAGTGTCTTTCATTCCATGATGTGATCTATTTCTCTGGAGTGTCCTCATTTGGTGAAGACTTTAAGTATGTTAGGATATATATCCTGGGTTTTCTTTTCAGAGTATATTCTGTGGTATCTGTATGCCTGGTTGTATTTGGGGTGGTTATTGGATCTGTGAAGGTAAGTGTGGTGATCTATGGGTTTCTTGTGTATGGTCATCTGTTGGGTTCCCTTGTTGAAGCTGATCATGGCGTCAGGGAAGTTGATGCTGGGAGTGGAGTCCTTCTTAGGATTCCTGGAAATGGAAGAGGGAATTTGGGGTCAGAATTTTCAGTGGCACTGTAGAGACAATATTCTTGACTGGCAGCCACTGATAACTTAACATTTAAAAAAATATATATAGCAGGATATCCTTTTTCAGGGGATCTCAAAACTTTCTGCAAATACAGGCATCATGTCACATACAGCATTGCAATGAAATCACCTGTGAATGTGACAGCTATTTAAGTATGTACAGCAGTCCTATCCAGCTGTTCAGGACAAGGGGTGAAGAGCATGTTATCTGGCTGACTCATAGGCACTGACTCCGTGGGTGCTCCGGAGCCGGAACACCCACGGGGAAAAATTGGTGGCTGCTCAGCACCCACCGACAGTTCCCCGCCCAGCTCGCCTCCTCCTCTGCCTCCTTCCCTGAGCGTGCCGCCTGCCCACTTTCCCCCCTAGCTCCCCGCACTTGCACCGTGAAACAGCTGTTTCGCGCAGCTGGGAGGGAGAGGAGAGGAGGGGGAATGTGGCACGCTTGGGGAAGAGGTGGGGCCAGGGTGGGGATTTGGGGAAGGGGTCCAATAGGGGCAGGGAGGGGGCAGAGTTGGGGCGAGGACTTTGGGGAAGGGGTTGGAATGGGGGTGGAGAAATGGTGGGGTCGGGACAGGGCTGGGTGGAGGGGGCGCGAGCACCTACCCGCAGCAGGGAAAGCTGGCACCTATGGGCTGACTACCATAATTTCACTGCATCCAAATTGAGATTCAGTCAGTTCTCATCCATGTTCTAATCTCCTCAGAGACTGTTTTGTTAATTTTCTTTATAAACAATTGGGTAAAAGGCACTAATTTATCTGGTGTTACTAAGATTTTGAATAAGGGCTTGTCTGCACTAGGTTTCTTAGGAATGTTTAACTCCATCGGTGTTAGATACATTGGGAGCCTTGTGTAGATAAACTGCTAGTTTTGTTTTAAGCAGTGTCTGTCATGGGACTTAAAACACTGGTGGCCTGCTTATGTTAGGAATCATAATGTTACTAACCCTGATGGACCTGAAGTAGTAGACATTTCACAAGTTTTCAACCGTAGACAAGACTTAAGTGGACAAGGGTAAAGTAGATGAGGGAGATGTTTCAGCATCTTTGTCCTGATTTCCTTAAATATTTCAATTTACATTGTCACTCTGTTTAACAGTCCACAAAAGAACATCAGCAATATGAAAACTCATATACCTTATCAGAATATTGTTGCATAGATTTGTAAAGGGTTGCAAAGGTCCAGGCCTGTTGAATCTATTTCAACAGCAGGACCATATTTTAAATTATTTTTGGTCTATTTGTGTCGAGTGTTTTACAAGTTCACTGCTTTCTTCAGATCAGAAGAATTTGTATATGTTCCTGGACAGGATTATAGCAATTAAATCATTACCAACTTGGTTAATGTTTCTAAACTAATCTTTTATTTCTAAAGATACCATACTGAATGGATTCTTTCTAATAATAATAATTAATAATAGTTGTGGGCAGTAGTAGCAGGAGTATGAACTGAAACCCCTGCTGGCCATCTCTCACCAACCCTTGCAGAGTATAAAGGCTGATCTCTAGACATTGTAGTCAGTTACTTGGTTAGTGCAGGAATTCCCCTAGGGGCTCTAGTGTCACTTGTGGGCTATTATTCTAGTGCTTTTCCATGCCCCAGTGACACTCATCAAGTATCCTTTCTCTATTTCAACCTGCCTTCCAATCAACTTAGTTGATTTCTACATTTCTGAAACCTTTGCTCTAATGCTTTGGTGCCTCACTTTTTGTTGAGTAGCCTTAAGGTTACTTGGCACATCAATCCTTTGATTTTTTGGTGCTTGAACCGACTTCAGGTACATGAGATCTTTGAGGTGAGTGTGATGGCAGCAAGAGCTGCTCTCCCAGGGATGGTAGCTGCCTCTGCTGCAGGCATTTGAGTTCCATCTGAAGGCCTGGAAGAAGCTTGAAAACTTCTTATGCTGGAGAGTACTTGAAGGTTGAGATTACACTGTATTGTCTTGAGCTGGCCTCTCACCTGTCTAGCCTTTTCTTCAAGGGCAGATAGAGAGAGTCTGTTTGTAAAGCCAGCTTTCAGTGACTGTTTTCAATAGAGATCAGCAACTCCATGCACTGGGTGTTTAGCCTCAAGGCCACCACAAGCGGAAGGGTCCTAAGTTAGCTTTTAATAAGCAAAGTCCAAAGGGTTTTTGAAAGGCTTCAAAAAGTTTTGCTTGTTTGCCACTAACCATCACTCTGCCAGACCTTTTATTCTATGGCTCTTGGTCACGTGTGTCCTGAGTGTTTGTTTTGAGGCTACAAGCTCAAGGGTTGGGTTTTTTGTTTTGTTTTGAAAACTTTTCAGATTACATCCTTTTCCCCATTCCTATTCCTTGGTGCTAAGATTTGGTGCTGCAGGAAATCCAGTTGCTCTTGACAAAAAGCCATCAAACAATGCCAGTGGATAAGAAGATAGGGTTGTGATGCTGGCAGACCAGATCGAATCATGATCTTAGGCCAGTTCGCTTGTTTGTTAGTATAGATCAAAAGTGAACATTAGATGTAAGAGTACATGCAGGCTGACTTACTTGCTATTAGGATAGATCAAAGTAAGTGCTGAATGTATAAGCAGCACCGGCTCTAGGCACCAGCAAACCAAGCACGTGCTTGGGGCGGCACAATTCCAGGGGTGGCATTCCAGGTGGTTTAGGGTTTTGGTGTTTTTTTTTTTTCTTTTTTTGCTTGGGGCGGCAAAAAACCTAGAGCCGGCCCTATGTATAAGTGTATATTTTAGATGTTTAAACGTCCTGAAAACTAATGGGTAATTACTTGCATTGTTCTCTTTTCTCTATTCCTGTTATAATGTAGCAGCAAACATTTACATTTGTGTAAAACCCTGTAACTAAATTACCCACCAAAGATATGCAAGAAACAGCTAATGACAACTAGAACAATGCTATGCATGTTGGGACTAATGGCCGCAAATACATTTTTTAAAACCTCTGGCACATCGCTATACAAGGCAACCTTGTTTGACCCTGAGATCCCAGTGGAAGCAAGAAATTTGGGCTCTTACATCACATGCAGTTAACAGATGACAATCAACTCAATCTGCATTTGGGAATAGACTTCCATATTTCTCTTGTCCAAACTGTAGCAACCACAGATGTATCAGGGAGAGGGAGTCTATGCTCAGAGGCTCCACGTCAAAGGGCTTGGTGTATTCAGGAAAAACAGTTACACAATGTTTTGGATAGGAGGGTAGTCCTGGATGCATTGAGCTTTCAGATTACTATTATCCCAAAAGGTGTTGTGGTTGAGAAGTCCTATTGGGCCACTGTTTATATAAAACAGTAAGGACACGCTAGATCCCTTCAGGGTCAGAAAGCCTTGCCTATATAGGAGTGGTTGCAGGATTAGGAGTTTTTTCAATAAGTTCTTCCAGTGAATGTTCCAGAATAGAAAGATACTTGTCTTCGTACAGCACTGAGAAAAAGCTCCATTAGCAAGTTATGTCTATCCACTGTAGAAGTAGGCTCTTGTAGTTGTCTTGAAGCTCAGGAGCAACACAGGTTTGATAATCCTAACAGTCCCGTACTGGCCCGGTCAGGTAGGGTTCTAAATGCCATTGTAGATGGCCAAAGCCAGTTCCATCAGGCTGAGAATCTGGACTCGGATCTTCATACTGACCGGGATACCCTGCTCTGTCCCATCCCAAGAAATCTTCCCTAACAGCCTGGCTCCTGACAGGATAAGGAGCTCGTAGGCATGGTGATCTTCAAGAATATGCTTTGTTTCTGGTGATTTTGGAAATCCTCTACCAGAAGGACCTACACTTCCAATCGGAAGAGTTTGTAATGTGTCTCAAATTAAAACAAAAAACCGTTTTAGTTTACTTTAAAACTTTGAGGCCTGTTTCTCCTTACACCAGTTTTACACTAATGCCACTTGATTTCAACAGTCACCTGATTTACACCAGTGTGAGTTGGTATATTAATAAACCTTAATGAACAGCATATTTTACTGAGTTTGTGGAGGAGGAATTGGTATTAAAATAAGTTATGAATATTTGAAAGTACAGGCACGAGCATGCACAGTTTAAAGTTCCAAAGAGAAGCATTCAAAAGTCAGTAAATCTCATGTTAAAGTTGTTCCAGGAAGGAGATCTCTGCTACAGATGTATTGTTTTTTGCTCCTCTTCTACTTGTTAAATGTAAACCTTATCATAATCCAGTTAATGTATTCCTTAAAATATACATACTTCGGAATATGACAGAGTTAGCAGTGCCGGGGCAATTGTAAATCTTAGAATTACCTGATTTTATGTTTGTTTGATCTGACAACCTTATCTTTGCACTTAATTCTAGAGTTTTGCACTTAATACTAAAAATGAGCTCTTTAGAGTTGACCAGAGCCCCAACAAAGAGAGGCAAATATTCCTAGTCTTGTTTTGTGGTGAATGTGGAAGAGTAATTTTAATATGAACACAATTAGTTCCTTTTCTCGTGTGTATGGAAATAGCCCTAGTTTCTATTTTTTTTCACCTTTTGCATGCACATACAATAATTAACATTTGTCAGAAGGCTAGCTTTTTGTTTATAAGGTAATGAACTGTCTGTTATAGGTGTGACAAGAGGAGTTAAGTAATGTCTTTAATTGAACCAACCTCTGTTGGTGAGAGAGACAAGCTCTTCTTCTGTGTGGCTCGAAAGCTTTCCTGTCTCACCAACAGAAGTCGGTCCAATAAAAGATATTACCTCATCCACCTTGTTTCTTTAATATCCTGCCACTGACATAGCTACAACTACACTGTCGTGTGTATCATATATGCCTTATGGAGCTGGAAGTGTGGTCATGGATGCTGAATTTGATCTGTTGGGTCAACTTCACCTTGTGGGCTTCTGCAGGTTTCACCTTTTAGCTTGAAAAGCTTTTCAAAATCAATACATGGTTGTTTAGTTTTACCAGTAGCTTCCCGAAGAGTAGATTCCACTGAAACGTTCAAGAATGACAACTTGACAGATAACCAGTAATGTAGGCACTGCATTTTCAAATACATTCTAGGATTGATGTGTGAGAATGTGAATGAGTATTCTAGAATTTCAGTTCCATTGTTGATAAAGGAAATATCTGGTCATGGCACTACTTAGGACAGCATGATGGGTCTTGCACCATCTCTATTGGGTTGTAGTTCTTGTAATAAATGGAGTATTGACCAAGAACATAAGGACCAGAATTCATTATAATGTGGTATGTGACCTCCAAGTTATTGCTGCTGTTTCATTAATAACTTTGTGTCTTAATTAAAATGTTTCTATCAGGGCTTTGGAGTGGATCCTGTAGCTCGAGCGCAGAGCAGCTCTGGAGCAGTGGAGCTGCAGGTTTTTCTCTGGAGCTGGAGCAGAGCCAGAGCACAGCTCCTAAGCCCAGGTTTCTATAATGGTTTCTTGTTCAAAAAGGGTGGGTACATCAACTAAAATGGGCACATCAACTAAAATGAGTGATGATTTGAAAACAGGAAATTATCCAGATTTCATTTAATACAAATTCAAAGTTAGAGACCTAACCTTTTTATGGATTAAAATAAAATCCTGTTAAGTCTGAGGACTTTTTCCATCTATAGTTTTTGAAGAAGTCTGTTTGCCTGTTTCCTAGAGAAGGTTGTTGTTGTTTTAGGCTTAAACAAGTCATATTTAAATTGTGTATCATAACAGAATATTTTTCAAATTCCTTTATCACATTACTGTCAGGGAGTGGAGCAGTTTGCTATTTGAATTTTTGATAGATAGATTCTAAGCAAAGTATACTTGTGCACAAACTCAGAAGATACCAATTAGCTAATAAGTCTTAGATAAAATTGTATAATTGTCTTTTGTCAGATGTTTATTATCTTACCCATCCTTGAGGGGGACAAGACAATCTGTGTTCTAAATTTCTATAATCAAAGACAATTAAAGTTTGATCATGGACAGAAAGGACTGCTGCTTTGGATCTGCATGTATTTACTGTTTGTTAGCAGCTCATCTGCTGAGTTTTGCTGATAAAATAGTGTTGATAGCTGCTTTTCCCATTAACTGTAAGACTGTAGTATCTGTCTTGTCTAGTGCAGGAAAATTCAGGATAAACTTAAGAGGTGATACATTTACCACACACTTATAGTAGGAGCTAGGTCTGTATTTTTGTTTTATGCTAATAGACTGTTAAGATTTTGGTCCAAAGTAGACAGTCCTTGTACTTTGTACTACTTGATTAAAAATGTAGGAAATCAGTACTGCTGCAGATGAGCCAAGTTATATCTGACTACTATACCAAACATAAGCTTTAAATTCAAATTTGCTACATATAAAACATGAGAATTTCTTCTTGGAAATTTCAAGATGTATTACAGTAGTTCAACAAAACAGGGAGTTCCTGTAATCGGTTTCCTGTTATGTACAGGTTGTGGAAAAACTGAATTCAGACTCAAGAGTTGCTGACAGGGCTACTTCATTTCCATGAGAACATTGTACATTTGTTTAGTTGCTGATGAAGGGAAATTGAAATGAAATATCTTAAAGTTAGCTAACTTCACTTTCTGTGACCCTTACTTTTTTGTATGCGTAGTTGGGGTCAATAATATCCTTACATGGGCCTATTTAATAGAAGTATTTATGGATACTGGAAGCCCCATTTTCTTTGCCCTGCTCTCTCCCCTGACATCTGAGAAGGACTCCCTTTATGACAGTGTGAGAGAAGCATCAGTATGAAGCCCAGCTGCTGAAGAGAAAATCTTCAATGTCTGTGGGGGGAAAAGAAAGCAATACCAGAAGTCCTACATAGTCAGTGATGATTGTGTGTGGAAGGGTTCACACACACAAAGCTGCAGTCTTGTTGGGGAGACTGACACAATCCCCACCCAACAGATACTTTTTACCCCATAGATGTTCACAAAGCAATCCTTCAAAATGATGTGAGGAGTATTGGGACTAGCCTCCCTGGAGATGTTCCAGGTGAAAAAACGGCTCTCCTTCTACCCCGAAAGAGCCATATCTGTTGGTGGAGGATTGGCAGGGAAGATGGGAAATCAGTATCTGATTTCACTGCCTCTCCACATTATAGCAGAGGGTGGTAACTGTTGCTGAAAGAAACTGGAAGGTCTGAATCCTTAAGTACGTACATACCATTCTCACAGAAAAATAACTGACCAAGTATTATTAACCAATAATAACCAATGATAAAAATAATATCATAATAAAAGCATCCTGATTGGTTATATCACAGTGTTTTAATATCATGTGTTGCAAAGCGCCACAGGAGACGCATTAAAAAGCCACTTGCAGCTCAGGAGTCTGAGTATCACTACCCTAGACAGACTTTTAAGAAACTTTCCACTCTAACGGATTGAGGCATGTTGCATGCACCAGATCAGTGTGCCTCTCCAGTTGCTGCAGAATTGTCTCATGCTTTTAGCCCTGAACATATTGTCAAAGGAAGGACCTTAGGGGACCTATTGGACCCCAGGAGATGGATCTAGAGCCAGATGATCAAACCTCATCTGATGAGAACACCCGGCACCGCGTCTTTGGTGCGCAGCGAGGCACCGTCGTCAGCTCGGCACAGCTCTCCCAGTAAGAAGCAAGGGAAGACTCAGCGGCGTCGAGAGAAGGAGAGGGGTGAGGCCAGACCTGAGTTGGGCAGCCCACGATCCCCGTCGGGACAGAGACCTCCGACTCGCGCTGAGCGGAGTAGTCCGATCCCGTCCGCGTGAGCCTCGCCTGAAGTGTGCATGCCTTCGACGCCAGAGGCAGCTCAGGCCGCGCGTGATATCCTAGCCCTTCTGGTGCCGGGAGCGCCACCTCAGTCGGGCCCCCGGTCCCGTGGAAAGCCTCCTCTCCTGGGAGCTATGGAAAGGGTACCTCAGGATTTCCAGGGCAAGGGATTCTACTCCAGGTATTTCCTCATCCCGAAGGCAAAGGGCGGGCTTCGGCCCATCCTTGACTTGCGGATTCTCAACCGCTTTCTGGTTCGTTGCAAATTCCGCATGGTGTCCCTGGCCTCTATTAGTCCATCCCTAGACCAGGGGGATTGATTTGTGGCACTGGACCTCCAGGATGCGTACTTCCACATCCACATAGTCGAGGGTCACAGGCGTTTCCTCTGTTTTCTGGTAGGTCAGGACCACTTCCAGTTTATGGTCCTCCCCTTTTGCCTCTCTACTGCCCCCAGGGTATTTACAAAATGCATGGCGGTGGTGGCGGCCCACCTCAGGAGGAAAGGGCTGCAGATCTTCCCCTACCTCGATGACTGGCTGCTCAAGGGCCGGTCTCGGTCTCTGGTGCAGCAGCAGATGAATTTCCTGCTGGACACCTGCGCAGATCTAGGCCTACTGGTGAACGAGGAGAAATCCATGTTAATTCCAGTTCAGCGCATAAGCTTCATAGGGGCGCTGTTAGATTCCCGGGTGGCCACTGCCTCCCTCCCACGGGACAGATTCGAGACGCTCAGAGCTCTCATCGCCTTGGTCACGACCTTTCCGGTAACCACGGCACAGGTGTGCCTTCAAATCCTAGGCCACATGGCAGCATGCACCTATGTGGTGCAACATGCCAGGTTCCGGAGGAGGCCCCTTCAGTTTTGGCTGGCTCTTGGTACTCCCAGGCCAGGGACGGCCTGGACAAGGTCCTCATGGTGCCGCCAATGATGGTGGCAGACCTCCAATGGTGGTCCCTCCCGAGCAACGTGCTCCGGGGTATCCCCTTCCGAGAGCCGCCTCCCTCACTAGATCTAGTGTCGGATGCCTCGGACCTGGGCTAGGGAGCCCCCTGCAGGTCTTCAGGACCCAGGGTATGTGGTCATCAGAGGAACTGACCTTGCACATAAACGTCAGGGAGCTCAGGGCCGTACGCCTGGCATGTGTGGCATTTTGCCAGCTCATACAAGGGAAGGTGGTCAGAGTCCTCACAGACAACACGACCGCCATGTATTACGTCAACAAGCGGGGGGGACACGTGTTCCCGGGCCTTTTGCCAGGAAGCCCAGCTCCTGTGGGAATTCTGTATAGCCCACAACATACTCCTGCAGGCCTTTTACCTGCCCGGCAAGAGCAACATGCTCGCGGATCGACTGAGCAGGGTGTTCTCCCAACATCACGAGTGGTCCCTGCACAAGGAGGTGGCCAGGTGGATCTTCCTACAGTGGGGCACTCCCCAGTTAGACCTGTTTGCTACTGCCCAGAATTGCCTGTGTCCACAATTCTGCTCCAGGGCGGGAGAGGGTGAAGGGGTGATATCGGACGCATTCCTGATCCCATGGTTGGGGCACCTGTTTTACACCTTCCCACCCTTCCCCCTAATAGGCAGGGTCCTACAGAAGGTGAAGTCAGACGGGGCGAAGGTTAGCCTCATAGCCCCGGATTGGGCCCGTCAACATTGGTACGGGACCCTACTACAACTCTTAGCGGCCCCCCCTTGCAGACTGCCGCTTTGCCCGGACCTCCTCTCCCAGGAGGAAGGTCGTCTCCTTCATCCCAATCTAGCCGCGCTCCACCTGACAGCGTTGCTACTCCATGGTTAAATGAGGAGGAAGGGAGGTGTTCTGAGCATGTGAGAAGGGTCCTGCTGGAAAGTAGGAAACCCTCCACGCGTCGAACCTACCTGGCTAAGTGGTATCGGTTCTCTATATGGGCAAGGGATAAAGGTTCCTCTCCCTCTTCCGAATCTATCCAGCTTGTCCTCGATTACCTCCTGTCCCTTAGGACCCAAGGGCTGGCGCCCTCCTCCATCAGGGTGCACCTGGTGGCCATTTCGGCTTTCCATCCCCCAGTGCATGGCCTGTCTGTGTTTTCTCGTCACATGATGGCCCGGTTTCTGAAAGGGTTAGATCGGGCATTCCCTTACGCCAGACCCCCGGTCCCGCTCTGGGACCTAAACCTAGTACTCTCCCGCCTCACAGGACCTCCCTTTGAGCCATTAGCCACGTGTTTGTGGAAGGTGGCATTCTTAGTGGCTATCACCTCAGCCCGCCAGGTCTCCGAGCTCAGGGCCCTGACCTCTGAACTGCCATATACGGTCTTCCATAAGGACAAGGTTCAGCTCCGCCCTCACCCTGCCTTTTTGTCGAAGGTTGTCGCAGCTTTTCACATGGATCAGGATATTTTCCTCCCGATCCTCTGTCCTAAGCCCCATTCCTCCAATGAGGAACGCCGCATGCACATGTTAGACGTGCGCAGAGCGCTGGCCTTTTATCTGGACAGAACCAGGCCATTTAGGAAGTCTCCCCAGCTGTTCATTGCTTCGGCCGAGCGCATGAGGTGACAACCGGTGTCCACCCAGCGGATTTCCCGCTGGATCACCTCGTGCATTCGCACCTGTTATGACCTGGCAGGGATTTCCCCCACCTCCTATTGTGAAGGCTTATTCGACGAGAGCCCAGGCCTCATCAGCAGTCTATGTGGTTCATGTCCCCATTCAGGACATCTGTAGGGCTGCTACGTGGTCCTTCGTCCACACTTTTTCATTGCACTATGCAATCATCTCCAAACGAGGGATGACACGCGGTTTGGTAGGGCGGTGTTCCACCTGGGTAACTCTTAAAACTTTACACTTAAACTCCTACCCACCTCCATCAGGTTTAGCTTGGAGTCACTTATAGTGGAATACACATGAGCAATCACTCGAAGAAGAAAGGACAGTTACCTGTTCCGTAACTGGCGTTCTTCGAGATGTGGTGCTCAGGTGTATTCCACGTCCCGCCCTCCTTTCCCTCTGTCAGAGTTGTCTGGCAAGAAGGAACTGAGGGTGGTGAGGAGCACGCAGCCCCCTTTATGGCGCGATATGCCGGTGCCACTCCAGGGGTCGCAGCGGTGCTCCCCCACTACGGATACTGCTAAGGGAAAAACTTCCGGCACCGGAGCGCGTGGCAAGCACGCACACCTATAGTGGAATACACCTGAGCAACACATCTCGAAGAACGCCAGTTACGGAACAGGTAACTGTCCTTTCTTTCTCCCTCATCTGCAAGACAAAGTGATACAAGTGGGTCAGATAATATGACAGCAATGTTCTATGTCAGCAAACAAGGAGGAGCTCATTCTAGACAGCTGTGCAAGGAAGCTGTGGAATTGTGGAATTGGTGCGTTCATCATGATATTTATCCCATAGAGCAAGTCAACAGCTCGTGGATCTTTTGAGCAGGAATAGCAGACAGCAGCACAAATAGTCACTTGAAGAATTCAGTAGTAATGAGATATTCTCTTTGGGAGTATCCACAGATAGATCTGTTTGCAATGAAATGCAATTCAAAATGTCCAAAGATTTGTTTTAGAGCAGAAGCAGACATTCTGTAAGTGTTGTAAGTAAGACCACAAGAAGTAATTCTTCCACTCTACTCCATGCTGATTAGGCCTCAACTGGAGCATTGTGTCCAGTTCTGGGCACCACATTTCAGGAAAGATGTGGACAAATTGGAGACAGTCCAGAGAAACCAACAAAAATAATTTGTTTTCTAGACCTTTACTCATGAGGGAAGATTGAAAAAATTGGGTTTGTTTAGTCTGGAGAAGAGAAGACTGAGAGGGGACTTGAAAATTGTTACAAGGAGGAGGGAGAAAAATTGTTGTTCTTAACCTCTGAGGATAGAACAAGAATCAATGGGCTTAAATTGCAGCAAGGGAGGTTTAGGTTGGACATTAGGAGAAACTTCCTAACTGTCAGGGTAGTTAAGCACTGGAATAAATTGCCTGGAGAGGTTGTGGAATCTCCATCATTGACAATTCTTAAGAGCAGATTAGACACAAACCTGTCAGCAATGGTCTAGATAATACTTAGCCCTGCCATGAGTGCAGGGGACTGAACTTGATGACCTCTTGAGATCTCTTCCAGTCCTATGATTTTACGATTCTGTCCATATCAGATGCGTTTCTCATCTACTGGGGAATAGATTTTCTTTATGGTGTTCCCCATCTATACTCATTCAAAGTATTATAAAGAAAATAAGACAGAACAAGGTCAGAATATTTTGACTGCTCCAGCTTGGGGCAAGACAGAAATGACTTACAGACCATCATCTATCCAAAATAGTGTTTGTGTCTCAGGGTATGTCTACGCTACGGGATTACTCCGATTTTACAGAATTTGATTTTTGGCAACCGATTGTATAAAGTCGAGTACATGTGGCCACATTAAGCACATTAATTCGGCGGTGTGCATCCGTGTACCGAGGCTAGCGTCGACTTCCAGAGCGTTGCACTGTGGGTTGCTATCCCATAGTTCCAGCAGTCTCCCCCGCCCATTGGAATTCTGGGTTGAGATCCCAATGCCTTATGGGGCAAAAAAAATTGTCGCTGGTGGTTCTGGGTACAGCCTCACCCCTCCCTCCGTGAAAGCAACGGCAGACAACTGTTTCGCGCCTTTTTTCCTGGGTGAACTGTGCAGACGCCATACCACGGCAAGCATGGAGCCTGCTCAGTTCAAGACAGCAGTCCTGAACATTGTAAATACCTCGCGCATTATCGTGCAGTTTATGCTGAACCAGGATCTGAAAAACCAGGCAAGGAGGAGGTGGCTACGGCAGCATGGCAACGAGAGAGATGAGGACATGGACACAGAATTCTCTCAAACCGTGGGCCCCGGCGCTTTGGAGATCATGCTGTTAATGGGGCAGGTTATAATGGTGGAACGCCGATTCTGGGCCCGGGAAACAAGCACAGACTGGTGGGACCGCATAGTGTTGCAGGTGTGGGATGATTCCCAGTGGCTGCAAAACTTTTGCATGCGTAAAGGCACTTTCATGGAACTTTGATTTGCTTTCCCCTGCCCTGAAGCGCCAGAATACCAAGATGAGAGCAGCCCTCACAGTTGAGAAGTGAGTGGCAATAGCTCTGTGGAAGCTTGCAATGCCAGACAGCTACCGGTCAGTCGGGAATCAATTTGGAGTGGGCAAATCTACTGTGGGGGCTGCTGTGATGCAAGTAGCCAAAGCAATCACTGAGCTGCTGCTACCAAAGGTAGTGACTCTGGGAAATGTGCAGGTCATAGTAGATGACTGCTACAATGGGATTCCCTAACTGTGGTGGGGCGATAGATGAAACCCAATATCCCTATCTTGGCACCAGGGCAGCCAATACATAAACTGCAAGGGGTACTTTTCAGTGGTGCTGCAAGCACTGGTGGATCACAAGGGACGTTTCACCAACATCAACATGGGCTGGCCGGGAACGGTTCAGGAACGCTTGCGTCTTCAGGAACACTAATCTGTTTAAACGGCTGCAGCAAGGGATTTACTTCCCAGACCAGAAAATAACCGTTGGGGATGTTGAAATGCCTATAGTTATCCTTGGGGACCCAGCCTACCCCTTAGTGCCATGGCTCATGAAGTCATACACAGGCAGCCTGGACAGTTGTCAGGAGCTGTTCAACTACAGACTGAGCAAGTGCAGAATGGTGTAAAATGTGCATTTGGATGTTTAAAGGGTCGCTGGCGCACTTTACTGACTCACTCAGACCTCAGCCAAACCAATATTCCCATTGTAATTGCTGCTTGCTGTGTGCTCCACAATCTCTGTGAGTAAGGGGGAGACCTTTATGGCGGGGTGGGAGGTTGAGGCAAATTGCCTGGCCGCTGATTACGCCCAGCCACACATCAGGGCTATTAGAAGAGCACACCAGGAAGCGCTGCGCATCAGAGAAGCTTTGAAAACCAGTTTCATGATTGGCCAGGCTACGGTGTGAAAGTTCTGTTTGTTTTTCCTTGATGAAAACCCGCCCCCTTGATTGACTCATTCCCTGTAAGCAACCCACCTTCCCCCTTTGATCGCAGCTTGCTTTCAAAGGAAATAGTCACTGTTGTTTAAAAATCGTGTATTATTTATTAATTGATTATAAAAAGAGGGAGAGAACTGACAAGGTAGCCCGGGTGGGGTTTGGGAGCAGGGAAGGAAAAGGCCACTTCAAAAGTTCAGAATAATGACAGCCTTTTGCTTGGGCTGTCCACTGGGGTGGAGTGGCAGGGTGTATGGAGCCTCCCCCCCGCGTTCTTATACGTCTGGGTGAGGAGGCTATGGAACTTGGGGAGGGCGGTTATACAGGGGCTGCAGCAGCACTCTGTGATCCTGCTGCCATTCCTGAAGCTCCACCAGACGCCGGAGCATGTCCGTTTGCTCACACAGCAGCCCCAGCGTTGCATCCTGCCTCCTCTGATCCTCCTGCCGCCATCTCTCATCTCGAGCATCCCTCCTGTCCTCACGTTGGTCCCTCCTGTCCTCACGTTCACTGGCATCTTTCCTGTACTTTGATACCATGTCCTTCCACTCATTTAGATGAGCTCTTTCATCGCGGGTCGATTGCATGATTTCTGAGAACATTTCATCTCGCGTGCGTTTTTTTCGCTGCCTTATCTGAGAGAGCCTTTGGGACGGAGGAGGGAGGCTTGAAAAATTTGCAGCTGTGGGAGGGAGGGGAAAAAGGGAGAGAAGTATTTAAAAAGCTACATTTTACAGAACAATGCTTATACTCTTTCACGGTGAACAACACTATTCACATTACATAGCACATGTGATTTCGGTACAAGGTCGCATTTTGCATCTTAATATTGAGTGCCTGCGACTTTGGTTTTAGAGATCACAGACGCAGGTCCGGGCAACAGAATTCGGCTTGCATGCAGCCATGGTCAGCCATTGTCTTTCGGCTTCTGTAACCTTCATTAAAGCAGCGCCCTCCTTTCCCATACCAAGCAAAGCCCGTTGAGTGCTGCGGTTTTCCTGTTAACGTTCAGCAGCAGAAACCAAACTAAACCCCGCCACTACCCATCCAATTCTCTGGGATGATCTCTTTACCCCTCCTCCCACCGCGTGGCTAGTATCAGGGAAGATCCCTGCAGAAACCAAACTAACCCCCCCCCTCCAATTCTGTGGGATGATCGCTTTACCCCTCCCCCCACCGCGTGGTTGGTATCAGGGAAGATCCCTGCTAGCCAAACGCAAAAAGCTCAGCACCAATGCCCCCTCTCCCTTCCCACCGCTTGGCTAACTGCAGGGAAGGATTTCTTTTCAGCCACAGGCAAACAGCCCAGTAGGAACGGCCACCTCTGTCCCCTTAATTAAATTCCTGTATTTCAACCAGGTTACCATGAATGAGATCACTCTCCTGAGGATAACACAGCGAGATAAAGAACGGATGTTACTTGAATGCCAGCAAACACCGGGACCATACACTGCCAGGCTTTGTCATGCAATGATACCAGATTACTTGCTATTAGCATGGCGTGGTCAAGTGTCCTACCATGGAGGACGGAATAAGGCTGCACTGCCCAGAAACCTTCTGCAAAGGCTTTTGGAGTACCTCCAGGAGAGCTTCATGGAGATGTCCCTGGAGGATTTCCGCTCCATCCCCAGTCACGTTAACAGACTTTTCCAGTAGCTGTACTGGCCACGAATGAATCCCAAGTCCTCAGGGCAAATTAATCATTAAACATGCTTGCTTTTAAACCATGTTTTATATTTACAAAGGTACACTCACCGGAGGTCCCTTCTATGGCTTCATGGTCTGGGATAATGCCTTGGGAGGGTACTTCAGTCAGGCTGAGAAAAAGATCCTGGCTGTTGGGGAGAACAGTGTGCTGCGTGCTCTCCGCAAGCTCGTCATCCTCCTCCTCATCTTCCCCATCTGCAGAATCCTCAGGCATGGCTGAGAGTACTCCCTCCTCGGAATCCATGGTCAGGGGTGGGGTAGTGGTGGCGGCCCCCCCTAGAATTGCATGCAGCTCAGCGTAGAAGTGGCATGTCTGCAGCTCTGCACTGGACCTTCCGTTTGCTTCTTTGGTTTTCTGGTACGCTTGTCTGAGCTCCTTAACTTTCACGTGGCACTGATATGAGTCCCTATTGTGGCCTCTCTCCATCATGCCCTTGGAGATTTTTTCAAATGTTTTGGCATTTCCTCTTTTGGAATGTAGTTCTGCTAGCACGGAATCCTCTCCCTGTATAGTGATCAGATCCAGTACCTCCCGTACGGTCCATGCTCGTGCTCTTTTTCAGTTCTCGGACTGCATGGTTACCTGTGATGATGAGCTCTGCGTGGTCACCTGTGCCCTCCACGCTGGGCAAACAGGAAATGAAATTCAAAAGTTCGCTGTGCTTTTCTTATCTACCTGACCAGTGCATCAGAGTTCCGATTGCTGACCAGAGCGGTCACAATGGTGCACTGTGGGATAGCTCCCAGAGGCCAATACCGTCGAATTTCGTTCACACTAACCCTAATTCGAACCGGCAATGTTGATTTCAGCGCTACTCCCCTCGTCGGAGAGGAGTACAGAAATCGATTTTAAGAGCCCTTTATGTCGAAGTAAATGGCTTCATTGTGTGGACGGGTGCAAGGTTAATTCGATTTAACGCTGCTAAATTCGACCTAAACTCATAGTATAGACCAGGCCTCAGTAACCACAGATTTCCTGACCCATTTGGGTGGTTGGATTTACTTCTCAGAACCTCACTCTTGATAGCGTGGACCATGGGACCTTGAAATGTCCCATTTGATTTGAATTCAACAGATTTTACTAAATTCCAGTAACAATCAACCTGCGGCTGCTATGACCACAAATGGAAAAAGTTTTCTGTTTGGGCAAATATTAACAGAGATCCAGCATTAGCCTCCTCTATTCAGCCCCTTCTAGAGTATTTGCTTCATTTTAAGCCATTAGGAGACTCTATATTATTCATTAAAGTACACTTAGCTATTTCTGTGCACCAGGTACTAACTGATAAGACTGTATTTATCCATGGTACAGCTGAGAGATTCATGGAAGAATTAATTAAAGTTTTATCATCCAGTCAAAGAACATACACTAAGAAGGGATCTTAACAGGACGGCTTGAGTTAAATTGAAAGTGGGTTTATTCACTGATGTAAAATTTTTTTAGTTATTTTCCTAAGGAAAGGTTCATTTTCTGGAGTTGGTATAACCATTAAAACATGTTGATTTGCAAATAGATATAGCCTTTACACTAAATTTGGTAAGTTTTATTAGCTAAGAAGATGCACTTTATTTTTGCAAATGTATTTAAACAATTACAGACGCTCCCCGACTTACGCAAGCGTTCCGTTCCCGAACGCCTTGCGTAAGTCAGAAACGTATACACAACCATTATGCAAAAAAAAAAAAAAAAAAACCCTCCGATTTCTAGTTTACGGAACTTTTTCCATAAGTGCGGATTTACATAAGTCGGGTTTGCATAATCTGGGGGTCATCTGTATGTAGCTTAACATACATTTATTCAGTCTCTTCATTTTTACATTTAGTTATGTTCGAAAATCGTGAATATTTCTTACGATATGATTTTGTACTTAGACTTTGTCAAGCTGCATTTGAGTGGGAATTGGAAATGGTATTGTTAAATGTGAAGGGAATTAAGGTCTTAAGGTATGGAAAAGGTTGAGAACCACCACATTATGAAAAGTAAGGGGAATAACTTCTAAAATTTAAGTTCAAAAGTGGTGTGTTTCAAGATATTTAGAAATATGTTAGTGTGTGAATTGTGGAATTTGTGGGGACTGTGTTGGTTTAGCTTGGGGAGACTAAATAAATGTGAAGAAAATAGAACAGCATTTTATAAAGGGAACATTTAAAAATGTTTCCTCTGCATTGGTTTACTTTAAACACATGTATAGAAGATTCTGTTGTCCTCTGAAGAGTTATTGTGCCCAAATTTGGAAACTAAATTGTCTCATGAAAATATAAACAGTAATTTTAGTTCTGTCTGAATTAAAAATTTTAGTGAACCCTTGTCTGTGGAGTTGTTTCTAATACCTTATTGCCTCCATAGTGTGGGGGCAGAGGAATGGGAGTTCCTAGGTCAGGTGAAAACTGTAGTAAGTTTAATAGTCATCTATTGTTGAACCAGTATTCAAGGACTGTTTTATAGCTTTATGTTGGTCTACATTTTAGATGTGCAAAGCAGTGTGATGACCGAGAAGGGGAGTAGGTATTGAATTGGCTACGGTTAGCATTTGCAAATAGCCTATCTAGAGTAAATAAATACAATTCTGGCTTCTGCTCACCGTGATTTGCTGATTATGGACTCTTTGATCTTAAGGTATTTTCTGATTTATGTCCCTGTGTATGCAGTACTAAGAACTTTCTTGCATTGAGTTTGGTAACGTTGGCCTTAACTGCTGATTGAGCCAAGACTTCTCATTTCACTTTTTTCAGTTTGGAGTTAGACCAGTAGTTGAAACAAAAAGACTACACAAATAAAGTGGAAAGACTTAAATCTGTTAGCCAAACAAGTTATATTTTTCTATTAACCAGATTTTTCTGTTCCTTTTTTCTGAGCTATGAGCTCCAGGAAACTGCGCCAGCAACACTACACCAGTGTTAAATTGAAAAAAAATGTTAATCCATTAATAGTTTACTGTGCTTAACTCTATGCAAGATAGTCCATTTACATACCTGTAAAAAGACTACATTGGTACAGACGTGTATGTGTAACTACAGCTAAATCAATCTGCAACTTGCTGATCTTTATATCCACCTTTTTTTTTAACAATGTGATGAATGGTAACCGGAAAATTAAAATAAGATTAATACTTTTAATGTTGTTTGGAACCAGTAAAGTGCAAAACCCCCAAAATTACTGAGAGGTAGATCAGTGATACTCAGACTGAGGCTCAAGAGCCACAAGTGGCTCTTGACTGTGTCTCCTGCGGCTCTTTGCAGCACAGGATATTAACAACTGCTCTACAGCCAAAATGCTTCGGAAATAAATGTAGTCAAACTTTACTAATTCTGGGTCACTGAGAACGAAAATGATGTTTAAAATTGTTGATTGGCTCTAGTTTTCAAGATATGCTATTGGGTCAGTATATACGACCCTTGACTTGGGAATGGCAGAGGATAAGTGAGTTATAAAGGGAAGGGATCTCAATTTAAACCAGAAATGACTAAATACATCTTTGACTGGATCTATGAATAAATCTATGACTGTGTTTGGACAGTACTTGCTTTTTAGGCAAAACAATGAATGATGCAATCTGAAGCTGGTATTGCATCATACATGATATGAATTGCATCATGTTATTCCTAGAAGTCATGGATGATGCAGTCATAACGAAGCTTACATCACTCTGCTGAACAAATTGCCCTATATCAGCTCTAGAAATCATACAGTGTCGTGCTCTCTTATTTGTCAGTGTTTGATTTTGCAAAGGGACACATTTCTGTTTTGCCAAAGTGAGCAGAGATGCCTCGTACTTGTGTGAACAGTGCAGATAACTTCTGCTATGTTTGGTGAAGTGACTTTTGCATCACAAAAGCGCAGTATAATCACTATGGTTAAGAAAGCCTATCACCTTTATTTTGGCTGCAAAATTGGAGATCAGGACAAGAGGTGGGCCCCACACATATGCTGCAACACTTGTGCAACAAATCTTCGCCAGTGGTTGAACAGGAAAAGGAAATCTATGCCTTTTGCAGTGCCAATGATTTGGAGAGAGCCAACAGATCAGACCAGCAATTGTTACTTCTGCATGGTGCCTCCAGTTGGGAAAGGTGTGTCAAAGAAGAAAAAGTGGACTGTGCATTATCCAAACATTCCATCAGTTATACACCCAGTAACCCACAGAGAAGGACTGCCGGTTCCTGATGCACCAGAATCATTCTCACTTGAGTCAGACGAGGAAGAGGATGAAACTTCTGGTCCTGAACCATCAATGTCACAGGACCCAAATTTTCTCCCATCCTCCTCCTCTGAACCACCCCTCATAACACAAGGTGAACTGAATGACCTTGTCAGGGATTTGGAACTACCCAAGAGTAAGGCAGAGCTGTTGGGCTCCAGACTACAGCAGTGGAATCTCCTGGCAGGTGATGTTAGGGTTTCCATGTTCCGTGAACGTCAAAAGGATCTTGTCCCATTCTTCTTCATGGAAGGTGATCTTGTAGCCTGCAACAACATCGATGGTGTGATGGCAGCCCTCAACATCGTTCACGATCCAGATGAGTGGAGACTGTTCATTGATTCATCGAAGACGAGTCTTAAAGCTGTTTTACTGCATAATGGCAATGTTTTGCCATCAATTCCAGTTGGTCATGCAGTCCATATGAAGGAAACCTATGACAACATGAAACAACTTTTGAGGTGCATAAACTATGACCAACATCAGTGGCAGCTTTGTGGCGATTTGAAGGTTGTTGCTCTCTTGCTTGGTCTGCAGACTGGATACACAAAGTACTGTTGTTTTCTCTGCGAATGGGTTAGTTGTGCAAGAGATTCCCTACATCAAGAAAGATTGGCCACTTCGACAGTCATTGGAGCCTGGGAGGAAAAGTGTTCAGCATCCACCACTTGTTGAATCAAGGAAGATTTTGTTACCACCCTTACACATCAAGCTGGGTCTGATGAAGAACTTTGTCAAGGCAATTGACAAAACACAAGCAGCTTTCAAGTACCTCCGTGGAAAATTTCCAAGGTTAAGTGAAGCTAAGATAAAGGAAGGTGTCTTTGTTGGTCCTCAGTTTCGTGAACTTCTTCGAGATGATACATTTGACCATGCACTGCGTGGCAAGGAAAAGACGGCATGGAAAGCCTTCCAGTTAGTGGCAATAAATTTTCTCGGAAACAACAAGGCAGACAACTACAGGTTGTTGGTGGAAAACCTCCTCAAGGCATACAAAAGCCTTGGTTGCAACATGTCACTAAAGATACATTTTTTGCACTCTCACCTTGATTTTTTCCCACCGAACTGCGGAGCAGTGACGACGAGCACGGCGAGCTATTTCGCCAGGACATTGCAACAATGGAGAAACGCTATCAGGGCAAATGGAGCCCATCAATGCTTGCAGACTATTGCTGGACAGTGACAAGAGATGCTCCATTTAATGAATACAAGAGACAAGCCAAGAAGCGCCGAGTAGACACTGAATAGGACTAAACTATGTACATAATAGTTTTTTGTCTTTTGTTTCATAATAAATTTTATTTAGATAACCCTTTTGCTGATTTTTAAAGTGTTACATAAACAGGACAGGTGAAATCTTATCATGTAAAGCAACCATAAACACATGAAAAGACCTAGGTTTACAATTTATGATTAAAACTCTACTATCTACACACTATACATAGACATAAAATGTAAAAACTTAAATATCTTAGAAACAGTAGCCAATCAGTTGTTTTAATTGTCATATTTGAATTCAGCACATCAAAATACATAATAAATAGCACATTTTATCTCTGAAGCAGACTTCTCAAAAATTGTAGACCAGTGTTAGTAACTAATCTAAGTTACTAACTAATCAAGATGCTTTTACCGTGTTATTAATCAATTGTAGTTGATAAAATAATACTTGGTCAGTCATTTTGCTGTGAGAATAATATACACTAAATATTTCCCCTGTCACACTGTTTTTTAAATAGAAATATATAGTACTATAGTAAATGAAACAGTGAATTCACATTACTGTGGCTCTTTTGGGTAGTGTTGATCGCTAATTTAGGTCCTGAGGTCTGAGAATCACTGAGGTAGATGATAGAAGGTGGTCCAGTTCAGATTGCTATTATATTGTTGTTTAATTGTTATATAGAACACCTTTTAAGCTTGGTACATTATGAAGATAACTGTCCATGCCACTTAGTGCTCTAAAATCTAAATATCGCATATATAATTGATGATAGGCAAAGGGGGGTGGTAGGGGATAGAAGAGAGAGATTAATGGTTTTAGCCATTTTACCAAATATTATAGAGGGAAATGTGACAAAATTTGGCACGGGCCTGGATTTGTGGAAAGAAGAATGTGAAAAGTGAGTTTAAGTGACCAAGAAGACTGTGATTGGTCAGTAGTGATAGAGAAGAGGGAAAGGGTAGGTAGTGCAGAAGGAAAGAGGAGTTCAATGTTTGACAAGTTTTGTTTTGAGAAGGTGATGTTAAGACATGCAAGAGGAAATATCAGAAAGACAGGAAGATAGATGAGTCTGGAAAGAATAGGATAGAGTGGATTGGAGAGAGAGATTTAAGTAATCAACACAGAGATAGTAACACACCATGGGAGTATATTAGGTCATTCAGGGAGTCTGTGTAGAGGAAAGAGAAGAGAGGATGAAGGACAGACTTTTTGGGAACAACAACAGAGAAAGAATGCAGCACTGAAGGAGTACCTTGCAAGGTGTGGGAGGTTAGGATGGCGGGGGTTTAGTAATACAGAAGCCCAAGGAAAAGAGGGTCTTCAACGTAGCATAGAAAATGTGCATACGAAAGAGTGGCCATGGCTTGGCAAGGAGTTCATTTGTGACTACTGGGTTAATTGTTTGTAGTGTTTTTGTAGTTGTTTGTCCCATGATACTAGAGAGACAAGGCGGGTGAGGTAATATTTTTTTATCTGACCAACTTCCGTTGGTGAAAGAGACAAGCTTTCAAGTTACACAGAGCTCTTCTGAAGGACAGCTGAAGGACACCTACCTTGTCTCTCTATTGGGTTAATTGTAAATTGAGTGATTAGGAAATAAGGTGGGCTGGAGCAGATCAAGAAAGCAGTTGGTGGACAGAAGTTGAGGCATAAGGAACAGCCAGCCTGTTCAAAGAGGGTGAAAGTTAATCACCTGTTACAATGTATAGGTACAATACTTTGTTGTATAATTGTTTTAATAAGTTGTGCGTCATAGTTCTGATTAAACTATGAAGTCTTTTTATTAATTTTTAGGGGGAAAGGAACAATGGCTTTGATGTCCTCTATCATAACATGAAACATGGACATCTATCAACAAAAGATTTAGCAGATTTTATAAGAGAAAGGTAAGTATTTACCTTACTATTCCTGAATCTTAGCACACCTGTGTGTGTTTACTTTTGAACGTTTGATTATGTAATGTGATGGTATGCCTATATTTTATGGCTTTCACGGCTCTGCTATATTTTTCACTCCTTTCAAGGTTCTTTAGGCATTACTCTGCTTACAAATGCATGTTGTCTCTTTCACTTCAGTTATTAGTTCATTTCTACTGTGCGGCAGGGCCGCCCAGAGGGGTGGGGAAGTGGGGCAATTTGCCCCGGGCCCCGCAGGATTCCCCCCCCCACCACCTCCGCCTTTCCCCATCCCCCAGTGCCTCAGTGCGCCGCGTCCAGGAGCGGCCCTGGACAGCACTGCAGTGGCGTGGCTCGGGCCTCGGCCTGAGGTCCTCCCGTTCAGAGCCATGTGGTAAGGTGGTGGGGTGCGAGCTCTGGCGGGCCGAGCGGCAGGAGCTCCTGGACGCAGCTCGCTCAGGCTCTGGGAGAGGGGGAAGCGGCATGGTAAGCCCCTCTGAGCCGGGCACACCCCGACCCCATCCCCCCCCCAGCTCTGACCCCCGCTTCCGAACCCAGCCCCTCTGAGCCGGGCACCCCCACAACCCCATCCCCCGCCCAGCCCCTCTGAGCCGGGCACTCTCCCTGACCCCATCCCCTGCCCAGCCCTGACCCCCAGCTCTGAGCCCAGCCTCTCTGAGCCGAGCACCCACCCGCCCCCATCCCCCGCCCAGCTCTGAGCCCAGCCCCTCTGAGCCGAGCACCCACCCGCCCCCATCCCCCGCCCAGCGCTGACCCCCAGCTCCGAGCCCAGCCCCTCTGAGCCGGGCACCCACCCGCCCCCATCCCCTGCCCAGCGCTGACCCCCAGCTCTGAGCCCAGCCCCTCTGAGCCGGGCACCCACCTGCCCCCCATTCCCCCCCTGATCCCATTTTCCCCCCCCAGCCCCTCCGAGCCCAGCCCCCCTCTGGGCACTCCCCGACCCCGAGCCTAGCTCTGGGCAATAGTAGCGCCACCCCCAGGCAGCGACAGCCCATTGGCACCAACCATCACCATCACCCAGCGATAGCCCATTATGTAATTGCAAATGTATACATACCATTAAAGCATTTAATGTTTTTAAGTAATGTATTTTGTATATTTTCAAATTATTAAAAAATAATTTTTGAATGTTTTTCACTGGTTATTTTTTACATTTCCAAATACATGTTACTATAGTATTGCAACTTTTTTTTATGGAAGGGGCCCCTGAAATTGCTTTGCCGCAGGCCCCCTGAATCCTCTGGGCAGCCCTGTTTTGCGGATTTGATTTAGCTGACATTTGCCTTAGTGAGCTAAGAAGGGTAGAGATAGAGATGCCAGAATATTCAGTGTCAGTAGTCAACTGTTTAAAAAAAAAAATTTAGTGTACTATTATTTAATTGTTTGAAGAAAACCATTTATTTCTTTTCTTGGGCAGTAAAAACAATATTTGTTCTAGAAAGATTAGTGTGATCATTGTGCATAAAGTGAGAACAAACACACCCCCAGGCTCTAGTATAATACCTTGTAAAGTGAAATTCTCAAATTTAAAAAATAGCAGAAAAGAGAGACTGGGAATCAAAATAGAGTAAATGGGGATGTGAGAAGAAAATATAACCAATAAACAAGAGTGCCCACCATATTTTCAGAATTGGCAGGAGTGAGCTGCAGGACTAGCAACGTGACACTTAGGCCAACAAAATGTGCGTATCATATTTTTATATGATCAAGGGTAAATGCTCAGGAAAAACATAATGCAGACTAGCTTTTTTTATCATATTTTCCACCATTAATGGGACTCATGGCAAAGATTTTTTGTTGTTGTTCTTGCTTATACACATAATGCAGAGCACAAACTAGAATTTTATAATTTAGATTGTTTATCAAGTGACTTTAGAAAAGAGCTCTTAATAATAATGTAGATTTAATACTGAAACTTACAAAAGGGACACATTTTTATTGGACAAGTATAGATTTGTGGAACGCTTACTCTAAATCTTTTGGGGGTTTTTAGGGTACTTTAAAACTAAAGGGACTTGACATTTAAGGACAATTTTTTGTTTTTAAAAAAATAAATATTTATGTGAATTCTCTTCAAGGAATATTAGACTTCATTGAGAGTTTTGTATAAGTAAGTGTTGCAGGTTTAGGACTGTCAACAAAAATTGACCCACATAATTACAAGATATAGCTAAAGGAAGTTTAAAACTCTAATAAGAATATTATTGTAGTTTGATAATGTAAAGAAGGAAAACACAAATTGTGGAAAATGATTGGTTTGATCACTTTCACGATTTCTCATGCACTCATAAGAATATAATCATTAGAGGCATTCAGTTCCCTGAGATTTCTTTAATTAATCTTAGTTTTAACCAAAATTGAGATTCATTTGAGCATTTTTTCTTAGGTGAAAATTCAATAGAAGAGGAGCTAGATTTCATTATAAAATCAAGATTGACATAAGGGAAAGTGAGTCTTACTGTTCTCCAAAAGCCCATCTCAACACACACACTTCTGGAGCAAAGGAAAGTTTCAGATTGAAAAAATAACTTTATTTTGTATGAAATTAGTTTTTTAATTATGAAATTAGAAGCTGGAAAAAAAACCTAGTGCCAGAGAGAATTAGGGTGATGGTTAAAAAAAATTACCTACTGTCCGCTGTGTCCAATCAGTGCTAATTCATGACTGCTAATCTGATTTAAATTGGTGTCTTGGACAAATATTGGGTAATTGGTCAGAAATAGAATTACCTGTTTCAGCTAGATTCATGCTAACAGATTCAAAAATTTTGAAAGCAAGTTTTACACTTTTAAACACCCAAGCTATTTGGCAGTAATCTGACTAGCTTAACTCATGAAATGGTAGTGTAACAGGAAACAACATAGAAATATCCACCTGATTCAATTAATTTGTTCATTAATTTCTAAATTTCTATGGCGTAAATAGTAATATAACAAGCAACATAAGTCATAATCGTAGGAAAAATAATTATCAATAATCACCCTTGATTGATACCTCACTAAAAAAAATTATCTACAAAATGTTATAAAAGTGCATTGGCATTTTCTTACCCTATTTTTTGTTAGTATATGAAGGAAAATGGGAAAGAGAGGTCTCTAACTGCCAGCTTCCGGATGAGCAGGAGAGCTGTATAATTGTCACAAAAGCAGCATATCCCTGCTTCAGTGTTTTGAATTGTAAACGTTCAAGGGGGATTGTTTAAAGTGTGTTAAAAAAACCTATTGTATAGCAACTAATAATAAACTGTTTTATCTCTAAATTTGGCACCTAAAAAAGGGAAAGGCATTCCTTTTGAAGACGAGTTAAATCAATGCCCTGTGTAACCCCAAGCGGTTGATGTGCAATCTCCTTACCACAGAATTGTGCTCCAAAATCTAAGTCTGTTTGTTTAAAAAATAAATAAGCCATTACGGTTTACAAAAAACAATAAAACCCAGAAACAAAGCAAGAAAATCTTCTAAATCTGAATGAAGTGTAAATTGATGAATTGTTGTCTTTTTGAGTTTGGAGTCAATAGTTCGGACATGCAAATTGCCCCTATTCAGTGGAGTATTGGTACTGAAACCTAATGACTATTAAATGCAGTATTAATATATTAAATTGATAAATGTTTTAGTGGTCTCTTTCCGTTAATGTGTCTATCCCATGAACTCAAACTAGGTCCTACATCTTCCCAAGTGCCAAAAGCTCTGAAAGTTCCTTACCAAGCTGCCAAAACTTCCAAATTCCCATGACATCTTGTACAATAAAACTTTTTTTGTTGTCATGGCAAAGATCTGTGGCACATAGAAAACATACAGATTAAAATATATCAAACTTAATAATTGATTACATAAATGATGTATTGATATTCATTTCCATTTTAAATTGGATAAAAAAACTCCAATTTTGAGCTTACTTGAAGGCACCACAGCCATTTTATTCTGCACCACTGGAATATTGTAGAAGCTGGATGTCCTTTCTACAGAATTTAGGTCTATGTTGCTGTGGATTATGCAGTGCTTTTGCTATATTAAGATCCTTACAGCACTCAGAGCAGCAAGAATCTGAAATATTAATATTTTTAAAATCAAACTTTGTTACTTTTTTTATTGCATTTAGTGCCCACATTTCAGTATGTTCTGTCCAAATATATATGAGAAAACAGTCCCCAAAGACATTATAATATAAGAAAACAATGAACATACCAAGGGAAGTGGAAGAGGTATAAAAATATATACTTTGAGGGTAGCTGACATTTATTGTTTAAAACAGTGGCTCTCAACCTTTCCAGACTACTGTACCCCTTTCAGGAGTCTTGATTTGTCTTGCGTGCCGCCAAGTTACACCTCACTTAAAAAGCAACAGAGTCCTGTGGCACCTTTAAGACTAACAGATGTATTGGAGCATAAGCTTTCGTGGGTGCATGCACCCAACGAAGTGGGCATTCACCCACGAAAGCTTATGCTCCAATACATCTGTTAGTCTTAAAGGTGCCACAGGACTCTCTGTTGCTTTTTACAGATCCAGAGTAACACGGCTACCCCTCTGATACTTGACCTCACTTAAAAACGACTTGTTTACAAAATCAGACATAAAAATACAAAAGTGTCACTGCACACTATTACTGAAAAATTGCTTATTTTCTCATTTTTACTATATAATTATAAAATCGATTGGAATATCAATATTGTGCTTACATTTCAGTGTATAATATATACAGCAGTATAAACAAGTCATATGAAATTTTAGTTTGTACTGATTTTGCCAGTACTTTTTTATGTTGCATGTTGTAAAACTAGGCAAATATCTAGATGAGTTGATGTACCCTCTGGAAGGCCTCTACGTACCTCGAGGGGTATGCATGCCCCTGGTTGAGAACCACTCATTTAAAGTGAACGCCTCTCTACTTAAAACATAATTTCTTGTAGGTATCATGGTAGAAATGAAGAGAGCTTGAAATAGGATGATGTATAAAAGGGCTATTCCATGTATACAGTCATTTTAGAAGTAAGTGCAAAATCAATTTTGGGAAAAGACGACAAATTGGGTTAGGTTAAAGTTGGTGTCACTGGCAACAGTGTGGGAATATAATAAAAGATACATAGATAAAGGGGGGCAGACATGCAGGGGCCGTTGGGGTGAAGGGGTAACATGTCTGAAGTGATGAGGAAGGATGACCTTAGCAGTTGAATTTTGAGTGAATTATAGGAAAGGGAGTAATGTGGGTGTCAGAACAGAGAGGAGGAAGTTACAACGATCGAGTCAGAATACACAGGCCTGAATATTGTATCATCCTTAACTTCACTTGATTGTACTTAGATATTTCAACATTATAATTTAGAATGGTATCAAGTATCAGAGGGGTAGCCGTGTTAGTCTGTATCCACAAAAACAACGAGTCCGGTGACACCTTAAATCTGTTAGTCTTTAAGGTGCCACCTGACTCCTCATTAATCTGGACTGGACATTCTATGATTTTCTATATTAAAATGCTACAAAAACTAATGTACAGTCTCATTTAAATTGAGTATACATTTTGTTTTACTGTATATTTGCACCTATTGAGTTCATCTTTACTCAAACCTTCCCTGAGATTACCCAGTCTATCCTCCCATATGACTCCTTTGGTTTCTGAAAAGTTAATATTTGGGAAGATGAGGATGGTTTATGAAGTTGTCAATATTCTTTTGGGAAGACCAATTATCTCAAAATTTTATTTCAGGATAGTTTCTGCTGATGAAATAGAATGATCTCCTTCATCACTCTTCCTCTATAGTATCATATTTCAGATTTGTTGCAATCAGAGTTAAATGGGTCTGGCGCTAAACATCTTTGGATTGAAAGTTTTCAGTGTATGAACTGATAGGGATAGGATGCAGTGAATGTACAAAAGTCCTGTCTTAGTTATTTGCCTATTATGTGTACTTCCACTTATTATGATAATCTGTTACCCTTTTAAATGCCAGTTCCTCTTTTTAAAAGTAAATTTTATTGGTTCACAGAAATTATTTGTATGGGAAGTATCCAAAATATTTAAAGCATTTTCTAGGACTCGTGGGTTCCTACATTTACATAACATTGTTTGCCAGACTTCAGTTAGATCTTTTACATGATGAAATTAATCTCCTGTAGTCATTTCCTAAAAGAAATCCCTTTGTACTGAATAGAGTGTGAGAATGCCTGCAAAGATGTTTTATTCACTACCTTGTTGTGGTAATGACAGATTTCTCAGGCAATGGATGGTGAGCTCATCCGGACTATCTAACAGTGCACAGTTTCTGGTATTTTGAAGGGTTTGAGTTGCACAAAAATATATTGGGTCTGAAGGCAGTTCTGTTGGCTCACCTTCAATACTTCAGGTGGCCCAGTGACATTATTAACTGGGAATGTGTTTATTCTTGTTTGGCTAAAAGGAATTACCCAGGGAACTGATTTTATTTTATATTTTAATTTAAAAGTATAAAATTAGTATAGGGATTTACAGAAATAAAAATGAAAACTGAAATAGAGCTGAGTGTCTTTTAAAACAAAGTATGCAAAAGGATATTAAGCAGAAGAAAAACAAACTTAGAAAAGAGCAAAGTTAGATTTAAATCAATTAGAAATAACCAGAAGCAGAGTTGCTTTATTTTTTAAATTAGAAATAGGTATGGGGTTAAAAATGGCAGAGTTTACATAAAAAAGCAGGTTAGGCAAGGTCTAACTAAATTAAACAGTTTTTCTTTACTTTTTGATCAAATTGGACTCAGATACATTAGCCTATGCAGCTGCATCATCTAATCACTGTTTTCCTCCTTCCTCCTCCCACTCTCATTGTTCGTTACACTCATTTGTTGAAACTTGTCTTATATTGCATTATAAGCTCTTTGGGGAAGGGGACTGTGTTGTACATGCATTCGTACAGTTCCTATTGCAATGGAGCCCTGATTCTGATTTGAGGCCTATGGGTACTACTGTAACTTTCCAAAAAAAAAAATATATATATATATATGGGTTGTCCTTGAGTACTGTCAAGCTTAATCTGGCAGCCATCTCATTTTACCATCTTCCAGCAAAAGGATTTTCTGCTTGTACCTAGGAGTTGTATAAATAAATCATTGTTTGTGTACAAACTTATGACATTTCATGCATATTGGTACTTGAAGGTCTCAGATGTGCTACAGTCTTCATTGAACAAATTCCATCAGATTTAGAGAGTTTCCATCTCTAGGCAATGCTACCTGGAACTTTACTGACATAATTACACAGCATTACTTTGACTAGACAGTTAGATCAGGCATCTGTTTTGAGGAAGCTGCCCTATAATTTAACTAACCCTACTCAGACCCACTGTTTTACAGGATTGTTACTGCTAGTTACAAAATTGCTAGTTACTGCTAGTTCCCAAGAGTCGGATTTATATTGACAATAATCAGTTAATTCTTATAGCAGTATAGATTTGCTCTCTTCACCCTTCACCTTCGTTATTTGAGTCTGTGCTAAAGTTTTAGTGAGTGAAAGGAACTGAAGGACAGCCCTAAAGTGGATTACTTCTGACATCTACTCTAATCTTTCTTTCCTGGGCAGTCATAGGATCATAGACATGTAGGGCTGGAAGGGACCTTGAGAGGTCACCTAGTCTAGCTCCCTGCACTGAAGCATCACCAAGTATACTTAGAGCATCTGTGACAGGTGTTTGTCTGTTCTTTAAACCTCCAATAACTGAGATTCCACAGCCTCCCTTGGAAGCCTATTTGCAATTGATCACTGTCCTCTTTATAACAGCCCTTAACATATTTGAACACTGTTATTAGATCCCCGTTCTCTTTTCTCAAGAGAGAAAACATGCCCAGTTTTTTTAACCTTTCCTGACAGGTCAGGTTTTCTAAACCTTGTACCATTTGTCTTGCTCTCCTCTAGACTCTTTCCACTTTGTTCACTTCTTACTTAGTGTGGTGCCCAAAACTGGACACATTACCCCAGCTGAGGCCACACCAATGCAGAGTAGAGTGGCACAGTTACCTCCCAAGTCAAACATAGGATAGTCCTGTTAATACGCCTCAGAATGGTATTAGCCTTTTTTACACTTCATCACATTGCTGACTTGTATTCAATTTGTGATCCATTATAACCCCCAAATCCTTGCCAGAAGTATTACTACCCAGCCAATTATTCCCCATTGTGAAGCAGTGCATTTATTTTTCCTTTCTAAATATAGTGCTTTTCACTTGTCTTTACTGAATTTCATCTTATTGATTTCAGACCATTTCTCCAAGTTATCAAGCTCATTTGGAATTCCAGTCCTGTCCTCCAAAGTGTTTGCTATCACTCCCAGGTTGATACTATCCACAGATTTTATAAGCATACTCTCCACTCCATTATCAAGGTCATTAATGGAAATATTGACCAGTACTGGACCCTGGACAGATCCCTGTGGGATTCCATTAGATATGTTCTCCCAGTTTGGCAGTGAACCATTGACAACTACTCCTTGAATACCGTCTTTCAACCAAATGTGCACCCCCAACTTATAGTAATTTCACTTGGGCCCCATTTGTCTAGTTTGCTTAGGAAAATGTCATGTGGGACTGAGTCGAAATACTTAGTAAAATCAAGATATATCCTATCTGCGGCTTACCCCCCCCACGCACTAGGCCAGTAACCCCATCAAAGAAGAAAATTAGATTGGTCTCTGTGACTTGTTCTTGACAAATCCATGTTGTCTTTAATTATCATCCTGCTGTTCTCTACTTGCTTACAAATTGATGGCTTAATAATTTGTTTCTGTCTCTTTCTAGGTATTGAAGTTAGGTTGACTGGTCTATAATTCCCCAGATCCTCTTTGCTTCTCTTTTTTAAGGATAAGCACTATGTTTGTCTTTCTCCAGTCCTATGGGACCTCATCTGTCCTCCATGAGTTCTTGAAGATAATTGCTAACTGTTCCAAAATTGCTTCAGCTAGTTCCTTAAATGTCCTACAATGAATTTCATCATGCACTACTGACTTGAATACATCTAATTCATCTACATTTTCTGTAACCTGTGCTTTTTTCCTAATTTGGCTTGCATTCCTTCTCCCTTATTTTTATATTAATTGTGTTAAGCTCAGGGTGGATAAAAATCAATGATTTTTTTAAAAAATAATTAAAAAAATCTGATTTTTTTTATTTAAATTGGATTTTTTGATAAAATGCTTTTTGAGGAAAAACCTATCTAAAGATAGTTTTAATTAAGATACATTATAGCTCAAAGATATCTCATCATGGAATAGGGATTATAAATTCTAATTCTACAGTATGAAACAGTATATTCATGTAATGTTTAAGAAAAGTTTTGTAAATGAGTTCCAATAGTTCATGGATTAGGGACCCAATTTTATGGGGTTCCAGAGGCTTCTGTATAGATTATTTAGGTTAATCTTTGTGTCTACCCAATGGGACTCAGTGGTCAGTTTAGAAGATACTTAGTTTTGCAGTTCTCAAACTGTGGATTTGTGTCTCCAGAGATAACATGCTTGTTAGCAGCAAAAATGTTTTTAATAAATAAATGTATAGAAGTGAGAAATAACAGACCTCAACCCTATTGTCCTTCTGCAAATTTGTGTACACAGAGTCTATCCCTTACCTCTCTCTAAAAGTGCAAAGTTTCAAAAAGTTCAATGAATAGAAGATTGTTGGGGGCGGAATAGATCTGGACAAGGAGAAGAAGTCTGGAGGTAAATGTGAGAAGGGAAGGACAGGCAGTAGTGATGACTGAAGGAAAAATAGGCATTAAACATCTCAGCCTTCTTGATGTTCTGTTATTAGCTCTCCTTCTGCACTTAGTGGACTTACACTGTCCTTCATCTTTTTCTTACCTCTAATGTACTTATAGAACTTTTTCTTATTGCCTTTTATGTCCATTGCTAGGTGTAACTCATTTTGTGTCTTTGCCTTTCTTATTTTGTACCTACATACATGTGGTAGTCTTTTATACTCATCCGAAGCAATCTGTTCGTTTCCACTTTTCGTAGGATTTCTTTATTATTTTCAGGTCATTAAAGGGCTCCTGATGAAACTATATTGGTCTCTTGCTGTTATTCCAATCTTTTCTCCTAATCAGACTAGTTTGCTATTGCATCTTTACCGTTATCAACCTCCTCCTGTTTTTGTGATCTATGGTAGACCTCTACCTTGACATAATCCTTGTTCCCCTCACTCCTCCCTTGCTTTTATTTTTACCCACAGACTTTCAACTGGTCTGCCTCTGATCTCCTTCTGGGTCTCAGAACAAGTGTATATATTCTTGATGGATAATGCAACACCTCCTTCCTTTTTTCCTTCCCTGGCCTTCCTGAACAAGCTATACCTCAGTATACCAATATTTCAGTCATGAGATTTATCCCACCAACTCTAATGCCAATTGTCATAATTTTATTTTACAATCTTATGTTGTAATATTTCCATTTCTTCCTGTTTTATTCTCTATACGGCTTGCATTTGTGTATAGGTATCTAAGGTGTTGAGCAGATACCCCCACTGTTAGCCCTCTTCTTCCTCCTCTGACCCTATTGTAATTCTTCATTTTCCCTCAGTATCTATCCCTCTGTTAAGGTCACCTTTTTTTATACCCATTTGTTACCTGACTGCTTTGGACGTAGTTTAAAACCATCCTCGTTATGTTGGTGAGTTGGTACTCTCCTTTCCACTGAAACTTAGGGCTCCTCACTCTATTTTGGCTCAGTTTTCTAGTAGAAGTTTTGCTCTTAAAGGGATGAAAAGCAAAGAAAAGGTGGGCTGCCCCACAATTTTCCCTCTTCTTTGAAAACCCCCAGTTTAACTATTGGGGATACATTGTAGATGAGCTATGTGACTGCTTGGATTGTTTTTGTATGCATTTAACAACTAATTTATGTGAACACAAGCAGCCACCTTACTGGTACCTAAAACTCAGTTTAAACCCTGCTGGACTACAAGGTACATTGCACCTTGAAGTCAGTAAACTTATTCAGAGCAGCTGTTAGAGTGAATTTCACAGGAAGGAATCAACAGTTGTGCCACGTCTAATCTGAAATGTGCAGCAGATTGAGGAGAGGCACCTTCTCAAATAAATGGATCCCAGATCATTCAGGTCTTTATAGAATGTAGCCAGCACATCAGATTGTACCAGGAAGCAAACAGGTATGGTTAATGGAGAGCATGAAGTGTAAATGTTACATGCTCATGATGGAAAGCAGCAGCATCCTACACCAAGTAGGACTTTATGGAGATATTTATGGGCATCCTCAAGTCAGGTACATTGTAGTGAGCCAGCCTCATGGTAACAAAGTCATAGATAAAAGGGTGGCAAGGTCTGAATTGGAGAAAAGGCCACAAACTTTTGGTCAGTTTTGTGTAGAATAAGGCACTGAGCCATCTTTATAACCTGACAAATCTAGGAAATAATATATGATTATTATAATAAACGTGTGTGTGTATAATACATAAAAATACATAAACACACATTTTAATTGTCTTTGGGTAGGTCTACACGTAAAAAGCTGCAGTGCTTTAGTGAAGATGCTGCTACGCTGATGGGAGAGCTCCCGTCGACATAGTTAATTCACCTCCACGAGAGGCGGTAGCTATGTTGACAGGAGAAGCCCTCCTGTGGACATAGCACTGTCTACATCGGGGTTTAGGTTGGTATAACTGCGTCTTTCAAGGGTGTAGATTTTTCCTGCCCCTGAGTGACATAGTTATACTGATGTAAGTTTATAGTGTAGACCTGGCCTTTCTAATGTGGTATAATCAAGGACAAATTGTTCAGCCATACAATTAATAGAAGAGCAGAAACATCAAAAAGGAGGAAAAGGGAAAACGTACAATGATTGGACGTGCAATGCATAAACAATTAAGCTGGCAAATTTCTAGTACATAAAGTTTTTAGATTTACTTTGTGTTTCCCATGTCACATCAAGTAACATTAACTTGGTGACCCTTAAAAAGTAAAAAAGCATTTTTTGAAATAAACTATCATGTTTGTAAGTGGAAAGCCTTTTCTGTCTTGTAGTTTCAAATTTGATCATTTAAATTTCTTCTTAATAAACACACAAAGTAATAAAATGATGATCTCTTGAAGCCCCTTGCTTTAAATGACAATCCAAGCCCTTACTCATAGAAGTGTTCTCTTAGAAAGATATCTGCAGATCTGTTTTTAATGTCCCAATAATGCCTCTTAAAATGTTCTACAGATCTTTTTTTTTTTTTAAATCCGAGGTAAAACGTCAACTTTTTGACCCATTGTTTTGTTTGAATTATAAAATGTATTTAATGTAGCCCCTTCCCTATCAAAATTAGATAAAAACTGAGTCCAGCATTTAGGCTGGATCTTTGTTTTGGAGGGTAGGGATGAGACAGAGGGGAACTCATATACAGAGTCTTCTACTCCTTAGTCATCTTACTGGGAGTTGAATAAATTGATCTTCATGCTCTCTGGTGAAATTTCTCAAGTGATTACTTCTTTCTGGGTATCATATTACCAAAGGAAATGCCTTTGCCTAGAAAGTCCCATTACAAGGGAAAATCAGAAACCACCACTTCAGCAGTGAGCAGCTATAATCAAGACAACTCACTAAATGAAGGGGGAAAAAAATTCAGTATGTACAGATGAGCTTCTCCAAAAATATTTCTCAGGTCATTCAAACAAAAGCACTCTAAATACCATGATGACATTATTCCTACCATGCTGTTACTCCAACCCCAAACAACACGTAAAATCACAGTATGCCATTATAGCAGTTCAGAGGGATCTTAAAAGATGAGCTAGTTCTTAGAATTTCTCTTTTAAATACCTTTTTAGTGCAACTTACTTCACCAATTAATGTGTGATTTCTTTGTTTATTTTTAGTATTTGTCTATTTGAATGTCATTTAATATCTTGTAAAAGCATGTGTTACAATTGCACTACTCTATAATTCAGAAATTTATGGTACTAAAACAGTCTTTGGCAAATCATTCAGCAGCGTATGGAGGCAGAATGGCTCCCCCATCCCACCTTATTGTGAAGCTCTTGAGACAGTTTGATAAAAGAACCATAAGAGCTGAGTTTGTTCGGTGTTTGTAAGCACCATTCCGCCACACTATTCACCATCTCTGACTTTTAGCACACACAATGTAATTTGGCGGTGGATTTTATGAGGGTGCATTGAAAACACTGCCTTTGTTATTTTAAAACAATACATGGTAAGCTGTTTCCTTTGCTGTACATTTAAAGCACATATCTTCATAGATCCTAATAGCTTTATTTATTTGTGATTTGGATTACTTAACATTAGGAACTTTGTATGTTTTGTTTTTAACAGGGCTACAATAGAGGAGGCATATTCAAGGTCAATGACAAAGCTAGCCAAATCAGCAAGCAATTACACGCAGCTTGGGTAAGTTAATATTTGTATAAAAGAAAAATTATTAATCCCTGAACCTTATGCAATTAAGATTTCAACCTGAATGTTGCATTAACAGAATTAAAGTTCTAGTAACAGCCTTAATTCTGGCATCTTTTAAAATGCATTGTATGACAATAAGGCTTTTAATTACATGATTATGCAGCAGTTATAAAATCCATATGGATATATGAAAAAAGGATTATAGAAAAAGGTGCAGTTTAAATATAAAATGGTTCACAAGTCCATTTACTCATACAGTCTTACTGGAGGAACAATTATAGAGATGGCTGTTGTGGCTCTATAATTAAGGTTGAATTCCATTTTGTACTAAAGCAGGGATTTGATATGTATGAAAAATACAATAGATCTTCCCCAGAGTTACAGCAGGTACTCTCTGAGTACAGATTGAATTTTCAGAAAATTCAGAGTAAATTTGTTAGTTTCAAATTAAATAAAAAATGCATCCTATAAGAAATGTAGCATCTGTGTCAGTATTTTCTTTGTCCTGAACTATTTTAGTAACAGAAAAAACAGAGTCTTCAGCCTTTCCATATAGGTAGAATTCATTGAAATCTTGTGCATAGGCTGTATTTAGGAAATTAAGTTTAAATTAAATTAATAGTTGTATCTAATTGTTGTTTGGCTAGAGACAGGGTCAGATCAATAGCTCAGTTAATTCTTAAGTGGGTCCATTGTGGTGTCAAAGGTAACTCAACCAATCACTATCCTTCCTTTTATAGCTAATTTGCTTGCAACAATTCTATTGGTTGTGATGAGTCAGTAGTATGACAAAACTGGACAGAATCACCAATACATTTTGGCTGCTTTGCACAGCGAAGTAACTGTACATACAGCTTAACTGGGCAATGCTCTCTAGCTTATTTGTGCTGCTTTTGTGTGCTAGTGAATCTGTTCTTAAAAGTTAAAAAAAATTGTAATCGTTTATGCTTGATATGACACCATCTTTAGAAATATCACGTGGCAAGATTCACTGTAGGGGGTCATGTTCAGTGTTCAAGTATGACATTTTTAATACAACAGTACTTTTTTAAATTTTAAGATGACTTCTTTGAGAGTATATATGAATATATGAGTATATATATCGAACCTTGCTCCAGAGAGTGGACAGTCAGAAAAGGTAGGATGAATAGAAACAAACAACAAAGACTGCAAATTGTCAGAAATACAGAATGTTAATTTCAATCCCCCCTGCCCTATAACAAGCACCTCACACTTACTCTGTCCTGGTGCCGTAGCTAACTTGTACTGATTACCCAAGATATTTTCCTTCCTCCTTACATAAATAGATTCAGCCTCAGTCAGGAAGAAAAACAAAAGTTGGGGGAGAGGGGAAATGTCGCCGTAAATGTCTGAAGACCCTGCTCATAGCTATTTCCCCAACTCCACGAGGGTAGAGGCTCTCAGCTATTGATAACAACGGGGAAGCTGTTGTAGAGGGAAAGAATATTCTAATGCATATTTGCAGGGATACACTAATGGACTTGAACATTAATTCTGAATCTCCTTTTTAGTACTGCAACCTTAACATGGTGCTACTGTAGTGTTTGTATTTAACTCCTTATTTTTTTAATGACAAAGATACATTTTTTCAGTTATTTCATCAAACTTTGCCTGCATTTATTTCAGTCTCTGATCGTCACTGCATCATTAATATGGACTATGATTTTAAAGATATCTAAAAGAAAAAAAAATCTGCCCCAGAACAGGCTTGAGAAATTTCAGTCCAGAATGTTGTTTTAGAAAGTGTAAGCCACTGAATATAGGATCTTAAACTTAAACGTCATTTTAGCCAAGTATGCTAAAACAAGGGTTTTGTTTTGAGCTTTTCAAGTTATCTGATGACAACAGATTTTCCTGTGACTTTCCAAAAATTTTTGCTATTGGCTAAAATCAAGCATGAAGTTTCAGGCAAACAAGTAATTTTTCTGCATTATAAGCATCTAAAAGTCTCATTCCATCCTTAGTGAGGTTCTGCTCTGAAAACAGCCAGCCTCGCATGTTCAATCTTGCTCTGAGTCCACATGGGTGTTTTACTTGCAATATCACTAGTATGATTAGTAACATCTGTGCAATTCTATTATTCAGTGGGTTTATGTGGGTATAACAGATTGGAACTTATATCTTGTACTTACAATGGATAAGATTGAGTAAGCTTGATTTATTCTGTTTTATTTATGTTGACTGTGCATGGTTAACAGGGGAAAAAAGCAGTAAACATTTAATTTTGTCTTTGAAGTTAGTAGAGAGGACTTTGAATAGGAAAAGGAATGGATTTGAATAAGAATGTGCTATTTTTATGTCATTACTCTTAGAGGACAGTGCACTTTATAAGTATATCAGGGTTCTATTATAAAATTGTAGCTGGTTTTAAAAAGAAAAAAATTGAATTCAACATTAAATAATGTTTCTCCTCCCTGTAACCTTTATTTTTAGGACATTTGCACCAGTTTGGGATGTTTTCAAAATATCATCAGAAAAAGTAGCAAGCTGTCACTTGGAGCTTGTCCGGAAATTACAAGAGCTAATAAAAGAAGTGCAGAAGTATGGAGATGAACAAATCAAAGCTCATAAAAAGGTTACTCACTCTCCATTTTGTGTGTTTTCAGTTATTTGTTACAGTTAAAATATTAAACTGGTCATTTTTGACAAGTATGTGATATTTGACAGACTAAAGAAGAAGTTTCAGGAACTTTGGAAGCAGTGCAAAACATTCAGAGTATCATTCAGGCCCTACAGAAATCAAAAGAGAACTATAATACTAAGTGTGTGGAACAAGAACGTTTGAAAAAGGAAGGAGCAACACAAAGAGAAATTGACAAGGTAATTTTGCAAAGTCTTATTTAAATGCAGTGTTTTGTCAAGTTGTTTAGTAATTTATGATGCATTTTGTGAATTGGCTCATTATTATTACTTTAAGAGAAATATTCAATGTCAAAAATTGCAATAGATAAGTTTAATCTTTCCTGTTTCATGTGAAACAGGCGTTTGTAAATACTATTTTCTCAATGCCTTGTCTCTTGATTAATTGACCTGTTCACTGTTAAATGTTGTGCAAACTGTGTTTGTAGTTTAAACACATCATGCAGTTTTTATTTTGTTTTTTGCTGGCATTTACTGAAATTGGGTATAACCTTTTCAGCACCTGCTACATCTTTTTATTAAATCTAGTGCAGTCAAATATGTAAATACCAAATTCCCTTATTTTAAAATACATGAGTTGAGGTTATGCTTCTATTTTGCTTAAATGAATACATTTTTTGCTTTAGAGTCTGATATAAGTAGTTATTTACTGTTATCCTAATGCCTGGATAATAATACAATCAGAAAGTTACTGACAGAAGTTAACATTCATTCATTTTTCTTTTAGCTTCATTGTCTAAGATGCCAATGACCTCCTAAGCTATTTTCCTGTTTTTCTTTAACAATTTAATTTTTTTCTGTGAGAATGAAATGAGGATGAAGGGAGATTTTTCCAGGTTGGAAAAAAACTGGCCTGGCCAAAGATATCATTTATACTGAAATGGCTTGAAGAGGTATTAAACTGTTAAACTAATAACTACATAACAGAATTTAATCATGAATCCTAGATATTTGGAACAAAGAGAGGTACTGGTTAACTTTTCCAGACAGTAAGAAATTGAATAGTAGATGAGATTGGATAAACCCATCTCTGGAGAACAGTGCATACCAGGCCGGGGACAAGTTTCCCTCTTCTAGGGCCCAAAGTAGAATCCAGTTTACCACAAATGTGAAGTCTGACAGGGTGGAGAGCCTATTTGTGCTCTCAGTTGGTTCAAAGGAAGACAAAGCTTCATATAATCACTCTTGAATTGTGACAGTCATGCTAGGCCTGTTAATGTTCTAGGACTTAATCAAAAGAAGACGCATACTCAGAATCTCGCAACACAGCAGTAATGCCAAGGTGGCAACTGGAGACATAGGGTGTATCTATATTGCAAAGAAAAACCTGCAGCACCGAGTCTCAGAGCCCAGGTCAATTGGCTCGGGCTGTGGGGCTAAAAATAAGAGTATAGATCATAGAATATTAGGGTTTAAAGGGACCTCAGGAGATCGTCTAATCCAACCCCCTGCTCAAAGCAGGACCAATCCCCAGACAGATTTTTGCCCCAGATCCCTAAATGGCCCCCTCAAGGATGAACTCACAACCCTGAGTTTAACAGGCCAATGCTCAAACACTGAGCTATCCCTCCCCCTTATTAAAATCAGATGCTCCAAGACCCTTCTCCCCTTGCTAGGTTTCAAAGCACGTGGTCAATCCAGAGCAGGAACATCCATACTGATCTGTTTAGACCTGCAGCCCAAGCCCCACAAGCCAGAGTGAATTGACCTGTGGTCTGACACTCTGTGCTGCAGGCTTTTCATTGCAGTGTAGACATACCCTAAACTTGTTGAGGGTAGGTCTACTTTCATGTTCTCATAGGCAAGAGATGATCCTTCTCTCAGTAAAATATCTCCACATTCCTCCCACTTAACTGCACAGTGGGACTAGTTCAGTAGATCAGGAGTGCTCCCAGCTGTGGGGTTGCTGATGTTGGAAGTTTTTTGGCAGGAAGAGAAACCTGAGCATGGATCTGATCTCAATTTAAAAAGGAAAAAAAAGTATCAGTTGATTGCGTATCGGCTGCAGAGGAAGGAGAAATCTACTGACTTTGCAAAGGATGGGTTTGCCATTCCATGGAGTTTTCTTTAGTTTATGTCTTCCCTTCCATTTTCCTCTGGCCAATCAAGAGGTATGTGATTATGTGAATCCTTGTTTGACTATTTGAGGCCCTCCACTTATTGGACTAGAGTTTTCTCATCTTCGGTTTGGTTTTCTTGCTGACTATCCCCTTGGTTCAGCAAATAGGATTGCTGTCTGTCCTCTCTCCTTAGATTTTCACCAACAACAAAATTGTCCTTTGAGCTTGTCCTAGTCTTTGGTCTAAAGTCATCTTGTCTTTTCACTTGAACCAGGACATCTCCTTTCCTAGTGTCTGCCCCAGCCCAGGAGGAAAAGCCATAGTTAGACTGGAACTCTGCAGGAGGGCAAATTTAGTTGACCCATTCATCAAAGGCTTGATGAAAGGACTTAAAAGCCTCAAGGTATATTATAGCAGAATAGATAAGATCCAGTGTCCAGGAGGGTTACATGTCTCTGGAAGTGTCTTATACTCTTAGAATCAGAACACTCAAGCTGTGTAATGTCCAGTTTGTGAGTGGAGAAAGTTGAAGTATGGGTTGATGATTCATGCAAAGGCTGTCATTTGGCACACTCTCCAAATCTTCACTAAACACTAATGACTGACTGTTCAGGCATTGGCTGAATATACAGCTGCATGAAACAGTGCTCCCATTAGGAGCTACCAGCTCTGTCTATATTATGTCCTCTTTGATTCCATTTTACTCAAAAGAGTACACCCTCAAAACACTTCAGAGACATGTTACCAAAGGTTACCAAAGGTTGTACCAGTCAACTCTGGATAGAGTGGTCTCTGACCACCTTAGGAGGACAGAATATATCTTTATATCACAAACAGGGAAACGGTTGTTATCAGAAGACAAGGAATATGCACCTCTGTGGTGCAATAGTGGGTGTCTACTGAAAGTTCATCATACAATCAAACATTGAACAGATATTGTATTGAGGCATCTGAAAGGAAAGTATTTGAAAAATCTTATTACCAAATTGGGTAACCTTAAGCTACTATCTGACACTAAAATCTTAGTACTAGCTTGTGTTATGGTTTCATCTTGCTCCCTGTTATGTTAGCACAAAAATCTTGAACTTCTCCATTTGTAATGACTTTACAATATTTTTTTGACTGACAGCCAAGTTTTTAGTTACAGTAAATCTACCAAAGGGAGTACCAACAGTTGCTTGTTGAGTGTGTTTGTGTACACATGCAAACATCCTGCTTGTAGAACTCTAAAGATGTTGTTTGATTATTTGCTATTCGCTCGTTCAATAATTTTCCTTGGTAAGTTTCCTAAAGTAGTTAAGTTTTCCCTCTTCAAAGCACAAATTGATTTTTGTCTGTATTATAAACCATAGATGCAGCATTTAGACTGTTAATTTATTATCTGCTGTTTCAAGTTTAAACCATTTTTTAAATTTAATAAAATAATTCCTAGCTTAAAAGTCTCATAACTTGACATTTCCTTGCTTTTTAAGGATTTGAATTGGGGAGATTTCACACACAACCTTAATTTCTTTTAAACCAAGTGTTTGTTTATGAAATATCATGAGTTTTTAATACTGCAGGTACAGAAGGGTATTTGGAAAGTGGAGGGCAGGAATGTCCCCTTCCTCTGTTTCCCTATGGTTTGTGGAGATAAAAAGGCATGGGAATAATAAAGCATGGTTCAAGGGATTAATTGTATGTCAGGAATGGGAAGGGGCCAGGGCTAGGGTTGCCAACCGTCCAGGATTGTCCTGGGATTTCAGGAATTAAAGATTAATCTTTAATTAAAGATTGCCATGTGATGAAACCTCTGGGAATACATCCAACCAAAATTGGCAACCGTAGGTGGGGCTGGTGCATCCCATCTCTACCTTCTTTAATTCCAGTACAGTCATGTCTGTTTTCTTGATGTGTGGGAGAGCTCGTTGAGGGCCATTTCTGCTGTGCAAGACCAGCCATGATTCCTCGGAGCAGAGGAATTTCTGTCTATGCCACAGAGCTTTGGCAAAGGCTGGAAAGGTCCAGCACTCTTAGGGTACATCTCTACACAGCAAAAAAAGGCCCACATAACCAGTCTAAGAGCTAGAGCTTTGGCTCATGCAGCAGTGCTAAAAAGAGCTATGAAGCTGTTCGGACTAGGGCTGGAGCCTGGGCAGTGAGACCCTCTTCCCCTCACCGGGTTTCAGAGCCTGGGCTCCAGCCTGAGCCAAAATGTGTACGCTGCAATTTTTAGCTGTGCAGCATGAGCCTGAGTCAGTTGACTGGTGCACTGAGACTTGCAGCCATGGCTTAGATTGATTGATTGATTTGCTGTGCAGGCATACCCTTAGTTTCTTTTCCTTTGGAGCCCTAGCTGCTACCCCTCCCCCCCGATTGAACTGAGGTTCACGGTAGACTATCCCCCTCAGTTTTCAGTCTTGTTTTCTAATCAGCACACAGAATGTAACCATCCTTTTCTTGAGGACAATCTGGCTTTAATTCTTTTGGTAATGATGACAGATAGTGGCCATTTTTTTACAGGGATAGTATTATTTCATATTTTAAGCCTTTAGTGAAATAGTTGCCATCTTTACAGAGGACATGATTAGTTTCAGTGGGTCGCATCAGTCTGATTGAGAGTTGTGGGGAATAGTGGTTATTTTGTGTAAGAGCCAATTGTGATTATAACAACAAAGAAAATACACAACAGTAATTAACTTTGTATATCTAAACATGGTGGGTTGTAATTAAGGATTCAACTCTAGTTTTTTGAGTTCTAAATATACAGAAAGTTTAAGGAGAAATCACCTGTTTTTTTTAACAAAAGGTTGCAAAAAAGCTGAGACACTTAGGAAAAAATATTAAGTTCTGTTTTTAACTAACTGTAACTCAAAACTGGTAAGAGTACAAAGCCTTCAGAAAATTCAGTCTTCACTTATGGATTATATGCCGTAAATTTTGAGAAGTGTTCTTTGTACTAAAAAGGTCAAATCCCTACTTTACATGAAAAACTGAACCCAACTTAATACAGAGGCACTGCCATACCAATATATTTTAAGATTATTAATACCTACAAAAAGGAAAAAAAATCTTGTGGTTTCAAATAATGAAATTATTTTAGATTTGAAGTTCAAAATGGACCATTGTGATCATCTAGTCTGGCCTCCTGTATAACACAGGCCACAGGACTTCCCTGAATTAATTCCTATTTGAACTAGAGCAGGGGAGGGCAAACTACGGCCCGCGGGCTGGATCCGGCCCATCAGGGCTTTCAGTCCAACCCACGGGATTGCCAGCACCGTGGCATAGTGGAGCTAAGGCAGGCTCCCTGCCTGCCCTGGCCCTGTGCCACTCCTGTCCTGTAAGCAGCTGGCACCAGGTCCCCGCGGCCCCTGGGGGGTGAGTGTTTGTGTGTGTGTGTGTGTGTGTGTGTGTGTGTGTGTATGTGTGGCAAAGGGCTCCGTGCACTGCCCTTGCCTGCAGGCACCAACCCCCGCAGCTCACATTGGCCAGGAACAGGGAACTGCGCCCAATGGGCGCTTCGGGGGTGGTACCCACAGGTGAGGGCAGCACGCGGCGGAGCTGCCTGCCCCCACCCCACCCCGAGGAACACTGCCAGACATGCTGGCCACTTCCGGGAGCGACGTGGGACCAGGGCAGGTAGGGAGCTTGCCTTAGCCTCTCTCCACACAGCTGCCACTCCCGAGCTGCTTGAGGTAAGCAGTGCCAGGCCGGAGCCTGCACTCTGAACCCCCCTGCACCCCCAACCCCCTGCCCTGAGCCCCCCGCTACACTCCGCACTCCCTCTTGCACCCCAACCCCTTGCCCTGAGCTCCTTCCTGCACACCCCGCACTCCCTCCCACACCCCGCACTCCCTCTCGCACCCCAACCTCAGCCCTACATTCATGACCCTGCATACAATTTCCCCACCCAGATGTGGCCCTTGGGCCAAAAAATTTGCCCATCCCTGAACTAGAGCGTGTCTTTTTTAGACAAACATTCAATCTTGGTTTTAACATTTCCAGTGACACAGAATCCAGCACAATTTTGAATCCCTTTTCTACACTTTCTATTTTCTTTATTTTTACCCTTTCGAAACCAGATTCTCCCATTTTTGGCCTCTTGAGGCTTCCAATAGTTTTTTTTAAATATTATTTGAAACTGTTACATCTTATTTGCTCTATATTCTGACCCTGCATTTTTCCTGCACCTTTTCCTTATTCTTCAGTTAAACATCTTATTTGTGATGTCTAAAATGAGCTAATCATTTACTCCATAGCAATGTACAAAATTCTTAAAATACTTTAACAAACAATGTATGGATTAGCTAGTGCCAATAGGGGAAATCTAATAAGGCTTCTCGGCTCTCTATGAGCTGAGGGGTGGAAACATTATGTACTTCCTTTCCTCTTTCTTGTTCCATCCCCAGAATAGTCGGTACCCAGAAACATGTATTCTGCTGCCTTTTCTCCCTCCTAGCTCTGCTACTCACCACTTTCTAGTTATCTACTTTTCATGTCAGACTTGTAATTATCTTTTACCTTTTATGACATTTCACCAAGATCAGGTGCACCCTAAAATGTCACTTCCAATGATGTATTTCATGTACAGTATGGGGTTTGAATAAAAATACGATCATTTATTATAAGTGCTTAAATTCCCATTCAGTGGAATCTTAATAAAACACATTTTACTATCTTTTGCCTCATGCCCTGTTGGACATTTTGGAATAAATCATCCCCATCTTCATCTTTTCAATAATGATAAATATAAATTGCCTTACGTTGGAATAAATTTATTGAAAAATATAATTGTGTTCTAATAGTTTTTGTGTAATCTGTTCTTTACAGGCATCAATAAAATCAAAGAAAGCTACAGATACCTATAAACTCTATGTAGAAAAGTATGCTGCAGCTAAATCTGACTTTGAAAAGAAAATGACGGAAACTGCACAGGTAAGTGCTGGATTATTTGCATCCAGTCAAGTTTGATTTTAGATGACCCCAAAGGGACAGAGAATTTGAAGAGTAATACATTATAGAATCATTGTGAAGTAGGTCTGTTCGAAGTTAATGAGAGTTGCATATTTTTAAAAGTAATTTGGGACACGCAAGATAAATTTAGGATGACTGTTCTGTTTCCACCAGTGAGATTCCTGAATTGACAAGTGTAGGCCTGGGTGTTCTAGGATTTTTGAAGGTGAGTATTGGGAAGAGAAAGTGATCTTTTGTGGGGAAAGGTAAATGTGTTTGCATGTTCTTGTGGGAAATCAGGTGATTGCTGAAACTGGGAGTTTGATCCAGAAGGGAGTTCTTGTATTGGAGTTCAAAAGGCAAGATGTAGTAGGGTAAGACTTAGGGTCCAGGAGGGGGAAAGCCTTGTGGAGAGTAGTCTAGACTCTTTATCTTTTTGCTAGAAGGAATGAGAGCATTGGAGTGAGTTAAAGATTTGTTGGGGTTAGGTGGGAAGATGATAGGCCATAAATAGGAATTCTGCAAGGATATAGCAGTTAGGTAAAGGGGAGAAGGGACTGAGCAACAATCTTGGTTTTGACTCCCCGAAATCAGTACATGCTTCCTTTTTTTTCTGTTTTAAGTTTGTGAACAGTTGTTTCTTTTTGATAGTGTTGTTTTTAAGTGTTTGCGTTACTGCCCTATATATTTTTCTGTAATGCAAAAGTAGTAGAGTGAGAAGAATAACAGTCCACCCTAACAATTTCTTTAAGGTTTACTTGCTAGGATGAATGCATAGCCAAAAAATAATATTGTAGTATTTTAGTTGTCAAACTCTTGCTTCCTGAGTTCTCCTACAACAATCCAGTCCCCTTCTCTCAAGTTTTATAAAATGTCAAATCTGAGGCCAAGAAAATTCAAGAATGTCCTGGTTGGGTCATTCTAGTTGTTACTGGTGGTTCTGAAATGGAAAGTTCCTTGTAAGTGGAGGGTAAGTGAAATAATTGCAGGTACTCTGTTTTCCTCTACTGACAGGAAAGCACTATAATCACTTATCTAGACTAGTGTTGAAGAACTCAAAGATGGAAAGTTAATTGTTAAATTTCTTCCTCTTGAGTATGAGCACTTATTTGCTAATATAATTTAATCAGAAGTTCTTCTTCAAGTGATGGTCTCTTCTATAGTCCAATGAGGGTTATGGGCCATGCGCCTAGAGCCAGAGTTTTTCAATATAGTAGTGTCCGTTGGTCCGTGCATGTGCCCTTGTATAGCCTTGTGGTTTTGCCTGAGGCAATAAAGGGTGGGGTGAACCGACCGCATCATCAGTTGCTTCTCACCGCCGCATGGTCTGAGTCGGAGCTTCTGCGTTCTCTCATCCTTGGTGACACACTTTCCAAACTTTCCCAAAAAAAACTAGTGGAATCATCATGAGGAAGAAATCCTGGTTACATTCCTCAGGCTTTCCTAGGCCTTGGCTACACTTACCGGCAAGTTCGACGGCTGGAAATCGAACTTCTGGGTTCGACTTATCGCGTCTAGTCTGGACGCGATAAGTCGAACCCGGAAGTGCTCGCCGTCGACTGCGGTACTCCAGCTCGCCGAGAGGAGTACCGCGGAGTCGACGGGGGAGCCTGCCTGCCGAGTGTGGACCAAGGTAAGTTTGAACTAATTCGAAATAAGGTACTTCGAACTTCAGCTACGTTATTCACGTAGCTGAAGTTGCGTACCTTAGTTCGAATTAGGGGGGGTAGTGTAGACCAAGCCATAGAGAGCACAGAGCACTGTTTCATGTATTGCCTATCCCGCTTCTACCATGCTTGGTCCCAGATAACATCTGACCGCTGGGTTCTTCACATGGGAGAAGTGGGATATTCTCTCCAATTCTGCTCCTCCCCTACCTCCCAGCCCCCTTCCCTGTCCTCCTGCAGGGACCCTTCTCACGAGCAACTCCTTATCCAGGAGGTGCAGATGCTCCTCGCCATAGGGGCAGTGGAGGAGGTTCCTCAGGAGCTAAGGGGCAAGGGATTCTATTCCCAATATTTCCCAATTCCCAAAGCCAAGGGGGGGGGGGCCTCAGACCCATTCTAGACCTGCGAGGACTCAACAAGTTAATGGAAAAACTGAAGTTCCACATGGTCTCCCTGAGTGCAATTATCCCTTCTCTGGATCTGAGAGACTGCTATGCTGCTGTCAACCTGAAAGACGGGTACTTTCACATATCTATGCAGTCTGCAGACAGACTATTCCTCCAGCTTGTGGTCGACCACAACCATTATCCGTTCACGGTCCTCCCCTTCAGCCTGTCGACAGCCCCTTGAGTGTTCACCAAAGTGCATGTCGGTCATAGCAGCCTTCCTCTGATGGAGGCAGGTGCAGATATATCCCTACCTCGATGACTGGCTGCTCAAGAGAGCATTCCAGGGAACAGGTGGAGTCTCAAGTCTGTTTCGTCAGATCCACCTTCAAGAGGTGGATCAAGTCAACTTTGTTACCGACCCAAAGAATAGAATTCAGCGGTGTGCTGTTGGACTCAGTCCAGGCCTGAGCATTCCTACCAGAGGCCCGCTTTCAAGCAATGGCAGACATCATACAAGGCCTCAGGCCATACCCGACCACTACAGCAAGGGTATGCCTGAGTCTCCTTGGCCACATGGCAGCATGCACGTACATAGTCCGGCATGCCAGAATGAGGCTCAGACTCCTCCAAGAGTGGCTTGTGTTGGTCTACTATCCAGGGTGTGACAGCCTGGACCCTGTGGTCACTATTCCACCTCAAGTCCCTCTGATGGTGGCTCGACCCTCAATCCATATGCGAGGGAGTCCCATTCAACAGCCCCCAGCCCTCCTTGCCCCTGGTAACAGACATGTCTGCACTGGGATGGGGCGCACACCTGGGAGACATCCAGACACAAGGCCTTTGGTCTCAGGACGAGCTCTCGCTCCATATCTATATCAAGGAGCTGAGGGCGATCCGACTAGTGTGCCAAACCTTTCAGGCGCAGTTGCATGGACAGTGCATGGCAGTTACGATGGACAACACCACTGCTATGTTTTATATCAACAAGCAGGGTGGAGCTCGTTCCTCTCCCCTATATCGGGAAGCCCTCCAGTTATGGGAGTTCTGAATAGCCCACTCCATTCACCTGGAAGAGTCCTATCTTCTAGGGGCACAGAATGAGCTAGCGGACTACCTCAGCAGATCCTTCTGCAACCACGAGTTGTCCATCCACCCGGATATCAAACACAACATCTTCCAGCGGTGGGGACCTCCCCAGATCGATCTGGTCATCACACAAAGCAACAAAGTGCCTGCAATTCTGTTCTTTCCAAAAACACAGCCCGGGTTTGCTTGCAGATGCGTTCCTCCTCCCCTAGACAGGACGTCTGCTGTACACATTCCCGCAGTTCCCACTCGTACACAAGGTCCTGCTCAAGACCAGCAGGGACGGGTGGTGATACTGGTGGCAACGGTGTGGTCTCCAACACTGGTACACCATGCTCCTGGAGCTGTTGATAGACGCCCCAATTATGTTGCTACTCCTATTGGACCTGATCACCCAAGACCACGGTCGCCTTTACCACCCTGACCTACAGTCCCTCCATCTCACGGCCTGGAAGCTTCATGGCTAAACCCCATGGAGCTCCTATGCTCAGAACCAGTGAGGGAGGTCTTATTCAGCATCAGGAAACCTTCCACTAGGGCTACATACTTGGCAAAGTGGAAAAGATTCACATTCTGGTATGCTCAACACTGCACACCCCCACTTCAGGTGCCCATTCTTCTCATCCTGGAGTGCCTACTACACCTGAAACAGCAAGGCCTGGTAATGTCATCCATCAAGGTGCATCTTGCAGCCATTTCGGCCTTTCACCCGGGAGTGGCCATGTGTTCTGTCTTCGCCAACCCCATGGTCTGTTTCCTCAAGGTTCTGGAATATCTATACCGACAAATTAGACAACTGGTCCCGGCGTGGGACCTTAACCTGGTCCTCTCCAGGCTAATGGCCCCCCGCTTGAACCACTGGTGACTTGCTCGGTCCTCTACCTGTCATGGAAGGTAGTCTTCCTAGTCACCATACCCTCCTAGCAGAGGTAATCTGAGTTAAAGGCCCTCAAATCAGACCCCCTACTGATATGGTTTTCTATAAGGACAAGGTACAACTCAGACCTCACCTGGCCTTCCTTCCAAAGTTGGTGTCCCAATTCCACACCAACCAGGACATTTTTCTACTGGTATTCTACCCTAAACTTCACGCAAGCTGCCAAGAGCAGAGGCTCCACTCACTGGACGTTCGATGAGTGCTGGCCTTTTACATCGAGCGCACGAAGCCGTTCCGTAATTTGATCCAGCTGTTTGTGGCGGACTAGATGAAAGGTCTCCCAGTCTCATCACAGAGAATCTCAACGTGGATCACATCCTGCATCTGGACATATTACGAGCTAGGCAAAGTTCCAGCTTCGGCACTTACGGCACATTCCATGAGGACACAGGCTTCCTCGGCAGCCCAAGTACCAATACAAGAGATCTTCAAGGTGGCAACATGGTTTTTGGTGCATACATTCACCTCTCATTATGCCATCACCCAACGCGCCAGAGATGATGCAGCATTTGGCAGAGCGGTGCTCCAGTCAGTGATTCCATAGTTCCGACTCCACCTCCTGGGTAGGGCTTGGGAGTCACCTAATTGGAATCGAGATGAGCAATCACTCGAAGAAAAACGGTTACTTACCTTCTCATAACTGTTCTTCGAGATGTTGCTCATATTCATTCCAAACCCACCTGACTTCCCCTCTCTCGGAGTAGCCGGGAAGAAGGAACTGAGGAGGCGCTGGGTCAGCAGGGTCCTATATTCACCGCCATGGAGGCGCCACTCCAGGGGGCTCCATAGCTAAGGGAAAAACTTTACGATGACTGTGCATGCGGCGCACGCACACCTAATTGGAATGGATATGAGCAACACATCTCGAAGAACAACAGTTACTCACCTATTACTGGAGGTTCTTCGTGGTGTGTGGTCCCTAACTGTATTCCAACCCACCCTCCTTCCCCTCTGCTGCGGATCTGGTAGATTTGCGGTGGAGAAGGAATTGAAGATACCGTCGGTCCACCCCACCCTTTATCGCCTCCGATGAAACCACAAGGCATACAAGGACGCATGCGCAGACCAACGGACACTACTATTCTGAAAAACTCCAGGTGCATGGTGCATGCACATAACCCTCAGTGGAATACAGATAGGAACCACACATCTTAAAGAACCTCCCGGTACAGGTAAGTTACCTCTCCATATCCGTTCTGCATAAGAAACAGAGCCGTAGTTAGAGAAGCACTTGATATATGCTTTTCCTTCAGTCTATCTGGAATCGCAAGTTCTGATCAAGCATGAGAAAACTAAGTTCCAACGTCTTGATAACTTGGTGCTAGCTGAAACATTCAGTTCCCAAACGTATTAGAGACTGTTACAGCTGATTTCATCGGGCTTGTGTTTTGTGTCACATTTAGTAACTCAAAGCCAGGGCATATCTTTGATTCCATTCCTGAAATCTTTGTTGGCATGGCTTCAGAGAAGTTAGAGACATTTGTCTGAAATATCAGATAACACATTTCTAGCAGAAGACAATATAAATTTAGATGAAAACATTTTGAAGCATGGTGTTAAGTCACATATTCCACGCACAGTATTCTATTAACTTTACCTCCATGAAACATCTTCCTATCATTCATTTGGCTACAATTTTGTCTTTCCAAGAAGGTGATAGAAAGTAAACTGCTTTCTATTCTCCTCT